>NC_089505.1:55947316-56251432 GCF_036850995.1 Saccopteryx leptura | reverse complement strand
ATGCTGATACCGTCCAACTGTAATCATTTCTAACACTAATTTTATTTATGAAGTATATTTACCAAGAACCAATAGTTATTATAGCAGCTAATATTAATGTGACTTTATATCTTGAAATAGATACATCTTCTATTCTTTTGGCTTTCTAACACAGGTCACCCACTGGGGGATTTAGATGGAATTCCTGTTGCAGTAAAAGACAACTTTAGCACGTGTGGCATTGAGACAACATGTGCATCAAACATGCTGAAAGGTAAAGTTTCACAGATCACAGCATTAGTAGTTTTATAAAAATAAGAATTTTTCAGTTTAAATTATTATTATTATTAATAGAGAGACAGACTCCCACATTCACCCTGACCAAGACCCCCCCCAGCAAGCTCCCCTACCAGCTGATTGTTCTGCCCATCTGGGGCCGCTGCTCCATTGCTCAGCATCCAAGCTATTTTAGCCCCTGAGGCGAGGCCATGGAGCCATCCTCAACACCCAGAGCCAACTTGCTTGAACCATTTGAGCCATGGCTGCGGAAGAAGAAGGGGGCATGGTAGAGAAGCAAATGGTCCCTTCTCCTGTGTGCCCTGACTGGGAATTGAACGCGGGGCTTCCACACACTGGGCTGACTCTCTACTGCTGAGCCAGCTGGCCGGGGCCCAGTTTAAATTAAAGGCACTAAAGAACCAAGATATTCTCAGACTTATTATATCTGCAAAGGAGATACTTAGGATCGACTATTACCTTTTTACTATTTGCTCTTTCAGAATGCAAAATTATTCTTTAGAGGTAGGCCAACTGAGTGGATGAACCTTACTGGGGAAGTTTTAGCGTCCTATTTAGGAAGACTCAATAACTGAACACCACAAACACAGTTAATGACCTCTAATTCCCACTTCCAGAAAACGTGGGAATAGGTATGAAGTGGCTGCCATTACCCCTCTTCAGGATGGTGTGTGGATTTATTAGCATCTGCTGTTCTGTTATTTTTTATTTTCTGACTCCTCTACCTTTTATATCACTATACTTATCTGAGTATTGTGGTGCTTAGTTTTATTACTTATACAGTTTAGTAAGTCAAAAAGGAATCATGTTTATTGAGATATTTGGATCCTATGAAGAAAATGAAATGGCAAAGGATCATTCAGAATACTGCATGCTAAAAGTAATATTCTTAGGTATGTGCCTCAGGTTCCTCTGATAGGACTGTTTTTAATTGTTTTGAAATATATACTAGGTAGAGAAAATTTTCATTGACAGTAAGAATCTATTTCTGACTGGAAATGGATAAAAATTACTGTAATATAGCATCATCTGAGAAGAAAAAGTCAAGTATAATGAACCAAATATGATTTGTGATTAGTTTCAAATGAATTGGGTATATCTCTGTTATTCAGTATTTTGCAGTACTAACCATTAATGTCAATGTTTTTACATGATAGAAACAGTGAATATATAGACTGTCTTTGGAAACCATATAGTGGTTAGCAATAGAAAAAATTAACTTTTGGAAGAAAGTATTGTATAACCTACTAGTCAAATTAGGAATAATTAACATATGGCAATAAAATTACTTAATTGCAGTTTAAAATCTTGTTTCTTCAGTGTGATTTACATGTTGTTTTCTTTTCTGTAATAAAAATAATTTTTTTCAGGTTATGTACCACCTTATAATGCCACAGTAGTTCAGAAGTTGTTGGATCAGGGAGCTCTACTAATGGGAAAAACAAACTTAGATGAGTTTGCTATGGGGTAAGTAAAATTAAAATTCTCTTCTGTATTTCTTCCATCCATGTCTTTAATTTCATTATGTAGTTTCCTAAAAGTAGTGAGGTGATTTTATTGAGGACTCTAATGCCAGTTTTTCAGTCCCTCTGTGAGATAATGTTCTGGTGTCTAGTAGGTATATGGTCATATCTCATTTTGGTTTTAGTTTGTACTTCCCTGATGACTAACGGTGTTAAACATCATGTATTTGGCCACCCATATACCTTCTTTCATGAAGAATCTATTCAAATATTTTGCCCTCCACCCTTTTTTAAATGGATTGTTTGTCTTATTGAGTTGTAAGACTTCTTTCATATATTTTGGATTCAAGTCCATTATCAAACAAGGGATTTACAGATATTTTCTCCAGATGTCTGGCTTGTAATTTCATTGTCTTGGCATTTAGTAAATACATGTTGTATGGATTAATCCATGGGAGTAAACTCAAACATAGGTTATTAGGACATCACCTTGAACAGCTGATCAAAGTGAGTCTCATGAGTGAGGGTGAAGTGAATGTGGTATACCTCCAGATGTGATTCCCTGAGAGGAACACACCATCATCTGTGCAGTTTTCCAGCTGAAAATGTGTAACCTAAAGTAATAACAAGGAAACAAAAGACAAATCTGAAATGAGAAACATTCTATTAAATGTCAATATCAAAAAACAAAGAAAGGCTGTGAAAATGTTCAAGACCAAAAGAGGCTAAAGAACATAAAACGTAAAACTTACAGAGCCTGACCAGGCAGTGGTGCAGTGGATAGAGTGTCGGACTGGGATGCGAAGGACCCAGGTTCAAGACCCCGAAGTCGCCAGCTTGAGCATGGGCTCATCTGGTTTGAGCAAAGCTCACCAGCTTGGACCCAAGGTCGCTGGCTTGAACAAGGGGTTACTCAGTCTGCTGTAGCCCCCTGGTCAGGGCACATATGAGGAAGCAATCAATGAACAACTAAGGTGTCACAACAAAAAGCTAATGATTGATGCTTCTCATCTCTCTCTGTCTGTCTGTCCCTATCTATCCCTCTCTCTGACTCTCTTTCTGTCTCTAAAAAAAAAAAAAAAAAAAAAACTTACAGGAGAAAATCTTTGTGGCTTTAAGTTAGGTAAGGATTTCTTATGATAGTGGTCCCCAACCTTTTTTGGGCCATGGACTGGTTTAATGTCAGAAAATATTTTCATGGACTGGCCTTTAGGGTGGGACGGATAAATGTATCACGTGACCAAGACAAGCGTCAAGGGTGAGTCTTAGACGGATGTAACAGAGGGAATCTGGTCATTTTAAAAAAATAAAACATCATTCAGACTTAAATATAAATAAAACAGAAATAATGTAAGTTATTTATTCTTTCTCTGAGGACCGGTACCAAATGGCCCACGGACCGGTACCGGTCTGTGGCCTGGGGTTTGGGGACCACTGTCTTAGGACATATAAAATACAATTCATAAAATAAAAAATTGATAGATTGGACTTCATTAAAATTAGTAACTTCTCTACTTAGAAATACAGACTGAGAGAAAATATTGTAACATATATCTGAGAAAGAACTGGTATCCAGTATATATAGACCCTTTCCCAACTCAATAATAAGACAACTCAGTTTAACTTTTTTAATGGGTTGGAAATGTAAGCAGACATTTCATTAAAGAAAATATACAGTTAGCAAATAAACACATAAAAAACACTTGACATTAGTCGTTAGGAAAATGAAAATTAAAAACACAATGAGATACTTACACCTATTAGACTAGCTTAAAACGTGACAATATCAAGTGCTGACAGGATGCAGAGCAATAGCATTTCTCATTCAAGCAGGTTGGGAATGCGACATGGTACACCCATTCTAGAAAATAGTTTGGCAGTGTCTTCTAAAGTTAAACATGTACTTACCATATAACCCGGCTATCTCAGTTCTCAATATTTACCCAACAGATGAAGAATTGGGTTTACACAAAAGCACTGTATAATATTTCAGTACAATATTTATTGTGGCTTTTATTCAAATTGCCAAAAACTATAAATAACTCAATGTTCATTGGCTGGTGAATGACTTAAAAAAGTGAAGAAAAAAAAGTGGCGTAAGAGATAATTAAAAGTAAATGCAGAACCCGACTTTAGTCCTGATTCTGTACTGGGAGGGCTTAACATGTTGTAACAGACATTTTTGGATCAGCCAACAAAATTGGATTATGTACATTAAATTAGATAAAAGTGTTGTATTAATGTTAAATTTACTGTGATTGATAACTGTGCTGTGACTATATAAGAGAATAAATACCCTTAGTCTTAGGAAATACATACTGAATGCATTCTAAAGTATTTAGGAGTAATGAGTCCTGGCAATATAATTTGCCCTTAAATGGTTCAGAAAAAAAATGTGAGTCTGTACAAACACACACAGAGCACACAAATGGTAAAGCAATTGAGGTAAGATGTTAACAACAGGCCGGTCTGGGTGGACAGTGTACAGTGCTTTTCATACTATTTTTATTTTTTTAATTTTCCTATAAGATTGAAATTATTTCAAAATTTTAAAAATAAGTTATTAGCATCCACCTAAATAATGCTTTTTTAAAAAATTTCTGATTAAAAGAGGGATTCCTTCAAAAAACTTCTGTATTGACTGAATGTTTGTTACACTCTTCAGCTGGAGGACCTTAATTTACAAGGGAAATCATAAGCTGAATTAGATGATCATTTGGGATAAAAATCATTTCTTAGCAGACTAGTTTTCTCTGCTTTCTATCACAAATGCTCTTACTTTTCATCCTCCGCCATCTAATTAAGAAAGCTACCCCTACACAGGCTTCCTCCATTTTCCAATTCAGTTTACAGTGTCAGAAGCAAATAATCAAAGGATGACATTTTCTCATAATATGAAAGTTTTAGTAAGTATCTGGCTTTACTTCTTCATCTCAGATCTGGAAGCACAGATGGTGTCTTTGGACCAGTTAAAAACCCCTGGAGTTATTCAAAGCAGTACAGAGAGAAGAGGAAGCAGAAGCCCCATGGTGAGAAGGAGGATGCAGACTGGCTGATAGCCGGAGGAAGCTCGGGAGGGAGTGCGGCGGCCATGGCCGCGTTCACGTGCTTCGCGTAAGGCGTTTTTCCATCTGGGCTTTAAAACCCAACCTAATACAACTGGTCATAATCTAGAGACAAAATCCAACAGTGGAAGTTTATTTCTTTTTAATGAGCTAGTTGTGTTAGGTTGTATATTAAAATTATATCTTATAAATACACTCAACGGTACTGTCCGCTTATGTGTGCTACACATTTAATTTTAAGATAATATTTAGTTATCTTATATAGTATCTTATTTTGTTGTCTTGCTATATAGTGTCTGGTTCTCTTAAAACCATGATTTTATGGATCTTGCAGGATAAACCAGTTAGCATTAATGGACATTGAATTTCATTTTTCATATAATTTATTTAGGTGTCTGCTTTCTGATTGTACAGGTATTTAAGGACTAACAAACTATGGCTTTAGCTGAGTGCTGCTGAGCTAAACTGGTAGCTGTGATTCGTCCTTCAGTTCATTTGGACTTTTGCCCCTCAAAAGCGGGGGGAGGGGGGAATACTCCTATGTATCAATAGAATATTTAAAATAGTGTTTTCTTCAATCAGCAACTAAAAATGTGTATCAGTAAATAAAGGTTTTTCAAGTTTGTGGGAAGCTGATTTGTTCAACTGTCATACTTTGTATGTGAAAAGCGTCAGTCATGCTTTATGTCTTAAGTCCCATTTGTAAAGCATTATTTAACCACCTAAAGAAGAGTAAATAAATATTGCTGTTGTTATATTTAACTCTCTTTAATTATCCCACTGAAACTAAGCTCTTTCAGAGGCATTCCAAGCAATAAATTATTTATATCTTTTAAAGCTATGTAGATTTAGACACTACATATATTTCTTTTTTTAGTGTCCCTGAAATCTTGTTAACAAGTACACCATTTCGTTTTATCTCTGTGAAATTTTATAGCACTGCATTAATATTAATGAGCGTTCTGACAAGTTAGGACTGCCAGATTAGGTGCTCTTTTCTATCCTCATCACCGCATTTAGTGTTCATCTTTCCGAATGTGCTTTGAGAAGATGGCATTTTGACACATAATTCCTATGGAAATGTTTTACTTTTACATAGCCGTCAGTGCATCCTAATAAGAAAATGTATCCTTTTAGAAATAGTGAAGGCAATAGTCTGATTTTTTGGTTCAATTGAACTTGGTTAAAAAAGGCAATCTAATTTACATTTTCTGTAGAACACAAGGGCCATGTGACTGGTAGGATCCTTGTTCTATCCAAAGCTTCACTCTGGGCGTAGTCAAGAGCAGCACAGACCCAAGGAATTCCAGATTGAATGGGTCCCAAACCGTTAGTGTTCTTTGTTCCCCCCTCCCCTTTTGATTCATTACTTCTGTAATAGTTTTTAAAATGGGAAGAGTCTTGGAATACTAGGCACCACTAAAAACAATGAGCTAGAGCATTAGGGAAGTGGAAAGATGTCTAAGATACACTGTTAAGTGGAAAACACGTTGCACAATAGTATGTATGACTTTTTTTTTTTTAAGTAATATGTACATACTGTGTTAGTTGCATGGAATTGTCTGGATAAATGTATATCAGAATTGATAACTAAATTTTTATGGGGGTAGTAATTATAAGAGAAATTTTACTCTATATTTCATACCATTATAGAATATTTTAACTTTTGCAGTAGGCATGTATACTTTTCTAATCAGAAAAACCTTTTTTTCTGAATTTTTAAAAATGTTTTTAGGAGCCTGACCAGGCAGTGGTGCAGTGGATAGAGTGTCGGACTGGGATGCAGAGGACCCAGGTTTGAGCCCCCAAGCTCACCAGGTTGAGCATGGGCTCATCTGGTTTGAGCAAAAAGGTCACCAGCTTGGACCCAAGGTCGCTGGCTTGAGTAAGAGCAAGGAGTTACTCGGTCTGCTGAAGGCCCTCAGTCAAGGCACATATGAGAAAGCAATCAATGAACAACTAAGGTGTCACAATGAAAAAAACTGATGATTGATGCTTCTCATCTCTCTCCGTTCCTGTCTGTCCCTATCTGTCCCTCTCTCTGACGCTCTCTCTGTCCCTGTAAAAAAAAAAAAAGTGTTTTTAATTTTTTTATTGTAAACTAATCATAACAAAATTTATCATCTTAACCATTTTTTTTAAGCAAGAGAGACAGAGAGAGGGACAGATAGGAACAGATAGACAGGAAGGGAGAGAGGTGAGAAGCATTAATTCCTCATTGTGGCAACTTAGTTGTTTATTGATTGCTTTCTTAGATGTGCCTGGTGGGGGGGCTGGCTCCAGCGAAACCAGTGACCCCTTGCTCAAGCCAGCGACCGTGGGGTCATGTCTATGATTCCATGCTCAAGCCAGCGACCCTGCACTCAAGCTGGTGAACTCACGCTCTAGCCAGAGACCTCGGAGTTTCAAACCTGGGTCCTCGGTGTCCCAGGCTGATGCTTTACCCACTGCACTACCGCCTGGTCAGGTTCTGCAGTACATTTTTCATTTGCAAAACTGAAACTCTGTAACCATTAACAGCTTTCCATTTGCCTGTCTCCCCAACCCCTGGAAAGCACTCTTCTACTTTCTGTCCCTATGAATTTGACTACTCTGGGTGCCTCACATAAGTGAAATTATGCAGTTTTGTGGTTAACTTATTTCACTTAGCATAATGTCCTCAAGGTTAATTTGTATGTGTGTTTTTAAATAAGAAAAGCATATACTCTATGGATAATTGGGCAAAACAGTGAACAAACACTTCATAGTTGGATAATGCAAATATAAATATATGTGAAAAACTTCTAAAATACACATTAAGAAAGC
Source organism: Saccopteryx leptura (assembly GCF_036850995.1). NCBI lineage: Eukaryota > Metazoa > Chordata > Mammalia > Chiroptera > Emballonuridae > Saccopteryx > Saccopteryx leptura. The sequence continues at coordinate 56,243,823 of NC_089505.1, read as the reverse complement.
TTTTGATGATCAATTTAACCATATTTTAAGAACTGCTAGTACTCAGTGAGACATAAGGAAATATTAAACACAATCTGATTCACTGCATTTGGGAATGTAAATGACATAACCTTTTAATGAGTAATTTGACAGCATAGATAAGAACGTATAATAACAGGCAGATGCTTTGGTCTATTAACTGCTTTTTGGAAGCTAACCTAAAAAAGAATCAGACATATGGGCAAAGACTTATATTTAAAGGTGCGTCTTATAAAGTAATTCATTATACAATTATTATCCTAGTTGGCAACAACATAATATTTAAATAAATTAAAATATATTTCTATCCATGATTTTTTTTTTTTTTGTATTTTTCTGAAGCTGGAAACGGGGAGAGACAGTCAGACAGACTCCCACATGCGCCCGACCGGGATCCACCCGGCACGCCCACCAGGGGCGATGCTCTGCCCACCAGGGGGCGATGCTCTGCCCCTCCGGGGCATCGCCATGTTGCGACCAGAGCCACTCTAGCGCCTGGGGCAGAGGCCAAGGAGCCATCCCCAGCGCCCGGGCCATCTTTGCTCCAATGGAGCCTTGGCTGCTGCGGGAGGGGAAGAGAGAGACAGAGAGGAAGGAGAGGGGGAGGGGTGGAGAAGCAGATGGGCGCTTCTCCTGTGTGCCCTGGCCGTGAATTGAACCCGGGACTTCTGCACGCCAGGCTGACGCTCTACCACTGAGCCAACTGGCCAGGGCCTCTATCCATGATTTTAAATGGAGTAGCAAAAGGGCTACAGCTAAATTTCTGGGAAGGGTGTGTTTAGTTGGTAAAGACATACTGTAAAGGTGTTTAAACTTTAAGCAAAGTTTAAAGGTATAAGATTTGTATGTATCTTGATAAGAGAATGTACTTTAAAATATTGGAAATCGCCAGTATTTATATATAATAGAGTATTGTATATATTTTAAATTTTCAGTAATTTTAATAACATAATAAAAGGCTCATGATAAGCAAAAAAGAGATAGAAACTTATGATTACAGAATGACCTGAACTATGAAAAAGAAATGCAGTTTTTAAAAGACTTGAAGTTAATATGCCAAATGTTAACCGTGTTTGCCTCAGGTAGTGGAATATTTTGTTACCTTTTACCATTTTCTGTATTTCAGAAATTCTGAGATGAGCATATTTTACTTTTGTGTAACAAAGGGAAGATATAGTTTTAAAATATGTCATTCTTCTAAAGAGAATTCCATTTAAATTCCAGGGCTTTAGGATCAGATACAGGAGGATCGACCAGAAATCCAGCCGCCCACTGTGGGGTTGTGGGTTTAAAACCAAGCTATGGCTTAGTTTCTCGTCATGGTCTCATTCCCCTGGTGAATTCAATGGATGTGCCAGGAATCTTAACCAGATGTGTGGATGATGCAGCAGTTATGTTGGGTATTTATATGATTCCATATAGTTTCAAAATATTGCTATTTCAATGTACAACAATATGTCTGCCACTCACAAGTATTTTTCTTTACAGGTATACTGGCTGGGCATGACTGCAAAGATTCTACCACAGTACAAGATCCTGTTAAACCATTTGTGCTTCCCAGTTTCATAGATGTGAGCAAACTGTGTATAGGAATTCCGAAGGTAACTCTTCTCTTTCATTATTTTACAGAAATACTCTCAAGTCAAATAGCACAGATTTGGGAAATAGACTTGTTGGGTTTGAATCATGGGATTGTTAAAAAAAAACCTTTGAAAAGCATCTAGCAGAATATGTGATATATAATGAACATTTAACAAATATAAGTTCTCCAGCCAAATCTCTGGTCTTTAATATTGTTATATCCAGCTCATATCTAGTGCTGTGCTTGTCATGCCATGAATACTCTTAAATTACTCCAATCTTTCTGGCTCCCTGCTAGCAATTTAATCAAATTTTCTAATGTATTGCCAAAGGTCCTAAAGCACAAATTTTTATAAAAACATCTATACCAATGTTCTAATTCCTGTTTTGTTTTTGAAACTTTTTCCGATAAGGAATATCTCGTACCAGAATTATCAAGTGAAGTACAATCCCTTTGGTCCAACGCTGCTAAACTCTTCGAGTCCAAGGGGGCCAAAGTAATAGAAGTGTCTCTGCCCCACACCAGTTATTCAATTGTCTGCTACTATGTATTGTGTACATCAGAAGTGGCATCAAATATGGCAAGATTTGATGGGCTAGAATATGGTAAGATAGCTGTATCTTGGATTCTCTTTTTTCTTTTTTTTTTTATTCAGTGAGAGGCAGGGATGCAGAGACAGACTCCCGCATGCAACCCGACTGGGATCACCCGGAAAGATCACTAGGTGGGGCGTTGCTCCATTGCTCAGCAACTGGGCCCTTCTCAGTGCCTGAGGCGGAGGCCATGGAGCCATCTTCAGTGCCCGAGCCAACTTTGCTCCAATTGAGCCATGGCTGCAGGAGGGGAAAAGAAAGAGAGAAAGAGAAGCAAGAGGGGGAAGAGTAGAGGAGCAGATGGACACTTCTCCTGTGTGCCCTGATCAGGAATTGAACCCAGGACATCTGCATGCTGGGCTGGTGCTTTACCACTGAGCCAAATGGCCAGGGCTTGTGTTTTGGATTTTCAAAGTAGTTGTCTCAGCATTTGTAAGGTTCACTTATTAATGGCAAAATAAAAATATTGCCTAAGATAAGATAACATTAATGATTTAGAGAAGTAAATCAGTGAATTCTTTGTCATTTTAGCTTTACACTTACACTATTCATTATTAACATCTCTATATGTTCAGTTCACCTTTCTGAACTGAATACCTTAAAGGGGAAATACCTTATCTTTATATTCTCAGTCTATGTAATATAGTGCTTAGCACATGGTAGATGCTTAGTAAACAGTGGAATGAATGAATGAACTAATAAGTGAATGAGGGAGTAAATAAATGATGTTTCCCTCTTTATTTTCTTCCATCTTCGTGATTCCTGACTGGTCAGTCAGTCACAAGGCAAATAAAGAAGAAGAACTATTAAGGGCAATCTCCTGCAATTTAATATTGGTCACAATGTGAATCTAGGTCTGCTTGTCAGCCAAAACTTGACTTCCTCTTCAAGTAATGTTTATCCCTTTTTTGTTTTCAGGTTACAGATGTGACATTAATGTGTCTACTGAAGCCTTGTTTGCTGCAACCAGACGAGAAGGCTTTAATGATGTGGTGAGAGGAAGAATTCTCTCAGGAAACTTTTTCATATTAAAAGAGTAAGATAATTAGTTTAGGAGTTTTTCCCATTCTTAAAAACTCAACAGCAAAGTAGTAGCAGGTCTTATAAGTTGAGATATTTGCTAAAGAAGCAAAATCCTTATGACTTGAATTAGAAATCGTAATTAAAGGTCTCTATATATGGTACTTTTGTTCCTGGTTATTCAGGAACAAACAAACAAAAATGATGTTCTAGTTAAATGATTGGTACAAACTGAGTAGTAAGCCCTGAAGGATTTTGGCTTCATGAAAAGTCTGCTGACGGCCCTGGCCGGTTGGCTCAGCGGTAGAGCGTCGGCCTGGCGTGCGGAGGACCCGGGTTCGATTCCCGGCCAGGGCACACAGGAGAGGCGCCCATCTGCTTCTCCACCCCCCCCCCTTCCTCTCTGTTTCTCTCTTCCCCTCCCGCAGCCAAGGCTCCATTGGAGCAAAGATGGCCCGGGCGCTGGGGATGGCTCCTTGGCCTCTGCCCCAGGCGCTAGAGTGGCTCTGGTCGAGGCAGAGCGACGCCCCGGAGGGGCAGATCATCGCCCCCTGGTGGGCAGAGCGTCGCCCCTGGTGGGCGTGCTGGGTGGATCCCAGTCGGGCGCATGCGGGAGTCTGTCTGACTGTCTCTCCCCGTTTCCAGCTTCAGAAAAATACAAAAAAAAAAAAAAGTCTGCTGACTATTATTGCCACATTGGCTTGTTGCTGATAGAGCTTATAGTAGGAAGTTATATTGGCATCTTTGAAAAATTTAGTGAGTCAACTTAGTTTTCCCTTCCACTATGTATCTGTTTGCTCCAGGAAAGAATTGTAAATTACTATGACTCCTACTTAGATTATCTTCAGTATATTTATTGACCATCTTGTGAAGGCATTATTCTAAATGAAGTAAGAAAAAGACAGATACTGTATGATCTTACTTACATGTGGAATCTTAAAAAAAAAAAAAGAAAAGAAAAGAAAAACCCATAGAAACACAGTAGAAGGGTGACTGCCAGGGGCTGGGAGGTGGAAGAAATGGCGAGATGTTGGTCAAAGGATACAAACTTCCAGTGGTAAAATGGACAAGCTCTGGGGATGTAACATACAGCATAGTTACTGTAGTTAACAATACTTCCTTATATCCTGGAAACTTGCTAAGGGAGTAGATCTGAGGTGTTCTCACCACATTCCAGCTGTCCCTTGAGCTCTGCGCTACTTTCCCCTATCCTGTCCTCTGCTCTGGCAAATTGTGGCTGCCTGCCTCCCTCACTTACCCATAAACTCCCACTCCCACTCCTGAGCTCTGTTTAGGTTCCTCCTCTCTGGGCAGAGGCCTGAAAACTACCTCCAGGCATTACTTTGGGGAAATCAAAGGGCTTCACTTAGATGATTTGCTTTCCTGTTCTCTCAGAACTCCCTCTTCTGAATGCCTGTTGTCTAAGGTCTGAAAGTGGTGGTTTTGTGTTGTCTCCTTTCTGGTCGTCTGATATGGCAGGGTTAGTCCCAGTCCTATTACTGCACCAGTGATAGAAGCAGAAGTTCTGCCTCTAAAGTAGGCAGAAATTTAATAGAAAACAGAAGTATTTGTTCTTTTATAAAATTTAGGTTGGGGGTATGCTGCGAATACAGTATTTAAGCCATCAGCTGTTTCTGCTGTGTAATTTACAGGTGATGCCTGCTCTATGAACCCTGGGGTCAAATGATAGTAAAGACATAGATATTTCTATAGCATTCTTTTAGGGTAGAAAAGATTTTACATTTTTATCTCGTTGTAGTAGGTCCACAGTAAGACTGGAATTGTGATACCCATTTTTACAGGTGAGGAAATTGAAGTTAGAATAGTTAGTACTTTTGCCAGCCTTCATTAGGAGGACTTAAAGAGCATTTTCTTTTTCTCATTCTTTGCATGATTGATTGATAGAAACTCCTATGTCTGGCTGATTCTGTAATCTTTTCAGTAAAGTAAGCAGCTTTTCTTGAACTGCACACTTCCATCCTGGGTTGTGCCTATCCAGTAAATACAAAAGTGCAAACACAGCACACTTTTTCCGGTTTCTGTTTCCAGAGCCTGTTTCCTAGAGTCTAATTCGGGTGGCATGTTAGAATTTTGCAAAATTTCAGAATCCTTATAATAATTAGTTGTCATTATACTATAGATGGCATGAGACATTTAGTAGAAAGAGCACTGGAACGGGCCTCCAGGGACTCGGTTCTAGTTTTTATTCTACCACTGCCAGTCTCTGTAACCTTTGCAGTCATTTAATTATACTTAACTTGACTCCCCTGGAAATGAGTGTTCTGGTTTATTGGTGTCCCTAAAAGTATTATTAACACTTGTGTTCATATATGCAGAATTGCATCATGTACTGAATTCTGATTGATTAAATTCCACATTTACAAACTTCAAATCACATCACAGTTGAACAAAATTTATTCTTATTTGTTGTTAGGGATTTTTGTGGTCCTGCTCATAAAGGCCAAGAGTCCAGGGATTCTTTAACAAGCTTTATGTATGAGAATTATTCAAAGAAATAACAAAAAGCTCTTAACATATCACCTATTTTTTTCCACAGAAACTATGAAAATTACTTCGTCAAAGCACAGAAAGTGAGACGGCTCATTGCTAATGATTTTGTGAATGTTTTTAATGCTGGAGTGGATGTCTTGCTAACTCCCACCACCCTGAGTGAGGCAGTACCACACGTGGAGTTCATCAAAGAAGACAACAGAACACGAAGCACCCAGGGTGATATTTTCACACAGGCTGTAAATATGGCAGGTAAGGCTTCCCCAAGAGCGTTCTGGTTTTCTATGTACATTTAGGTAGGCACCCTGGTCTTCAACTTAGGTTCTAGCTGGATTGTTTCCTAAAAGTGATTGCTGTCCTTCTGGAATGCTTAGAGTCGTGTGTGTGTGTGTGTGTGTGTGTTATGAATATGCAAGGCACATGTATACTTATATTCAGCACACACACACATATTCAGAATCAACCCACTTAATAGCATATTTTTAAACTTTTATTTAAAAAATTTTCAAACCTACAGAAAAATTGAAAAGTAGTGTAATGAATACCCATGTGCCCTTTGTCTGGATTCATCCTTGTTAACATTTTGCCTCATTTGCTTTCTCTCTCTTTCCCTCTGTGTCTGTCTGGCTCTACACACACACACACACACACACACACACACACACACACACACACACACTGTTTTTAACTGAATAATTTGAAAGTTTCAACATCAGGACACTTCACCTTTATCATGAGTCTTCTAAGAATAAAGACATTCTCATATATAACCACAATTCTACTATCACACCTAAAAAAACTAACATAAATACAATAATTTGTCAAATATAATCCATATTTAAATATTTTTGAAATTTAAATAATTAAATTTTATAAATTAAAAATAATTTCAATTATCAGTTGTACCAAAAAATGTCTTTTGCCAGACCAGGTGGTGGTACAGTAGGTAGAGCATCAACCTGGGACTCTGAGGACCCAGGTTTAAAACCCCAAGGTTGCTGGCTTGAGCACGGGCTCATCCAGCTTCAGTGTTGGCTCAACAGCTTGAGCTCAGGATCAGTGACTTGAGCTTGGGATCATAGACATGACCCATGGTCACTGACTTGAGCCCAAGGTCTCTGGCTTGAGCCCAAGGTTGCTGGCTTGAGCAAAGGGTCACTGGCTCAGTTGGAGCCCCCCATCAAGGCACATAGGAGAAAGCAGTCAAAGGACAACTAAGGAGCCACAAGAAGTTATGCTTCTCATCTTTCTCCCTTCTTGTCTCTTTGTCCCTGTCTGTCCCTCTCTCTCTCTTCCTCTCTAACTACAATAAAAAAAAGTATAAGTTGTTATTCCCTTGATATATACATTTGTTTATGATGTCGTTTTATTTTTTAAATGTTTATTTTATTGATTTGAGAGAGAGAGGAAGAGAGAGAAAGACAGAGACAGGAACATTGATCTGTCCCTGTATGGGCCCTGAGGGATCAAACCAGCAACCTCTGTGCTTAAGACAATGCTCTAACCAGCCAAACTCTCTGGCCAGGGCTATGATGTCTTTTTATTTTATTTATTTTTAAAATTTTTATTAATTTTTAATTTATTGTGTTTACATTGATTCAAGTGTCCCACTGAATATAACTCCCTCACCCCCCACCCCTGTATCCCATTTTACACCCCCTTTACTCCCCTCCCCCTAACTCCCTCCCCCTTTCTCTCTAAGATTTGCTGTCCTGTTATCTATATCTCTGTGTTATGTATATATAGTTTCACTAATCTCTTTACCTTCTCTGATCCCATCCCTTCATCCCCCTTCCCTTTAACTGCTGTCCCTCTGGTCCCTGTGACCCTGCCTCTACCTCTATTCTGTTCCTCAATTCACTTTGTTCATTAGATTCCACATACATGTGAGATCATATGATATTTTTCTTTCTCTGCCTGGCTTATTTCATTTAGCATAATAATCTCCAGGTCCATCCATGCTGTCACGAAAGGTAAGATTTCCTTCTTTTTCATAGCCGCATAATATTCCATTGTGTATATGTACCACTGCTTTTTAATCTACTCATCCACTGATGGACACTTGGGCTGTTTCCAGATCTTGGCTATTGTAAACAATGCTGCCATAGGCCCTGGCCGGTTGGCTCAGCGGTAGAGCATCGCCCTAGCGTGCAGAGGACCCGGGTTCGATTCCCGGCCAGGGCACACAGGAGAAGCGCCCATTTGCTTCTCCACCCCTCCGCCGCGCCTTCCTCTCTGTCTCTCTCTTCCCCTTCCGCAGCCGAGGCTCCATTGGAGCAGAGATGGCCCGGGCACTGGGGATGGCTCTGTGGCCTCTGCCCCAGGCGCTAGAGTGGCTCTGGTCGCAACATGGCGACGCCCAGGATGGGCAGAGCATCGCCCCCTGGTGGGCAGAGCGTCGCCCCTGGTGGGCGTGCCGGGTGGATCCCGGTCGGGCGCATGCGGGAGTCTGTCTGACTGTCTCTCCCTGTTTCCAGCTTCAGAAAAATGCAAAAAAAAAAACAATGCTGCCATAAACATGGGGTACATTTCTTCTTTTGAATCAGTGATTTGATATTCTTAGGATATATTCCTAAAAGTGGGATAGCTGGGCCAAAAGGAAGTTCCATTTTTAATTTTTTGAGGAATTTTCGTACTGTTTTCCACAGTAGCTGTACCAGTATGCATTCCTATCAGCAGTGCAAGGGGGTTCCCTTTTCTCCACACCCTCCCCAGCACTTACTGTGTTTTGTTTTGTTAATGAGCGCCATTCTGACAGGTGAGGTGCTATCTCATTGTGGTTTTAATTCGCATTTCTCTGATGATTAGTGACACTGAACTTTTTTTCATGTGCCTATTGGCCATTTGTATACGCTCTTTGGAGAAATGACTATTTAGTTCTTTTGCCCTTTTTTTTTTTTTTTTATTTTTCTGAAGCTGGAAACAGGGAGAGACAGTCAGACAGACTCCCGCATGCACCCGACCGGGATCCACCCGGCACGCCCACCAGGGGGCGACGCTCTGCCCACCAGGGGGCGATGCTCTGCCCCTCCAGGGCGTTGCTCTGTTGCGACCAGAGCCACTCTAGCGCCTGGGGCAGTGGCCAAGGACCCATCCCCAGCGCCCAGGCCATCTTTGCTCCAATGGAGCCTCGGCTGCGGGAGGGGAAGAGAGAGACAGAGAGGAAGGAGAGGGGGAGGGGTGGAGAAGCAGATGGGTGCCTCTCCTGTGTGCCCTGGCCGGGAATCGAACCCGGGACCTCGTGCATGCCAGGCCGACGCTCTACCACTGAGCCAACCGGCCAGGGCCCTTTTGCCCATTTTTTAATTGGACTGTTTACTTTCCTAGTGTTAAGTTTTAGAAGTTCTTTATAAATTTTGGTTATTAACCCCTTATCAGACATATTGACAAATATGTTCTCCCATTGTGTGGGTTGTCTTTTTATTTTGTTCATGGTGTCTTTTGCTGTGCAAAAGCATTTTAGTTTGATATAGTCCCATTTGTTCATCCTGTCCTTTATTACACTTGCCCTTTGAGATAAATCAGCAAAAATATTGCTATGAGAGATATCAGAGAGTTTACTGCCTATGTTTTCTTCCAAGATGTTTATGGTTTTGTGACTTACATTCAAGTATTTTATCTATTTTGAGTTTATTTTTGTGAATGGTGTAAGTTGGTGGTCTAGTTTCATTTTTTTGCATGTACCTGTCCAATTTTCCCAACACCATTTATTAAAGAGACTGTCTTTACTCCATTGTATGCTTTTGCCTCCTTTGTCAAAAGTCAATGGACCATAAGGCATGGATTTATTTCTGGGTTCTCTGTTCTGTTCCCTTGATCTGTATGCCTTGTTCTTATGCCAGTACCAAGCTGTTTTGAGTACAATGGCCTTGTAGTATAACTTGATATCAGGAAGTGTGATACCTCCCACTTTATTCATTTTCAAGACTGCTGAGGTTATTTGTGTTCTTTTTTGGTTCCATATAAGTTTTTGGAATATTCTATATCTTTGAAGTATGCCGTTGATATTTTAATAGGAATCGCATTGAATATATAGATTGCTTTGGGTAATATAGACATTTTAATGATGTTTAGTCTTCCTATCCATGAATATGGTATATGCTTCCACTTGTTTTATCTTCCACTTGATTTCTTTTATCAGTGTTTTGTAATTTTCCACGTACAAGTCTTTTACCTCATTGGTTAAATTTACTCCTAGGTACTTTATTTTTTTGTTGTTGCAATAGTGATGAAGGGGATGTTTCCTTAATTTCTCTTTCAGACAGTATTGTTGGTGTATAAAGATGCCATTGATTTCTGAATACACAGCCTCTTTTTCTCAATTTATTTATCCTTGGCTCTTTTTACAGTAGGCTCCTTAAGGTTTCTTGCAGTAATGGTTTGGTTGTAATGAATTCCTTGAGTTTTATTTTGTCTGGGAAGCTTTTTATTTCTCCTTCAATTTTAAACGATAGCCTTGCTGGATAAAGAAGTCTTGAATATAGGTTCTTGCTTTGCATCACTTTGAATATTTCTTGCCAATCCCTTCTGGCCTCAAACGTTTCTGTTGAGAAGTAAGATGTCATCCTTATGGGAGCTCCTCTGTAGGTAATTAACTGCTTTTCTCTTAACAGCTTAGTATTCTTCCTTTGTCTCTTAACTTTGACACTTTAATTATCATGTGTCTTGCTGTAGGCTTCCTTTGGTTCCTCTTTAGTGGAACTCTCTGTGCTTCTTGAACTTTTGTGATTTTTTTCTTCATCAATTTAGGGAAATTTTCAGCTATGATTTCTTCAAACAGGTTCTCTATCCCTTGTTCATTCTCTTCTCCTTCAGGAACCCCTTTGATGCGGATGTTGTTTCTCTTCATGTTGTCACAGAGCTCTCTTAAGAGTTTCTTCAGACTTTTTTGAGCCTCTTTTCTTTTTGCTGCTCTGCTTCTGTGCTTTCATTGATTTTGTTCTCTAAATTGCTGATTCAATCCTCTGCTTCATCCAGCCTGCTATTAATTCCTTCTAGTGCAGTCTTCATTTCTGATACTGTATTTGTCATTTCTGACTGGTTCTTTTTTATGATTTCAATGTCCTTTTTGATGCTTGTTATCTCTTTATTTAGGTGCTCATTATGTCCACCCATTGTTATTCTAAGATCCTGAGCATCCTAAAAATCATTGTTTTAAACTCTGCATCTGGTATTTTGGTTACTTCCATCTCATTCAGTTCTTTTTCTGGGGATTTCTCTTGTTGATTCATTTGAGTCACATTTCTCTGTCTGCCCATTTTGTCTGTGTATTAGGTAGCGCTGTGACTTTGAAATTTTTGTGTGGTCTTTATGAAGAAGATGGGCTCGGTGGTACTGTCCTCCAGGCCACTTGTTTTCCTTGTTCTAGGAATGCTTCTTGAGGGTACTATTTTCCCTCTTGTATGTGAGTATTAGATGCAGTTGGTCTTCTCATGGGTATGTTTATCCTTTCAGGCTGGCTGGCTCTAAGGCAGTGGTTCTCAACCTGTGGGTTGCGACCCCAGCAGGGTCGCCTAAAGCCATCGGAAAATACATAATGCATATCAGGTATTTACATTCTGAATCATAACTGTAGCAAAATTACAGCTATGAAGTAGCCACCAAAATTATTTTTTGGTTTGGGGTCACCGCAACATGAGGAACTGTATTGCGGGGTCATGGCATTAGAAGGGTTGAGAACCACTGCTCTAAGGGTTACCTTGATTATGTGTATTACACACTGTGCAATGTCTGTTGTGTTGGGCATATTCTCCACAGTGTCTGGTGCTTGCTAGACTCCACCTTTGGGAGTGCTGCTGGGTAGGTAGTTGAGTCTAGGGTTGGAGCTGTCTGCCACCCACTACCAATAGTGTGGGCTCTAGTTCTTCTTGGGTTGGTGTCAGCTGTTGTTTTTAACCTGCTGTGGGTTACCAGTCAGTAGCTACTGCACTTTTCACTTTTGTGTCTGCGTTTTCTGTGTCTGGGTACTGTGGGAGGGGCCAGCCTTTGTATCATTTAAGGATCAGCTTCCTCCTGCTTAGAGATGACAACAGCTCCATAAAAGCCCCAAACTCTGTAAGATTTGTCTCCACTTTTCAGCTGCTCCTCCTCCTCTTGCAGCTGCCTGGTCTTCCCACAGAGTCTTCTGTAGAAAGACTGTAGTGTGGGCTCAGACTGGCCTCACCAACCAACCCCTCTACAGGTTGCACACTTGGTGGGGTAGGGCAGCTGAGGTTGTGAAAACAACGTTTGTGGGACCCCCTACTTCAGGAGTCTCTTGGTCAGGAGCTCTGTACAGGAAATGTGGCCCCTACTCCAAAGCTTAATCTCTCAGCCACTGCTGGATACTCAAATTTATTTCTCCCCAACAAGGTGAGCAGCAGGTTCAGACTGATTGTGGCTGACAGTCCCCTCTGCAGAAGTTCTTTCAGCTGTTGAGACCCAGGTCTCAGGGAGGAAGACTGAGAGAGTCCTCCCCTGGGGCTGACTGTGCCCCTCCCGAAGGTGGCTAAGCCCCTCGACCAGATCCAACAATAGACTCACAGGGACCCGCATTTTAAATGTCCATGCTCCAAGCCTCTCTCCCTTCCCCCTGTGGAATCTAGCCCAGCACAGGCCAGAATATCCAGCACCCAGGCCAGCTGTCTGTGAAGCTCCACCCCATCCAGTGCACATGAGCCTCTGTGCTGGTGCTGATCACAGAGAGCAGAACTCACCTCACCTGGGCCAGGTGTGAGGAGCCCTTCATTGGGATATCACTCTAGCAAGGGTTGTTAGGTCCTGAACTGATGCTTTCTGCAGCTGGCCCCTGGATGTGTTGCCCTAGGCCTCCCTAGCAGGAGCTCAGCACAGACCAGTGGGAGACTGCCTGTGACTGGCTCTCAGCATTCATCTTGGAGCTACAAGCAGTTCAGTTTGTGGGTGCCTCTGCTGGGCCTAAGTGTACATGGAAATACTAAGCTGCACTCCTAGGCTGACTTACCTGCTCTGGTCCTGGGGAAAGTCCGCTCAAACAGCCAAGTTTCCCTGAGTCCCGCCTTCTGCAGCCTCTGTCTGCTGGCTGCTTGTTGGGCTCAGCCACTGAAAAAGCCTCTGCTAGCGTCTAGAGCCTGCTGCAATTCAGCAATTAGGAAGAGTGGTGGGTGTGGCTCTGCCCCTGACCCCAGGTGTCAGTCTGTCCAGACTTTTTCCACAGACCTCAGTAGGGTGTGGCCCTAGGAGTCTGGTAGGTGTGGCCTCTGAGACTCAAAGATGTGGTCTGCCCACTCTCTGGACAGATTCAACTGAATCTCCAGTGAGGCGGAAGCATCAGTCATAGACTCAGGAGAATGTGGGTGGTAGCTCTGGTTCAACACCAGAAAACTGAGTCATTGACATGTCCCTTGCTTCCTGGCCTCTCAGAATGACCCATCAACTCTGTCTGAGGTAGGAGAGACTCCTGAAGGCAGAGCAGTTGCTTTTCCCTAGGCTGATGCCACTCAGAGGGGACTGCTCCACCCAAGAAAGATGGCAGCTGCAGTACTGGAGTATGTCTCAGCACAGGGGTTTTGATTTCCATCCCCTACAGTGTCTTTCCCTGGGCCTCGAACTTTATACATTGGTACCTTGAGATACAAATTTAATTTGTTCTATAACCGAGCTCATAAGCCAGTCAACTCGTATATCAAACTGCCGATACTGGATCCATGTGCCAACGCACCAACTAGCAGCAGCTTCCCGAATCATGATTCGTATCTCGGAATTTTGCCTCAGATCTTGAACAAAAATATGGACCGAGTCGCAGCTCATATCTTAAAAAATTCGTATGTTGGTCTATTCATATTTCAAAGTACCACTGTACTTTCCTCCTGTAACTCCAGTCCTTTCAGCTCTCCCGCACCAGAGCCCAGGTAAGTGACTGTGAACAAAATTTTCTGCGCGGGCCTTTTAAAACGGAATATGCATCCAAAACGTTTGTCTCTTTCTCAGGGACAGAACCCAGGCTCCTTTCACAGCTAAATGCTGTCTGGGTGCCTCTTCTAGGCTCTGGGGCTTTAGGGCTGGGGCTCCCGTCTTGGGGCTGAGTACCCACATCTCTCAGTGTGACCTCCCCCACAGTGAGAGTCCCTCCGGGCCACTGCTTGCTCCTGGGAGCGGGCAGCCCTTTCTCCGTCTCCACCCTTCCTACCAGTCTCGGTGTGACTTCTTCGGTGACCCTTGGTTATAGAGTCCTCTTAGTTTAGTCTAAAGTTGGTTTTTCAAGATGATTGTTCTTAAATTAAGTTGTAATCCAGTCTGGTCCTGGGAGGTGGCAGTTGGAACGCCTGCCTACTCCATCGCCATCTTTCTTCCCCTGTGATGTCTTTTTAAACTCCTTAGTTCTCTATGGTTTTTTTTTATAGAACTATATCAAACTGTATTAAAATTTTTATTGCAATCATCAAACATAATGTAGAACACTCAAGAGAAGATGGAAAGTCTCTTCTACTTACCTATACTTTTCCTACTTAGTTTATTTTTCCCTGATACATTAAGATTCTTTGTTTTATCATATACTTTCCATTTAGAGAAATTCCTTTAGCCATTCCTTTAGGGCAGTGGTTCTCAGAATGTGTTCCCTAGAAGATTTCCAGGTACACTCTATGGTATTCCAGAGAAATATGTGCCTGTTGGGGACCAAAAAACCAATAGGGTTTTTGGAGTTCAGACTTTTAGGGGGATACAGGTGTGGGGAATTGGCTGTAAGCTGACAGTCTGCCCAACCCCCCACCTCACTTGCCTGATTAGGTTGCAAAAGGCTGTTAAGCTGTGGTGCTGGATTGTTACACTACCCCCCATGTTCCCCGGAAAGACTGGAGGCAAGTTTCTTCTATCCTTTTTTGGGTATAAAGTTAAGATGATATGTATGGCAGGGGTTTTCTGCACTCAACACAATTAAGAGTAAAAAGAGAGGAATTCTTCAATGCATTGACGAGGAAATGAGTTTGCCTTTCAAATATGTGCCCAAACATTGAAGAAATCTCTAGGACACATCAGGCTCATGTTTCTCATAAACACAAGAATGAAAAAGCGTAACACATTCGCGCCGGGACTTGCCGAGTTTACTAAATCTTACTAAGAATGTATCTATCTATATCTATCTATATATATATATAAAAAGATAACTTTTTTGTCGTTTTTATATTTTTAACCCCTCTTTTTTATGAATTCTAAAAAGCATAACTCAAAATATGTAACATAAAAATGTCTCTTAATGTCAGAATAAATTTAATTTTGTTTAATTACCATAAAAGCACGCTTGGACTTTATATTTTTTCTTTAATATTTGACTTAATTATTATAACATATTTCTCAAAAATTTGTATATAGTGCACCTACAATTATTTGTAGGATTTTAAATGCTCCCCGACTTCAAAAAGTTTGAGAACCACTGCTTTAGGGTATGTCTGATGGCAGCTAATTCTCCTCACTTTCCTTTCATTTGTAAAGATTAGTTTTGCTATATATAGGATTTTGTTTTGACAGTTCTTTATTTAGCACTTATAAGATGTTTTGCTACTTCTGGACTACTTAGTTTCTGATAACAAATCCTTTAAAACTTTTTGTTTCAAGTGACATTGACTTTTTTTTTTTTTTTGTATTTTTCTGAAGCTGGAAACGGGAGAGACAGTCAGACAGACTCCCGCATGCGCCCGACCGGGATCCACCTGGCACGCCCACCAGGGGCGAGGCTCTGCCCACCAGGGGGCGATGCTCTGCCCCTCCAGGGTGTCGCTCCGCCGCGACCAGAGCCACTCCAGCGCCTGGGGCAGAGGCCAAGGAGCCATCCCCAGCGCCCGGGCCATCCTTGCTCCAATGGAGCCCCGGCTGTGGGAGGGGAAGAGAGAGACAGAGAGGAAGGAGGGGGGGTGGAGAAGCAAATGGGCGCCTCTCCTATGTGCCCCGGCCGGGAACCGAACCCGGGTCCCCCGCACGCCAGGCCGACACTCTGCCACTGAGCCAACCGGCCAGGGCCGACATTGACTTTTTGAAGAGTCTAGTTCACTTGTCCTGTACGATATCCCGTGCATAATCTGGATTGTCAGATTGCTTCCTTGTGATTGGGTTGAGTTAAACTATTTTTTTGGAGAGAAAGAGAGAAGCATCGACTCATTATTTCACTTAGTTGTGCTATTGATTGCTTCTCATATGTGCCCTGACCAGGCTCAAATTGGTAACCCCAGGACAATGCTCTAAACCAGGGGTCCCCAAACTATGGCCGCATGCAGCCCCCTGAGGCCATTTATCTGGCCCCCGCCGCACTTCCAGAAGGGGCACCTCTTTCATTGGTGGTCAGTGAGAGGAGCACAGGATGTGGCGGTGCCGCAAAGCATGGCGTCGCTCACGTACAGAACTACTTCCAGTGACGCAGGATGCACATGTAACGGCTCCGGAAGCACCTCATATCATTTGTTACGGCTAGCAGTGACAAATATGGAACTGGACATTGACCATCTCATTAGCCAAAAGCAGGCCCATAGTTTCCATTGAAATACTGGTCAGTTTGTTGATTTAAATTTACTTGTTTTTTATTTTAAATATTGTATTTGTTCCCGTTTTTTTTACTTTAAAAATAAGATACATGCAGTGTGCATAGGGATTTGTTCATAGTTTTTTTTATAGTCCAGCCCTCCAACGGCCTGAGGGACAGTGAACTGGCCCCCTGTGTAAAAAGTTTGGGGACCCCTGCTGTAAACACTGCACTACTGGCCAGGGTGAGTTTAACATTTTTAACAGAAATACTTCATACAGGAAACAGTTAACATTAGTTTGCTCCACTTTAGGCAGCTAAGCTGAAATGAACCCTTGATTAAGAAAGTGACTGCAGATGTTACCTTTCTTTTTATCAATGGTAAGCATTTGATGAGGTAATACTTTGAGACCATGTGAATATCCTTATCCCCAATAAATTTGAACCCACTTTTAGCATCCAGTGATGCCCCTTGCCTGAATTATTACCTAGAGAATTACAAATGCTAACTTTTCTAATTATATCATTCCTTCTACATATTATTAGTTAGCAGTCTTCTCTAAAGAATAGCTTTCCCTTTTGAATTCAATTATAAGCAACTATCATTGTTTTTGATGATCAAATTGTCCCAGATTTAGTCAATAGGAGCCGCTTCGAATTGCATGTATCCTTTAGACTTGTTGGCATTAATTTTTGAAAATTTTCTTATTTTATGGCATAATAAGAAGTCCCAAGATTTTATACTTCCTTTGTCCCAAACCTGGAATTAAAACTACCCTTAGCTACTATTTCTCAACTAAGATATTGGAAAAATTCACAGCTCAACAATATACTCTATTGAAAAGGCAGTATACTTTATTGACAAGACTGTAGGAAAAAAGACATTCCATTTGCTGATGGGAGTTCAAATGGTACAGCTTTTTTTGGAGGGGAATTTGGCATTATCTAATTACATATTTATTTCTCCTTTGATGAAGCAATCCTCTTTGTCTGAGAAACTTTCAGGACTATAAAAAATCATTCGTGCAAGGTAATTCATTAAGGCAGAGTGTGAAATGGCTAAGCACTGAGAACAACCCAGATGCCCAAGCACAGAGGAATGGTCGAATAAGTTACGGTAAACCAACAGAATGGATAGCATGCTGCTGTCAAAAGGAATGAAGATGTTCCTGATGACAGTGATTTTCAACAAATATTGTTAAGTGAACAAAGGAAGATTCAAAGCATGCCTATCATGTAATTTTTGTTATTTTTTGAAACATATCCTGTCATGGACATACTGGTACTGGAGAGTGGGAGAGGTCTCTGCTGCTTAGGATGGAGAATTCATCCACTCAGGGGTTTCTTTCTCTTCCTCAGGCTTGCCAGCAGTGAGTGTCCCCACGGCCCTCTCAAGCCAGGGCTTGCCCATAGGGCTGCAGTTCATCGGACGTGCATTTTGTGAGCAGCAGCTTCTTACAGTTGCCAAATGGTTTGAAAAACAAGTACAGTTTCCTGTTATTCAACTTGAAGAAGTAATGGATGACTGTTCATCAGTTTTTGAAAATGGAAAGTTGGCTTCTGTTTCTCTAAAACAGTAGTGATAAATATGTCCTGCAAATTAAAGTGACCTAAGGATTCTGTATTCTGGAAATGTCAAATGATCTTGCTAAGTTCTTGTAATTTGGTTCAGTGTCAACATAACCTATTCCTTGGAATCACTTTTTTAAATTCTTGTGATATAGTTAATTATAAATAATCTGCCAGCATTTATTAAACATCTGCTAAGTGCAAGGTGCAGGATTTCTGCTATAACATAAGACACATGCTCCTGAAAAATGAAGCATTTTACAAAAATGTCTATTAAAAATAACGGAGCTTGCCCGTCCTGTGGTGGCACAGTGGATAAAGTGTCGACCTGGAATGCTGAGGTCGCGGGTTCTAGTTCGCTGGTTCGAAACCCCAGGCTTGCCCGGTCAAGGCCCATATGGGAGTTGAGGCTTCCTGCTCCTCCCCCCCTTCTCTCTCTTCTTCTAAAATGAATACATTTTTTAAATTAAAAAAATAAATAACAGAGCTTATTCACTTTATTAGGTATATTAATGTTGAATGATTATGTTGTACACCTGAAACTAATATAATATATATTAAGTATATTTTAATTTAAAAAAAAAGGAAAAATAATAACAGAGCTTAAAGTAAAAATAAGTTTAAAGATAAACCTCCCAAAACTTATACATCTTTTAAAGCAAAGCACTAAGGAAACAGTTATTGGCACCTCCAGAGATAAGCTGGACAGCCATGCAGACAGGCAACTCAGCACGCAATGGAGGCTGCCTCGGGATGTTCCACAGAACACAGAACTGCACAGAGGCAATGCGATGGAACCGTTCGCCTTTGCCGAGCCAAGCAGGTGTAGGAGCAGCTCTGATGACAGGAGGAAGTGCAAGCTGCTGGGGCCCAGAGTCCTGCAAGACTGGGGTCTGCTTCTCTGGGAGGAGTCCCGGGTGCAGGCTCTCCTCTTACATCTCCATAAAGAAACCTGCACTGACTGAGAACTTTCTCTCACGCTGAAGTTTAGAATTTTACTTCTGCTGTTGCAGAGAGTGCGCCATGCCAAGGAACCAGAACAGCTCCATGTTACACTGAGCTCATTCTATGAACCGATCACAAATGAGCTCATTGATCCCATAGAAACGAATTATAACCCAGCCGACCATATTGGACTTAAAACTAGGTAGGTTGTGAAGCATGGTTTTAGCGAGAAAATTTCAACATACAATAGCCTCCCCACCCTTCTGAGGAGAATATGTTTCAAGACCCCCAATGGATGCCTGAAACCACAGATAGTACCAAACGCTACATAAACTATGTTTTTTTCCTATACCTGTATACTTAAGATAAAGTTTAATTTATAAATCAGGCACAGTAAGAGATTAACAATAACAATAAAATAGAGCAATTATAACAATATACTAAGTTATGTGAATATGGCATTATTAAGTAAAATAAGGGTTACCTGAACACAAGCACTGTGATACCATGACAGTCAGTCTGACAACCGGGGGCTGCCAGCTAATTAAATGGGAAAGTGGTGTATAGAGTGGAGACGCTGGACAAGGGATGACTTCTGTGCAGCTGGTCGGGCTTGGGTGGCTTGAGCTTTCACCGTGCCATTCGGAACTGCACACAATTCACAATTTATCAATAGTTTACTTCTTCTCCACTTAATATTTTTAGACCACCAGTAACTGAAATGACACAAAGCAAAACTGTAGTACACAAGTAATAATATCCAATATGAGAAACTAGATAATACGGTGAAGATGCCAGAGAGGAGACCGCTGGCCTTCCGTACCCCCAGTTCTCTGCTTCTTATACTTATGATTGCCTGACGCTCTTGACTTTCTTTACAATTTCTCTTTATTTGGGCTTCTTGAGCCCAAAGAGACTTTTAATGGCAAGCTGTATTCAAAATGTCAAAGAAAAAACATCTGATAGAAATCATACTGCCCTCTATAAAGTTTCATTACTGATTCTTTGTCTTTGCCAGAACATCACTGTCTTTGCAGGTTGATCAGGCTTCTGATTTGGCACTTACATATTGTCAATAAGTGTAAGAGGAAGCTGAATTATTATGTAATAAATTCACTTTAAAAATTATTTTCTAAATATGAAGTACATGAGGGAAAAATATGAGGGGTGAACCACTGTAATGTCTCGTGGTTGGAATTTAGCCTGCCTGTTTTCACATTAATAGTTTGCTCTCCTCACCGGGACGGTCCCACTCCCAAAGAATCAGTAAACTTCATATAAAAACTTTACGTGCAGGCCCTTATAAATTTTGACTGAATCCCTGAAAGAGGAAGAAATTCATGAGACAGAATTGTATTACTTTATAACAAGAGAAAACTAGTATGATGTGAAAAGCAAGCAAATAAATCTTTGCCCCAGTCTATTTATGTGTGTATAATTTGAAATAAAAATTTTCTAATGATACTTATGTCATTTCTCTTATTCCTGTATCTCTACTTGAGCTGCACAATTTGAATCTGAAAGTAGGGAAGTGAAACATTGACCATTCTCATATAATAATATCCAACCAACATGAAATGAATGATACCTCATTTGTTTTTCTTTCCCTTCCACGTTTGGCCTAACTCTAGGGCATCTTGTTTTGCCAAATCACTATCTGGGAATTCAAGTGGGAAATGGTTTCTGTGTCTCAGCTAATTAAACCCTGAGACTCCGCGGCAGGGCTGCTGGAGCAGAACCCTTCTGAAAGGAAGGTGGCTGGCTGGGTGAGAGGAGTTCCTTGATAAGGCGCAGTAAGAGAGAGCAACAGGTTTGACAACAGAAGCGTTGCTAGAGCGAAAAAATGTGATGAGATCACAAAACTAGGCACCCTGACACCACAGGGAGCCCAGGGAGCAAGTAGGGGGAAAACCAGTGTTCTGTGTTGGCCCACGCTCAGCGTTACCAAGAAAACTGCCTGAAACCAGGGAGGCAGAATGTTTTCTTTGGCTAGTTGATACCACCAGCTCACTAGGAACAAAGAGGACTGGGGCCATCTAGAAAAGACAGCGTGGTACAGAAGAAGAGCTTCTAAAAATAACAAGGATGGTGGCTCCCATTAGGAAATCACCTGTGCTTCTAATGTAGCCAAACACCTTTAGGATGTTAGCACAGAATCTTAGGGACAGTAAAAGACCTGGTTACAGGGCACCAGTAAATAGATTATTGGGGATTCTGCAAATTGTGTCACACCTTGTTAGACTCACAGTAGGGGAGCAGGCTAGTGGAATTTTCAAAATAGCTTTTTTCTTTTTTTAAGATTTTTATTTTTTTAGAGAGGGGGGAGAGAGAGATGGGGGGGGAGGAGCAGGAAGCATCAACACCCATATATGCCTTGACCTGCCAGGCCCCGGGTTTTGAACCGGCAACATCAGCATTCCAGGTCAACACTTCATCCACTGCACCACCACATATCAGGCACAATAGCTCTTATTATAAACTTCTGTTTTTAATCACTTTCTTCAAAGATCTGATTGCATATACCAATGCCAAATGTGTGTTGACTATGCAAGCTTAAGATAAAATATATTTGCTGTGTTTAGAAGCACCAGAGGACAGTTTAAAATACAATGCTTTCCTCAGTTATTTCATAACTGAAACTGTGTACACTAGAACATAAACCTAAAAATTTAATAAAAGCAAATAACACAAAACCCCAGTGAATTAAATAAAAGTAATAATTACAGGTCTTCAAAGGGGATTTTTAATTTCTTTTTCTTTATGCTTCAATGGAATATAAACCTAAAAGGATCTTAGGCAGTTTATTAAAAATATTACAGTGGTATAAACAAAGTTGAGACCCTGGCCAGGTAACTTAGTTGGTCAGAGCATCATTCCCATATTCCAAGGTTGTGAGTTTGATCCCCAGTCCAGGCACATACAAGAAGCAATCAATGAATACACAACTAAGTGAAACAACAAATCAATGCTTCTCTCTCTGTCTCTTTCATTCTGAAATCAATAACTAATTTATTTTTTAAGTAAATAGTTGAGGAAAATCAGGGAAGTGATAAAAGCAGGGAAAGAAGATAAAACCAGAATAAGATTAAAAATAAAAATGCTTATCAAAGTATTTATACAGATGCTTAAGGCTGTATAGTGTGATATAATGGACAATTTCCAGTAGCCTTCCCAGTGGGTACAGCCACCAGATTTAAAAATATTACCATTTCTGCCTGACCAGGCAATGGTACAGTAGGTAGAACGTTGGACTGGAACGCAGAGGACCCAGGTTCAAAATCCCGAGGTCACTGGCTTGAGTGGAGGCTCATCCAGCTTGAGTGCAGGATCTCTGGCTTGAGTGTGGGATCATAGACATGACCCCAGTGGTTGTTGGCTTGAGCCCAAAGGTCACTGGCATGAAGCCCAAGGTCACCTTTGGCTTGAGCAAGGGGTCACTCGGTCTGCTGAAGCCCCCTGGTCAAGGCACATATGAAAAAGCAATCAATGAAAAACTAAGGAGCCACAACAAAGGATTGATGCTTCTCATCTCTTTTTCTTCCTGTCTGCCTGTCCCTCCCTCTTTTTTTCTCGCAAAAACAAAAAAAACAGTTGGGTTTAAGAGCTTATATAGTCAGTTGAACAAGTAGTAATTATGGAACAGTACCTAAAATGTATAGGACTAAAGGAAGTTACAGGTCATTTCAACAAGGTCTGTTTGTATAGAACTCTCTTAGCCTCGACTCCCCTTCTTCGGCTCTCAGAATATTTTTGTCCTCTTGTATGAGAGGACATCTTTCACATAGGAGTTTTATCTCTTACTTTTAGAAAGAACAGGAGAGGTCAGCCTGCCTTGCTTGTATATGCTATTTTTCAATTCCTGTCACTTAGAATAATCCTTGTGCCAAAGGAATATATTTGGAGATGACTTATTCTGCTACTCTTAACTCCAAAAGCAAACAAGGTGTTAGGAACTAAACTGTACCCCTCCAAAATTCCTATGTTGAAGTCACAACCCCTAGTACCTTGGAATGTGATTGTATTTGATGATAGGGCCTTTACAGAGATTAGGATTAAATGAGACCATATGGATGGGACCTAATCCAATGTGATTAGTGTCCTGATAAAAAAGAAGTGATACCAGGGACACATACACAGAGCAACAGTGGGGGGGGGGGGGGGGGGGGGGGGCACAGCAAGAAGGTACCATTTGCAAAACCAGAGAGAGCAACTACAGGAAACTGCCCCCAATCCCCCGCATCTTGAGTTCAGATTTCCAGCCCCAGAACTGAGAAAATACAGTGTGTCCGTAAAGTCATGGTGCACTTTTGACCGGTCACAGGAAAGCAACAAAAGATAATAGAAATGTGAAATCTGCACCAAATAAAAGGAAAACCCTCCCAGTTTCTGTAGGATGATGTGGCAGCATATGTGCATGTGCAGATGATGACATAACACCGTGTATACAGCGGAGCAGCCCACGGCCATGCCAGTCGAGATGTGGATAGTACAGAGAAAAGTTCGGTGTGTTCTGTGGCTTGTTAAATTCAAATCTGTGACCAAAGTGCAACGTGAATATCGGCGCATTTATAACAAAGCGCCACCACATAGGAATAACATTACTCGGTGGGATAAGCAGTTGAAGGAAACCAGCAGTTTGGTGGAGAAACCCTGTTCTGGTAGGCCATCAGTCAGTGATGAGTCTGTAGAGGCTATACGGGATAGCTACCTAAGGAGCCCTAAAAAATCTGTGTGTGAGCCCACATCGAACTGCACTGAATAGGTATGAAAGTGGGAGAGTTTTCCTTTTATTTGGTGCAGATTTCACATTTCTATCATCTTTTGTTGCTTTCCTGTGGCTGGTCAAAAGTACACCACGACCTTACGGACACACTGTACATTGCTGTTGCCTAAGCCACTCAGTCTGTGGTATTTTGTTATGTTGGCCCAAGCAGAGTAATATACAAGGCAAAAGAATAACGCATAAAATATTTCCCTGAGGAACTTATCTAGACATTCCCATTGACAAATCCCCGCAGTCCAGCAACTCTACAAAGCACAAGAAGTGATAGCTAAAGAAGTTTAGTAACTACCGAGTGATTAAACTTCAAGCCTGACTATTTACAATCAACACTGTCTTCCTAAAGGTTACATCTTAAATGTTCTTGTCCAAAATGCCTGTATTCTCACTCCTGACTCTCAGATAACGCTCTCCTGAGTCACTTCGCAGTTCCCTAATTGGTTTTCTATTTTCCAAGTGCCTCTTTTCTGATGAAAGCTGTTTACAGCCTCACAATTTTCAGCAGAGGAGGGGGCAGGCAGGAGATCGACTGTTGACAGAAGCTGTTTCTGAGAAACTCATTTCTTGTTTTCCCTGAATACACAGTATGTGAAGGGTGAAAAGTCCAAAGGGACGAACTTAAGAAACAGAATATAGAATTGCAGGGTGTGATTTTTGCAGGGTGCTATTCATGCATCATGAAAGCCTAGGGTTCACGTCCCTGCTCCACACCAGGTCTGTACCAAACGCTGGGGATGTAGCCAGGAGTGAATTAACATCCAAGTCCAGTGTGATGTCATAATTCATGAACCCTGAGATTAATGGGCTTTTTTTTTTTTTTTTTAATTTCGCATTTTGACGGCACCATAGAGAAATTTGGAGGTGGAATGAAGGAAGGAGGAAAGGAGGTCTAATCTTCAAAGAGCTAAGTGGCAGGAACGGAGTGAGGAGGCAGGGACGATGGCCGATGCAGAGATGGGGAGATGGGGGCTGAGGAAGAGGCAGCCTGGGTGAGTGGAAGAGGACTTGGCCTCTCAGCTGGAGTCTCAGGCGGCCCCCAGTCAGGACAAATGCTGACAGCTTCACTGCGTGGGGATGCCCTGCAGGGCCCCCTCAGCCCCCTAGGGAGGAGAGGTCACTCGGGGAGGACTGAGCTCCCTGCTTCAGGGGCAGGAGAGGCACTGGTATATGAATTTCAGGCACCCACTACACAACTACCCTGAGTGCCATTTGAAGTCATCTGGCACCAACCTCAGACTCTCCTGCCAACCACACCACATGCCCAACCATGGGGCAGAGAGAGGATCCCCAAACAACACCTAGGACCAACTAAACCAAAAGCTGGTTCTTTGGGGAAATATCCAGATCTATCTCCACGGAAAATAATCAGCCCACAGAAAATTAAGGGTCTTACTGCTTTAGAAAACAGAAGTAAAGGGGGAAATTGAGAGGAAAAATATTAATGGTGAGTGATGAAAGAGTCACTATGGGAACGAATGTTTCATTAGAAGCCCCACCCAGAGCCTTGTCACTGTTGGGCTCTGCTGGCATGGATGCTAATTTAAAACCTTGACAGGAGTTAAATGGATTTGACCTGGACTTGGAAGAAATTATACAAATTCTCCAAAGAGGACAGCGTCCAGAGACACTTGAAGGTAGGGGCAAGGTGGGGGTGTCTGTTACTTCCCAGTTTGAACCTTTGAGCCCTTGAGTCAGTAGAGGTGATGCAATAGAACTGAGATCCAGATAAACCCCCAGATTCTATTCCTACCCTCCAAAACAACCACCACCACAGGCCAGTCTCTTTTGTAATTCTCATGCTCATGATTGCCTATCCTGGGTTGTTTGTCTGCTTTGTTTTTTGTATTTACCAGCGCCTACCACTTGTCATTTCCTCTGTGGCCCCAGGGAACCACAGCTTCTGCTATTCTTGCCCTGTGAACTCCTCTCCCACTGAATCTGGGCTGGCCTGTGACTTCTTTGATAAAATGTGGTGGAAATGACATTCTGGGACTTCTGAGCCCAGCTACTAAGAAGGTCTGGAAGCATCTGCTTGTGCATTTGGGGGAAACTGGGCATCTTGTAAGAAGTATGACCACTTTGAGGCCATCATGATGATGGGAAGCCCAGGACAGCCACATGGAGGGACCACATGGAAAGAGGATGCCGCCTGGTCAACCCCAGCAGATGTGCTGCTTAGGTTAGCGAGGAGGCCATCTTGGATGGTCCAGCCAGCAGATGCCTTGTGGAGAAGAAACTGTTGTCCATGGACTGAACCAATAGGATCATATAGACTGGGCCTGACCTGTGGTGGCACAGTGGATAAAGCGCCAACCTGCAACACTGAGATCACTGGTTCAAAACCCTGGGCTTGCCAGGTCTAGGCACATATGACAAGCAATCAATGAACGACCAGAGTGAAGCAACTATAAGTTGATACTGCTCACTCCACCCTCTTCTCTCTCTCTCTTCTTTCTGTAAAATCAATAAAAAAAAATGATCATATCAACTGGGCCAGTTTTGCAGGGTATGGGTTGTGGTATATATAAGAGAAAAAGAAGCCACAATACCATTAAAAAACAAAAAAAGCACCGCTCTGATATAGAAGGTTTCCAAGCCCAGTTGCATAAGAAGTGGCTCTACTCTGATTGGAATGCATGTGAGACAGCCTGCTGTTTTTTTGCTTTTGTTTTTGTTCTTTGCTATTTGAACTAACTTGGATGGGCTTCTGTCCCCTGCAATAAAAAGATCTCTGGCTAAGGCAGAGAAAGACAAATAAATACCATGTGATCTTACTTATATGTGGAATCTAATAACATAATAAACTGAGGAACAAAATAGAAACAGAGACATGGACACAGGGAACGGATGGACAGCTGTCAGAGGGAGGGAGTAGCCAGATAACATACATACAGTGTGTCCGTAAAGTCATGGTGCACTTCTGACCGGTCACAGGAAAGCAACAAAAGACAATAGAAATGTGAAATCTGCACCAAATAAAAGGAAAACCCTCCCAGTTTCTGTAGGATGATGTGGCAACATGTGCGCATGTGCAGATGATGTAACACTGTGTATACAGCGAGGCAGCCCATGGCCATGCCAGTCGAGATGTGGACGGTACAGAGGAAAGTTTGGTGTGTTCTGTGGCTCGCTAAATTTGAATCCGTGACCAAAGTGCAACATGAATATCAGCGTGTTTATAACAAAGCGCGGCCACATAGGAATAACATTACTCGGTGGGATAAGCAGTTGAAGGAAACCAGCAGGTTGATGGAGAAACCCTGTTCTGGTAGGCCATTAGTCAGTAACGAGTCTGTAGAGGCTATACGGGGGATAGCTACCTAAGGAGCCCTAAAAAAATCTGTGCGTTGAGCCACATCAAACTGCACTGAATAGGTATGAAACTGGGAGAGTTTTCCTTTTATTTGGTGCAGATTTCACATTTCTATCGTCTTTTGTTGCTTTCCTGTGATGGGTCAAAAGTGCACCATGACTTTATGGTGCACTGTATATAACATATACAGACAACTGATTGGCAATAGCCCTAGGGAAGGGGGGGTGAAGGTAGAGGAAAGAAGGCAAAGGAGGGGAAGTGGGACGGCAAGAGACTGCTGGGCAGTGAGGGGTGTGATGTGGTGTGTAGATGGTGTTATATTGAGTTGTACACTTGAAACCTGTATGATTTGATGAACCAACTCAACCCAATACATTAAAAAATAAATTAAAAAAAAAAATCTCTAGCTAAGACCCCCTCCAGAAGACCACATCAAGATGGCCATAGAATAAGACATTTTAAAATATATTTACTAGCTATGTAATTTTCCACTCAGTGAAACATAGGTTTCCTGACAAATTTTATATTAGAAGATAAATGAAACATCACACCAGGAAACATGCGGATCTCAGGAAGTAATCTGGTTATAAACGTATTTTCTTAATAGGATATAATTTGATTCTAGCTCTCATTACCTTTTGACAAGAACAGTAAGACACTGGCTGTTTAGTCAATGATTCGTGAAGCTTTCTCAAATGTTCACAGCCCAGTCAGATATACAGCGGAGGCCAGCATCCATCTTCATTTTACTGATGGAGCTGAACTCTAAGGGGTTGAAGAATGTCTGAGACCACAAGGGCAGGAAATTAGAAGCTGGCTTGGTCCTCGGGTACCTGGTCCAGTGCTCTGTTTACCACTGCATCATACTCCATGCTGCCTTCCTCACTCCTGTAGGTGCCAAGGAGACGTCACTCAGATCTCCAGGCCCCAGTGGAGCCTCTCCAGAGCTAAGTTTTGTAGAGGTCATTATTAATATCATGGTCAATTAGGGGGCACTTCACATTATAATGCTTAGCATTAAGTCATTTGTTTGCAGATGCTATTCACTTACTGTGGCTATTTTGGGGCATCATTTTGTAGGTTCTACCTGAGTCCATCAAGTGGCAAAGTCAGTGTGCCCCTTACATGACCTTCACCCCTTCCCCAAACCAAGAGGCTTATTCAATTTTTGCACCCTTTTGAGATGTTTTCAACTTTAATTGCCATTGGAGAACTAAACCCATTTGATTAAGCTCCAATGGTCACTTAAATGTCAAAAAATTTTCGGCCCTGTCCAGTTGGCTCAGTGGTGGAGCATCGGCCTGGCGTGCGGGAGTCCCGGGTTCGATTCCCGGGTTCGATTCCCGGCCAGGGCACACAGGAGAAGCGCCCATCTGCTTCTCCACCCCCCCCCTTCCTCTCTGTCTCTCTCTTCCCCTCCCGCAGCTGAGGCTCCATTGGAGCAAAAAGATGGCCCGGGCGCTGGGGATGGCTCCTTGGCCTCTGCCCCAGGCGCTAGAGTAGCTCTGGTCGCGACAGAGCGACACCCTGGATGGGCAGAGCATCACCCCCTGGTGGGCAGAGCGTCGCCCCCTGGTGGGCGTGCTGGGTGGATCCCGGTCGGGTGCATGCGGGAGTCTGTCTGACTGCTTCCCCGTTTCCAGCTTCAGAAAATTAAAAAAAAAATTTTTTTTTCAAGAAGATTTTTTATAAAAAAGAATAAGCCATGATGGCAGTTTAAGTGGTGACTGACCTTCCAGGTTTAACATGGGAAGGCCATGTGCCATTTCTCAGGGGCTTTTTGACTCTGCTTTTCTGGTCAGACACGCCATCCCTCACCCTCCCTTTCACTAGCCGTAGGATTGGCCCTTATGCAACTCAGGCAAATGCCAGACTGAGGCCTAAAGCACTGCTGGTCCTGCCCGGTCTGCCATCCTTCTCCCAAGAGGTTGCTGCCTAGTCTTCTCTGTGCTAGACTAAAGCAAGGAGCAGCTCTGAAGTACATAGGTTTGCATCTCATAGACCCAAACTGTCCACTACTTCCAATGAGATGACTGCGGAATAGATTTGGACCCTGACACTCAGTGAAATGTCTTGTTGCTTTGAACAATAAAATTGATGATAGGATTCATAACATTGTATAAATGCACATTTATTTCTTAGCCCCTGTCCCTGCTTTGTCTTAATATGTTTAATCACAAATTGAAGGTAGTATGTAGTCAAGATATAAAGACACAGTTTCCCCTTTAGGGGTAGATGGCCAACAACAATCTAAAAAGTCTTTGAGCCTGATTTGTACAAATCTGGGAGAATCACACACCTTTTCATATGTTTATTTGAATCAAAATAAGGATCCACCTGAATTTATATTTACTTTTAAATAGGCCTGAGGAATTATCAATCAAGATACTCCCTTTAGATTCAGCATGTCTGTGCTTTAATCGAAGGACCCAAGTTAACATCAAATTTTTCTCTGGCCTAACTAAATTCTTCAAAGTGAGTCCATGCTTTCATTGGTCTAACTCTCCCCACTGGCTTCTGGGCTCCAACCAATTCACTTCAACATTGAAAGCCTGCAACAGTCATAGATAAATAGCAGGGCTCTGCCTCCAGCATTAGTTATCAGGCTAAAATATGCATTTCCTAATTCTGCCCCCACTCTCTGCTAATGGTAACTGAGAGTTTTCTTTACAACTCTTTCTTAGCTGTGAAGGAATGTTAAGATGTTAAAGGGACTGTGCTAGGTCAGTTGTTTTTTTTCCCCCCTTGACACAATTAACATTTGGGGCCAGATAATTCTTTGTTTGTGGGTCATACTGTGCACTGTAGGATATTTAGCAGTCTCTGGCCTCCACCCACTAGATGTCAGTAGCTCTACAGCACACACACACACACACACACACACACACACACACACACACACACACACACTGCTAAAACAACCAAAAATGTCTCCAGACATTGAAAATGTCCCCTGCAGGGCACATCGCACCTCACTGAAATCTGCTGTTCCTGGTACTCAGAACAGTGGGCCTACAGGACATCTGCATGGCTTTCCTGGAACTCTGCGGATGGCTGCAGTTTGGTGCACTTGCGGTAACTCTATTCATGGAGCATTTCATAACAAAATGCATTAAGCATTAACCATATGACAGACTTTTCAGAAGTGCCTTCCACATATTATTTCACTAAGTCTTGATGACACCCCTAAATGGTAAATACAATTGTGAATGATCTCCATTTGAAAAGGAGAAAACTGAGATTTAGTGACTGCCCACGGTCACACAGTGAGTCAGTGACAGCGCTCCCACTTCACCACCACACCCTACTGTCTGTTGCTGCAGACAGTAAAACTGGCAAGGTAGAATTTGTGACATTGGGCAAAACCAAAACAAACTTTGTGGGTATAATGATTTCTGAAAACTGTTTAAGTCTATGTGAGTCTGTCTCTTTCATTTCATATCTTTTTATAAATACCAGGGGAGCAGTAACCATTTGAACAGTTAAATTGACTTAGCATGATAAAATCCACTTCTTTTCTGTCTTGAAATGACAGTGACTCATTTGCCATTGTTTCTTTACAATGGGCCCTCCTGGCCCCCTCTACCACCTCACTTCTCTCCCACTGAGCCGCAGACCCCATTGTCACACTTCTATTTTGCTTTTAATTTTCCAAACAAAAGATTGTATTTTATACTTCAGATATTACTCCAGGGGACAATAATGGTGAACTGTTCCATCAAAACGCTCAGAAGAAAATCAAGGGAAGAGAGTGAAAAAAGAAACTGAACACAGATATTTCCTAGATCCCTCAAAATTAAAGCTTGAAAAACCACACAGTGCTTTGCAAAATATCACATTCAATTGTTACTTTTAAAAAAATGGTTGGAGGTGCACTTAGTGTTCACTGTATGGGAACCAAAGCACGTGGCTGGCCTGCAGGACCGCCCACCCTCTGACGCACAGGGCCACCCGCCCTCTGACCCGCAGGGCCGCCCGCCCTCTGGCCCGCAGGGCCGCCCGCCCTCTGGCCCTCATGGCCGCCCGCCCTCTGACCCGCAGGGCCGCCCGCCCTCTGACCCGCAGGGCCGCCCGCCCTCTGGCCCTCATGGCCGCCCGCCCTCTGGCCCACAGGGCCGCCCACCCTCTGGCCCTCATAGCCGCCCGCCCTCTGGCCCGCAGGACCGCCCGCCCTCTGACCCGCAGGGCCGCCCGCCCCCTGACCCGCAGGACCGCCCGCCCTCTGGCCCGCAGGGCCACCTGCCCTCTGACCCGCAGGGCCGCCCGCCCCCTGACCCGCAGGGCCGCCCGCCCTCTGGCCCAGGGCCTTGAGGCCCAGGCTTTCTGAGATGGCTGAGACGTGTTGAGAGTCTTGTAAATCACTAGAATTTCTCACCTTTCTCATGGCACCAGGAGACTGTTTGGAGTCAAGTTAGTTGGGTCTGCTCTCCCTCAGACGCTGAGCCCTGGCTGAGTGTCAAGAGTAAAATTAAGAGATTTCAAGATGGCAACTGAGGAGGCAGACGTTCCAACTGCCACCTCCCAGGACCAAATTGGATTACAACTTAATTTCAGAATAATCATCTTGAAAAACCAACTTTGGACTAAACGAAGAGGACTCTATAACCAAGGATCACAGAAGAAGCCACACCAAGACTGGCAGGAAGGGCGGAGTCACAGAAAGAGCTGCTCTACTCCCAGGAGCGAGGGGCATCAGAGGGTCCAGAGGGACTCTCACTGTGAGAGGGTCGCCCTAAGAGGTGTGGGTGCTCCATCCTAGAGCCCCAGAGCCTAGAAGAGGTGCCCAGACAGAATTTGGCAATGAAAAGAGCCGGGTTTCTGTCTGCAAGAAAGAGACAGCTTTCTGTGACTCCGATTCTGTCTTAAAGAACCCACACAGAAAATCTTTATTCACAGCCACTTACCCAGGGCTCCAGGGGAGGGAGAGCTGAGAGGACTGGAGTTGCATGAGGAGAGTGTAAAGTTGGAGGCCCAGGGAGAGACAAGGTGGGGGATGGCCACCCAAACCCCTGTGCTGACTCATTCTCCAGTACTGCAGTCGCAATCATTCTTGGGTGGAGCGTCCCCTTGGAGTGGCATCAGCCTGGGGAAAAGCAACTGCTCCACCCTAGGGAGTCTCTCCTGCTCCAGTCGGGGTGGAGGGTGGTTCTGAGAGGCCAGGAAGAAAGGGGCACATCAGTGACTCAGATTTCGGGTGCTGAGGCCATAGCTACACCCCCACACTCTCCCAAGTCTATGACTGGTAGTTCCACCATACAGGAGACTCAGTTGAATCTGGGGGCAGGCAGACCACACTTCTGGGTTTCAGAGGCCACACCCACCATACTCCTGGGACCACACCCTACTAAGGTCTGTGAAAAAACTCTGGACAAACTGAAACCTGGGGTCGAGGGGTGGAGCCACACCCACCACTATTTCTAGTCCCTGAATTGCTGCAGGCTCTAGACTATAGAGACCAACAAGCAGCCAGCCAACAGAGGCTGCAGAAGGAAGGACTTGGGGAACCTTGACCTTTTAAGCAGAGTTTCCCTCAGGCTCAGTGTGGGTAAAAGCCAGTGTAGGTGTGCAACTGGTATTCCCATGTGCACCTGGGCCCAGCAGAGGCAGCCACAAACTCTGGATGGCTTATTGCTCCAAGAAGGTTGCTGAGGGCCATTCACGGGTAGTGTCTCCCACTGGTCTGCACCAGTTTTCTGCCAGGAAGCACAGGGCTGGCACATCCAGTGGCCAGCTACAGAGAGCATTGCTTCAGGACCTAACAACTCTTGCTAGTGGGGTATCCTAATGAAGGGCTCCTCATACTTGGCCCAGCTGAGGTGAGTTCTGCTCTCTGTGATCAGCACCTGCACTGAGGCTCATGTGCATTGGACAGGGTGGAGCTACACAGTCAGCTGGCCTGGGTGCTGAATATCCTACCCTGCTGGGATAGACTCCAAAGGGGGAAAGGAGAGAGGCTTGGAGCATGGACATTCAAAGTGTGGGTCCCTGTGAGCCTATTGTTGGATCTGGTTGAGGGGCTTAGCCACCTTCAGGAGGTGCACAGTCAGCCCCAGGAGAAGACTCTCTCAGTCTTCCTCCCTGAAATCAGACTCTCATAAGCTATAAGAATTTCTGCAGAGGGGACTGTCGGCCCCACTCGATCTGAACCTGCTGGTCACCATGGGGAAAAATAAAATTTGAGTACCCAACAGTGGCTGAGGGATTAGGTTGTGGAATAGGGGCCACAATCCCTGTACTGAGCTACTGCCCAAGAGACCCCTGAAGTAGGGGGTCCCACTAACATTGTATTTTCAACCTCAGCTTCCCTAATCCAAGAAGCTTCCAACCTGTAGAAGGATTGGTTAGGTGAAGTCAGTTAGGGCTCACACTACAGTCTTTCTACAGAAGACTCTGGGAAGAGCTAGAAAAGGAAGTGGAGCAGCTGAAAAGAGGAGGCAAATCTTACAGAGATTGGAGCTTTTATAGAGCTGCTGTCACCTCTAAGCAGAAGGAAGCTGATCCTCATACTCAGATTGGCCCCTCCCACACCACCCAGGAACAGAAAACACAGACATAACCAGCAAAAAGAGCAGTAGCTGCAGAGAAGTAGCCCACAGCAGGTTACAAACAACAGCTGATGCCAACCTAAAAAGATCTAGAACCAACACAACTGCTAGCTGGTGGCAGACAGCACCAACCCTAGACTCAGCTAGCTACACAAACAGCACGCCCAAAGGAGGAGCCTATACACAGGCAAAATGGGTAGACAAAGAAATGTGACCCAAATGAATCAACAAGAGAAATTCCCAGAAAAAGAACTGAATGAGATGGAAGCAACCAAAATACCAGGTGCAGAGTTTAAAACTATGATTTTTAGGATGCTCAGGATCTTAGAGCAACAATGGATGGACATAATGAGCACCTAAATAAAGAGATAACAAGCATCAAAAAGGACATTAAAATCATAAAAAAGAACAGTCAGAAATGACAAATACAATATCAGAAATGAAGACTGCTCTAGAAGGAATTAATAGCAGGCTGGATGAAGCAGAGGATTGAATCAGCGATTTAGAGAACAAAATCAATGAAAGCACAGAAGCAGAACAGCAAAAAGAAAAGAGGCTCAAAAGTCTGAGGAAACTTTAAGAGAGCTCTGTGACAACATGAAGAGAAACAACATCTGCATCAAAGGGGTTCCTGAAGGAAAAGAGAGTGAACAAGGAATAGAGAACCTGTTTGAAGAAATCATAGCTGAAAATTTCCCTAAATTGATGAAGAAAAAAGTCACACAAGTTCAAGAAGCACAGAGAGTCCCATTAAAGAGGAACCCAAGGAGGCCTACACCAAGACACATCATAATTAAAGTGCCAAAGTTAAGAGACAAAGAAAGAATACTAAAAGCTGCAAGAAAAAAGCAGTTAATTACCTAGATAGGAGCCCCCATAAGGATGATATCAGACTTCTCAACAGAAACGCTTGAGGCCAGAAGGGATTGGCAAGAAATATTCAAAGTGATGCAAAGCAAGAACC
Source organism: Saccopteryx leptura (assembly GCF_036850995.1). Lineage (NCBI taxonomy): Eukaryota > Metazoa > Chordata > Mammalia > Chiroptera > Emballonuridae > Saccopteryx > Saccopteryx leptura. The sequence continues at coordinate 56,209,515 of NC_089505.1, read as the reverse complement.
TATATTCAAGACTTCTTTATCCAGCAAGGCTATCGTTTAAAATTGAAGGAGAAATAAAAATCTTCCCCTCCCTCCTAAAAAAAACCCTAAAAGAATTTATTACAATGAAACCAGTACTGCAAGAAATCTTAAGGGGCCTGCGTAAAAAGGGCAAAGAACAAAATATATAGAAAAAGAGGATTGTAGATTTAAAGAATAAAATAGCAATAAACAACTACATATCAATAAAAACCTTAAATGTAAATGGATTAAATGATTCAATCAAAAGACATAGGGTAGCTGTGTGGATAAAAAAACAGGACCCATGCATATGCTATCTACAAGAGACCCACCTCAGAATAAAAGATATACAAAGACTGAAAGTGAAGGGATGGAAAAAAGTTTTTTACGCAAATGGAAATGAAAAATAAAGTTAGGGTAGCAATACTTATATCTGACAAAATTGACTTTAAAACAAAGGCTATAGTAAGGGATAAAGAAGGTCACTACATAATGATAAAGGAAGTAATGCAACAGGAAGATATAACCATTGTAAATATCTACGCACCTAATATAGAACATCTAAATATATACACTAGATCAACTGAATTTAATAAATATCTTCAGAACCTTTCAAACCAAAGCAGCAGAATATACATTCTTTTCAAGTGCTCATGGTACATTCTCTAGGACAGACCATATGTTAAGACACAAAACAAGTCTCAATAAATTTAAGAAGATTGAAATCATATTTTCATCAAGAATTTTCTCTGATCACAATGGCATGAAACTAGAAATTAACTACAATAGAAACTGATAAATATTTCAACACTTGGTGGCTAAATAGCATGTTAGCAAATTACAAATGGGTTAACAACGAGATCAAGGAAGAAAATCAAAACTTTCCTTGAAACAAATGAAAACGAACATACAACAATTCAAAATTTATGGAACACAGCAAAAGCAGTTTTGAGAGGGAAGTTCATAGCATTATAGGCATACCTTAAGAAGCAAGAAAAAGCTCAAATAAACAACTTAACCCCACATTTAAAAGAACTGGAAAAAGAACAAATAAAGCCCAGAGGAATTAAAAGGAAGGAGATACTAAAGATCAGAGTGGAAATAAATGACATAGAGGCTAAAAAAGCAATAGAGAAGATCAATGAAACCAAGAGCTATTTTTTTGAAAAGGTAAACAAGATTGATAAATCTTTAACCAGACTTATCAAGAAAAAAAGAGAAAGAAATAAAATTAGAAAAGAAAGTGGAGAAGTAACAACTGACACAGCAGAAATACAAAGGATTGTAAGAAAATATTATAAAGAACTGTATGCCAAAAAATTGGACAATCTAAGTGAAATGGATAAATTACTAGAAACATAATCTTCCAAAACTCAATCTGGAAGAGTCAGAAAACCTAAACATACCAATTACAACAAATGAAATTAAAACAGTTATCAAAAAACTCCCAGCAAACAAAAGTCCTGGACCTGATGGCTTCACAGGTGAATTTTACCAAATATTCAAAGAAGAACTAACTCCTATCCTTCTCAAGCTATTTCAAAAAATTCAAGAGGAGAGAAGACTCCCAAGCTCCTTTTATGAGGCAAGCATAATCCTCATTCCAAAACCAAGACACTACAAAGAAAGAAAACTATAGTCCAATATCGCTGATGAACTTAGATGCTAAAATTCTCAACAAAATATTAGTAAACAGGATTCAGCAATACATGGAAAAAAATCATACATTATGATCAAGTGGGATTTATTCTGGGGAGGCAAGGCTGGTATAATATTTACAAATTAATTAATGTGATTCATCACATAAACAAAAGGAAGGATAAAAATCAGATGACAATATCAATAGATACAGAAAGAGCATTTGATAAAATCCAGCACCCATTTATGATCAAAACTCTCAGCAAAGTAGGAATACAGGGAACATACCTCAACATGATAAAGGCCATCTATGACAAACCCACAGCCAACATCATACTCAATGGGCAAAATTAAAAGTAATCCCCTTAAGATCAGGAACAAGGCACAGGTGCCCCCTTTTGCCACTCTTATTCAACATAGTTCTGGAAGTCCTAGCCACAACAATCAGACAAGAAGAAAAAATAAAAGGCATACAAATTGGAAAAGAATAAGTAAAACTATCATTATTTGCTGATGACATGATACTGTACATAGAAAATCCTAAAGTCTCAGTCAAAAAACTACTAGACTTGATAAATAAATTTGGCAAGGTGGCAGGATATAAAATTAATATTCAGAAATCAGTGGCATCTTTATACACCACCAATAAACTGTCTGAAAGAGAAATTAAGGAAATGATCCCCTTCATCACTATTGCAACAAAAAAAAATGAAGTACCTAGGAATAAATTTAACTGAGGAGGTAAAAGACTTGTACTTGGAAAATTATAAAACGTTAATAAAAGAAATCAAGGAATATACAAACAAATGGAAGCATATATCGTGTTCATGGATAGGAAGACTAAACATCATTAAAATGTCTATATTACCCAAAGCAATCTATAAATTTAACGCAATTCCTATTAAAATATCAATGGCATACTTCAAAGACATAGAACAAATATTCCAAAAGTTTATATGGAACCAAAAAAAGAACACAAACAGCTTCAGCAATCTTGAAAATGAAGAATAAAGTGGGAGGTATCACACTGCCTGATATCAAGTTATACTACAAGGCCATTGTACTCAAAACAGCTTAGTACTGGCATAAGAACAGGCATACAGATCAATAGAACAGAACAGAGAACCCAGAAATAAATCCACACTTTTATGGTTTATTGATATTTGACAAAGGAGGCCAAAGCATACAATGGAGTAAAGACAGTCTCTTTAATAAATGGTGTTGGGAAAATTGGACAGCTACCTGCAAAAAAATGAAACTAGAACACTAACTTACACCATTCACAAAAATAAATTCAAAATGGATAAAAGACTTAAATGTAAGTCGTGAAACCATAAACATCTTGGAAGAAAACATAGGCAATAAACTCTCCAATACCTCTCATAGCAATATTTTTGCTGATTTATCTCCACAGGCAAATGAAATAAAGGACAGGATGAACAAATGGGACTATATCAAACTAAAATGCTTTTGCACAGCAAAAGACACCATGAACAAAATGAAAAGACAACCCACACAATAGAATATATTCGCCAATACGTCTGATAAGAGGTTAATAACCAAAATTTATAAAGAACATCTGAAATTCAACACTAAGAAGGTAAACAATCCAATTAAAAATGGGCAAAAGAACTGAACAGACACTTCTCCAAAGAGGACATACAGATGGCCAATAGGCATATGAAAAAATGTTCTACATCACTAATCATCAGAGAAATGCAAATTAAAACCACAATGAGATACCACCTCACACCTGTCAGAATGGCACTTATTAACAAATCAACACACAATAAATGCTGGTGAGGGTGTGGAGAAAAGGGAACCCTCCTGCACTGCTGGTGGGAATGCAGACTTGTTCAGCCACTGTGGAAAATAGTATGGAAATTCCTCAAAAAATTAAAAATGGAACTTCCTTTTGGCCCAGCTATCCCACTATTAGGAATATATCCTAAGAATACCAAATCACTGATTCAAAAGAAAATATACACCCCCATGTTTATTGCAGCATTGTTTACAATGGCCAAGATCTGGAAACAGCCTAAGCGTCTGTCAGTGGACAAGTGGATTAAAAAGCAGTGGTACATATACACAATGGAATACTATGTAGCTGTGAAAAAGTAAGAAATCTTACCTTTTGCTATGGCATGGATGGACCTATAGATTATTATGCCAAGTGAAATAAGTCAGGCAGAGAAAGACAAATATCATATGATCTCACTTATATGTGGAATCTAAGGAACAAAATGAACTGAGGAACAAAATAGAGGCAGAGGTAGGGTCACAGGGACCAGACAGACAGCTGTCAGAGGGAAGGGGGATGAGGGATGGGATCAGAGAAGGTAAAGGGATTAGTAAAATTATATACACATACATAACACAGAGATACAGATAGCAGGACAGCAGGTCCCAGAGGGAAGGTGGGCTGGAGTTGGGGGGATGGCGGCAAAGGCAGTATAGATAGGGACATGAGGAGGGATGGTGTTGCATTCAGTTGGAGACTTGAATCCATGTTAACACAATAAATTAAAATTAATTTAAAAATATATATAGAAACAAACAAACAAAACTACCAGTTCTTCAAGATGGTTTCTGAAAATAAGAGTCTTGTCAAATAAACTTAAGAAATTCTGCATGCTAAATCCCCTTCTTGTAGATTCATAATGAAAACTAATGTATTAAAGGTTCTAAGAAGCAAAAAATAAAATAAAATAAAATTAAGATGCTAATTGTTAGACAAAGGGAAGAAAGAGCATCTTTAGGTTAGGGCAGTGGTTCTCAAACTTTGAAGTTGGGGCACATTTAAAATCCTACAAATAATTGTAGGTGCACTATATACAAATTTCTGAGAAATATGTTATAATAATTAAGTCAAATATTAAAGAAAAAATATAAGTCCAAGCGTGCTTTTATGGTAATTAAATGAAATAAATACAACAAAATTAAATTTATTCTGACATTAAAAAACATTTTTATGTTACATTTTTTGAGTTATGTTTTTTAGAATTCATTAAAAAGAGGGGTTAAAAAATAAAAAAAAACGACAAAAAAATTATCTTTTTATATATATAGATACATTTTTAGTAAGATTTAGTAAATTTAGCAGGTCCCGGAGCGGATGTGTTAAGCTTTTTCATTCTTGTGTTTATGAGAAACATGAGCCTGATGTGTCCTAGAGATTTCTTCAATGTTTGGGCATATATTTGAAAGGCAAACTCTCATTTCCTCATCAATACATTGAAGAATTCCTCTCTTTTTACTCTTAACTGTGTTGAGTGCAGAAAACTCCCACCATACATATCATCTTAACTTTACATCAAACAAGGATAGAAGAAACTTGCCTCCAGTCTTTCTGAGGAACATGGGGGATAATGTAAACAATCTAGCACCACAGCTTAACAGCCTTTTGCAACCTAATCAGGCAAGTGAGGTGGGGGGTTGGGCAGACTATCAGTTTACAGCCAAAATCTAAACTGTCCCCCAAAATCTAAACTCCAAAAACCCTGTTGGTTTTTTAGTCCCCAACAGGCACATATTTCTCTGGAATACCATAGGGCGCACGTGGAAATCTTCTAGGGTGCACCAGTGTGTCCTGGAGCACACTTTGAGAACCACTGGGTTAGGGCAAAGACCCAGGGATTACCTTGCAGCTTCCTACCACCGTACAGGCAAGGTGCTTGTCATCCCACTATCTGGGCGCTCAACTGTGGTCGCCACAAAAACAAATAGTTGTGTACTGTTTTATGGAATAAGGTTAGAATATGGAGTCACATTTAAAACTGGAAAGCACCTTTTGAACAACGACAATTTTCCTTGTCGTTTTCCAAAAGCAGAGACCTAGTCAAGGTCATGTATTGCAGGAACAATGTAATAGGTACCTACCACCTTTCCTGAAGGAAAAACCTGGTCCCAGGGCCTCGCCTGCCCCTTTTCACCACATGAGATAATGAGCATGGAATCCTTTGGAGGAAGAGGTATAACATTTTTAATGTGTTAATGTTTAGGTAGACATTAGTATTCTTCAAATGGCAAATTGCAGCCCTTTAGAGCAGGGGTCCCCAAACTATGGCCTGTGGGCCCCATGCGGCCCCCTGAGGCCATTTATCCAGTCCCCGCCGCACTTCCAGAAGGGGCACCTCTTTCATTGGCGCAAAGCACAGCTTCACTCATGTACAGTACTACTTCTGGTGATGCAGGACGCACGCGTCACGGCTCCGGAAGCACGTCATATCACTTGTTACGGCTAGCAGTGACAAATATGGTACCGGACATTGACCATCTCGTTAGCTAAAAGCAGGCCCATAGTTCCCATTGAAATACTGGTCAGTTTGTTGATTTAAATTTACTTGTTCTTTATTTTAAATATTGTATTTGTTCCTGTTTTGTTTTTTTACTTTAAAATAAGATATGTGCAGTGTGCATAGGGATTTGTTCATAGTTATTTTTTTAGTGTCCGGCCCTCTAACGATCTGAGGGTCAGTGAACTGGCCCCCTGTGTAAAAAGTTTGGGGACCCCTGCTTTAGAGAGTAATACAATCAGTTTGGTAAGTTGCAAACAGCACTTAAAACATAACAAAGAACCCCAACTTTGATGGCAGTAGTGGTTTGAAGCTGTGCAGCGTGAGGGCATCAGGAGGGGCCTGCCTTGAGTCCTCGTATCAGGAGGGAAGTCACCTCCCAGGCCACTGTTTGTCACAGTCAGGGTTAGAACTTGAGGAAGCTTAATATATGTCTATCCATTTCAAGAATTCACTGACAGTGATGAGCAAATCTTTCCCTCCTGATCACAGAATCTGCTTATAAGTACTCACACTTAGCCCATAGCCTTCTTCCCAGCATAGGTGAAGACAGATAAAGGGGCTTAGAGCAGCTTTTTCTAATGTGGGTTCTTTGTGAAAAGGCTCTTAGAGTCAAATATTTGAGAAACATTATATGCTGTTGTCCCAGTGTACATGAGCCTATAAAAGAATACAATATAGTGAAGAGATTGGTTTAACTCTGTTTAATCTGATGTCTCACACATATGTGACCTTGGGCTCTTTATTAAACAACATCCAGTAACAGTTGCCCTACCCTAGACCAGCCCTTAGCCTGGTAGCTACTCCCTTTGGCTGCACTCAGCTTACTGCATCCTGGCATGGGGATTGCAGTCACACAGGCATCCTTGACTCTGCAGTCCACAGTGGTTTCTCAGTGTTATCTTGATGGAGACCAGAAATTGGCTTTGCCAAATTACCTGCTCTACAGTTTGATGACTTTTAACATTGGGAACCCAATCGTCACTATGATACTTCAGCTTTTATTTAAAGAAGGCTTTTCCACTCCAACTTCATTTCTTTTTTCTTTCTTTGGGATGGGGGAGAGAAAGAGGAAGGAAGTGAGAGAGAGAGAGAGAGAGAGAGAGACAGACAGACAGACAGACAGACAGGAAAGGAGAGGAGAAGCATCAACTCTTAGTTGCGGCATTTTAGTTGTTCATTGATTTCTTCTCATACATGTCTTGACTTGGGGGGTTCCAGCCAAGCCAGTGACCCCTTGCTTAAGCCAGCAACGTTGGGCTTAAGCCAGTGATCTTGGGCTTTAAGCCAATGACCTTTGAGCTCAAGCCAGTGACCATGGGATCATGTCTATGATCCCACGCTCAAGCCGGTAACTCTGAGCTCAAGCCAGATGAGCCCACACTCAAGATAATGACCGCAGGATTTTGAACCTGGGACCTCAGCATCCCAGGTGGATGCTATATCCATTCTAAGGTGATTTCTACAATCACTGCTTATAGAATTACATTGAATTAAATCTAATTGTGGGTCAGTTGATCACTGTGGGTGAAGTCTGTCCATTGGCTTTACAATTTATTCTTTTCCCCCTTCTATGCTGCAAAGCGTGACCCAAGCACCTGCTTGTGTACACTGTGAACTCAACCGTTTAGGCACTTGGGCTATTTTGTTTTTTTCCATGTTCAAATCTGATACAAGCTGCACTGGCCAGGCCATGTGGACTTTCCCTGGAGCTCATTAAGGAACTGGATTTATATATTGTTGCAAAGTAGTCTACCCTGCAGACTGTCCATTAGAAACGGGTGCCAAGAGAGGAAATGTTTAATATTTTCCACGTGGCATGGTCTCTATCAGACAGCGTTCCCAATCTAACTGAGTCTGTTTATGCAGTTAAATCACAGGTCTCGACTCTTCCTTTTGCCTCAGGAGTCTGTCTGTCTGCTCTTAAACTCTGCATGTTCTACGTGGCCTGCTGCCGTGCCAGCTGCTACTTCTGTGTGAAAACCTAGTTTTAGTTTCCTCCAGTGTCCTCTGGCTTGGCTATTTCAGTGCTACTCTGCAATAACCCTTCTTTGTCATTTCAGAAACCAATCGTATTTTCCAGTAGCGGGCTGGGCAGAATTTTCCACATTTGCTGACAGCAGTCGCTATTTTCTGCCCTAGTGAGAGCCCAGGAGACACACCCGCCCCTCAGAGCCTTCCTTGGCAGGAGACTTGAGGGACAACACCCCCCAGGGATGAGAAGACAGGTGGTGCACACTGCCCAGGCTTCTATTCAACCCAGCCTGTTCCCTCCCCTAACCCCCAGTTCCTATCTTCTCTTTGTTTTAATTTCTTATTTTATTTCCTCACATTTAAACAGCTCCAATGAAATAATGCCAGATGTGAATGCTTTTTAACTGATAGGCTCTAATCATCCCATTACCAAATTCTGTAGGTCTCTACAAAATAAGGCTTGAATCTCTGAAAGTTCCATTTGTTCATTTTACCAATAAGTACCGACTATTACTATGTCCTAGATAGTTCTAGGCGTTAGGGGAACAGTGACACAACCCTTGCTTTGTGTTTACCTGCTAATGAGGGGGAAAGATACAACATAATTGACTATTCAAATGATGGAGTGATGTTTGCCTGAAATTTATGTACACTTATTGATCAATATCACCCTATTAAAATTAATTTTCTAAATGAATAAACCACAGGAAGAACTTAAAAAAAATCAGCACATATAGAATGTTAGTGAAAGTGCTCAGGAGAGAAAATAAAGACCTGAAGGTGGGAATGGATGGTTTGGGGCAGGAGAGGGGTCTGAGATTCTAGAGGGATAACCAGGGAAGGCTCTCTGACAAGACAGTATTATAGTAGGAGGGAGCTATGCGGAAGAAGTATGGTCCAGGCTGAAGGACCAAGCTGTGCCAAGGCCCTGGGGTAGGATATGCCCAGCAAGGTGAGTGTGGAAAAAACTGTGGGGCTGTTGTGAAGATCAAATGTTTATGAGGTGCTTGGCATACAGACAGCACATAATAAACTGTAGCTATAATTATGATAGTCACTCATCAGATGTTTGTGGCTTGACTGATGTAAACATGTACATAGTTATCAGGCCAGGTAAGCCCAACTCTGTTCCGTGACCTCAAGAAGAATATGACAGCTCTGCGGACCTTGAAGTATGACCCCAGCATGCATCCCTTCAGCACCCCTACCCTTTCTCCTTCAGTAAGATCATAAAGCCTCCGCCCCAGAAAAAAGAAAACAAAATTGCTGAGTGGCTTTTCTTTTCCTACACCAGGGCAGTAGTTCTCAAGGTGTGGCCCCACAGCAGCACCTAGGAGCTTGTTAGAAATGCCAAATCTCAAGCTGCATCCATATCTGTGGAGTCAGAAACTCTGAGAAGGGACTCGGCAATCTCCATTTAACAAGCTCTCCAGTGATTGCGATGTGTGCTCAAGTTTCAGAACCAGTGCCTAGACTTTTATTTTTATTTTTTTTTATTTTTTTTATTTTTTATTTTTTTTCATTTTTCTGAAGCTGGAAACAGGGAGAGACAGTCAGACAGACTCCCACATGCGCCCGACCGGGATCCACCCGGCACGCCCACCATGGGGCGACGCTCTGCCCACCAGGGGGCGATGCTCTGCCCATCCTGGGCGTCGCCATGTTGCGACCAGAGCCACTCTAGCGCCTGGGGCAGAGGCCACAGAGCCATCCCCAGCGCCCGGGCCATCTTTGCTCCAATGGAGCCTTGGCTGCGGGAGGGGAAGAGAGAGACAGAGAGGAAGGTGCGGCGGAGGGGTGGAGAAGCAAATGGGCGCTTCTCCTGTGTGCCCTGGCCGGGAATCGAACCCGGGTCCTCCGCACGCTAGGCCGACGCTCTACTGCTGAGCCAACCGGCCAGGGCCAGTGCCTAGACTTTTAATTCAGAACTAGTCACCTGGGCCATTCCCTCTTCTCTCCGTGGAGCTGCCTTGTGAGGCAGTCTGTGATCGTGGTTGCTATTATGCTTTCTGAGATGCTGTAGGTTCTCTCCAGAATGGCTTCTCCGCAGATCTCAAGGGATAGCCCACCTATCTCCCTCCACTGATGTCACTAAATTCTGAATGAGCACCATTCTCCAGCTGGGCTCGGAGACCACCCTGAGGACTTCCTCTGCCCGGTTACTTCCTCCAGCACTTGCAAAAATGGCACGGACTACCTCTGAGAACTATTTTAAATGTTTTGATTATGACATTTTTAAAAAAACTAAACTTCAAAAACTAAGATAAATCACCTTTAGATTTTCAGACAAGACACAGCATTAATATTTTTCCATTCCAGGAACATGTTATCTTGCTGTTTACTATGAATCAGATAAAGCATGATGCTCCAGAAGCAAGGCCACTTCCAGAAACTTTTCGAGCATTGAATGGCGGCATGACCCAACTTTTCCATAGAAAACGGCATGGTTCACTTAGAGTAATACCCTATTGGGCCTCCGTTGTAATCGTCTGGAGATGGGTGTGCCCGGGGAGGATGAAGGGGAGAAGAGGAAGGAGGAGGAGGTCTTTGAAAATCTGATTTTGTTGTTTTTCAGTTTGAACCCTCTGGTAACCTCTGTTGGCCTAAGTAATGGTTCTCAAAATTAATCCAAAATAATTACTCGAGGCTTTTGTTTAAAATATAGATCCCTGGGATCTTAAAACAAGTGCTGCTAATGCCTGTGGTCCTTCTCATTTTGGAGACTACAAGAAAGATATAGCTTAAATTTGTTAACTTCACAGAAAACAAGTTTTGTTACAATGTGGGAACTGCTACCTCTCAAGAATAAAATCTCTTACCATTTCCTTTTGAATTTAGGATAACATTTATTCTTATTTTTTGTAGTCTAATCTATTTTCTAATTTTTTTTTTTTTTTTTTTGTATTTTTCCGAAGCTGGAAACGGGGAGAGACAGTCAGACAGACTCCCGCATGCGCCCGACCGGGATCCACCCGGCACGCCCACCAGGGGCGACGCTCTGCCCACCAGGGGGCGATGCTCTGCCCCTCCGGGGCGTCGCTCTGCCGCGACCAGAGCCACTCTAGCGCCTGGGGCAGAGGCCAAGGAGCCATCCCCAGCGCCCGGGCCATCTTTGCTCCAATGGAGCCTTGGCTGTGGGAGGGGAAGAGAGAGACAGAGAGGAAGGAGGGGGTGGGGGTGGAGAAGCAAATGGGCACTTCTCCTATGTGCCCTGGCTGGGAATCGAACCCGGGTCCCCCGCACACCAGGCCGATGCTCTACCGCTGAGCCAACTGGCCAGGGCATATTTTCTAATTTTTAAAATGTCTAATTTACTTAGAAATTTTATTAGGGATGTATGGTAAATTTTATTTACAATATTTTTATTGATATGATGATTTTAAAAATTAAGTTTGTTTATATAATAGATTGTGATGATAGATTTCCTGATTGTTGGCTCACCCTTGAATTCCTAGAATAAACCCTGCATAGTCAAGGATACTGTTCTTTGGATACATTGCTAGATTCCTTGTAAAATAAAATTAGTTACATATAAACTTTTTAAATTTTATTTAAAAATATAAATAGTTTTAAAGAGTCAAATAGTTTCATAAAACTTATAACATAAAAAGTAGTCCTTGCCCTGTCCCTACCTACCCTCAGTTCACACTCTCTGAAAGGTAACCACTTACAACTTTTATATTTCTACTGGTATTTGCTTTTCTATTTCCAAATGTCATGCTTATGCTATTTCTTGATATTTCAGTTTCTGGTTATCATTTAGAGACTTAGGACTATTGTATTATAGAATTTAGCTTTTTTACACTAACTCTATGTCACGAACAGCAGTCCCCCACTCCCACACACAACGGCAAACTCACACACACAGACATAATCTTCCCCATGTCATAATATTGGTTGATTAATATTCAGTTTACATTATTATAAATATGTGAACAATATTCCCAACTAAGCCATGAAATGAACTGATTAAATCTCCTTGTACAACTTTTATTTTTGTCTTGTGTTAATAATTTTTCCATTTTCTTAATTGTCTTATGTACCAATCATTAATTCATACCCAACCTCTCTGACAGAATTAAAATCTCATCTTAATACTTTCAAACATCAGCTATTTTACAAAATTTCTCTTTTTCAAATAGATATCCCTATCCCTGGCTTGCTTGCTTAGTTGGTTAGAACATCATTTCCATATGCCAAGGTTGTGGGTTCAAACCCTGGTCAGGGCACACACAAGAATCAACCAATGAATACATAAATAAGTGAAACAATAAATCAATGTTTCTTTCTCTGTCTCTCTCTAAAAGTAATCAATTGAAAAATTATAAAAATAAATATCCCATCTAGAGCCTTTTGTCATATTCTAATTAGAACTGATAATTCCCCAGGGCTGCTGCACAGCTGTTACCCTAAAATCATCCTAAGATCATCTCAGAGATTTCCTTCCTTTCCCTCCTTCTTCGGTTAACTTTCACATTTTGATGGAGCATATCCTTCAATAGCTTTCTGAGACAGGGTACATGGAAGTTAAGTTAGTTTGTTGAGATCTTGAAAGTTCTGAAAAAAAATTTTTTTCTGCCTTCAGATTTGCTGGTCTGTTTTGCTGGGTGTAGAATTATAAATTGGAAATAAAATTTCTCTGAGAACACAGAAGGCATTGCTGCACTGTTTTCTATAGAAAATGTTGCCATGGCCCTGGCCGGTTGGCTCAGCGGTAGAGCGTCGGCCTGGCATGCGGGGGACCCGGGTTCGATTCCCGGCCAGGGAACATAGGAGAAGCGCCCATTTGCTTCTCCACCCCCACCCCCTCCTTCCTCTCTGTCTCTCTCTTCCCCTCCCACAGCCGAGGCTCCATTGGAGCAAAGATGGCCCGGGCGCTGGGGATGGCTCCTTGGCCTCTGCCTCAGGCGCTAGAGTGGCTCTGGTCGCGGCAGAGCGACGCCCCGGAGGGGCAGAGCGTCGCCCCTGGTGGGCGTGCCGGGTGGATCCCGGTCGGGCGCATGCGAGAGTCTGTCTGACTGTCTCTCCCCGTTTCCAGCTTCAGAAAAATACAAAAAAAAAAAGAAAAAAAATATGTTGCCGTTCTCCTTCCTGGTCAGCTGTATATGGCTTGATCTCCCACTGTTTTGTCTCCAGTGCTCTGCAATTTCATAATGATGTACATTGTTGCAGACTTTTTATCCTCTGTGTTTGGTGTTAGGGCAGACTCTTTAAATTGGTTTCGGAAAATCTCCTTGATAAATAATTCCCACTGTTTTCTTTGTCCTCCCTTGTTGGAACTCCTTGTCATTCATATATTGGACTTCCTTAATTTTTTTTTTCTCTCTCTCTCTCTCACTGGATTTGTATTCTTGAGGATTCATCTACTATATCTTTCAACTGAGGTTACTAGATGAAATAAAATTGCTCGGGACATACTCATACTAAAAAATAATTTGTTGTTTAGTGAAAATTCAAATTGGACTGGGAGTCTTGGATTTTTATTTGCTAAATTTGACTTCTTTCTACTCTTATTTTGCACTGTTCCTTTATGTTATTTTATTTTTAACCTCCAAGATCTCTTTGAATTGTTCTCTAAATGTTTCTTTCTAATTGCTTCTTCTCTCTCTGGAGACACGGAGGGATTTTTTTTTTTTCTTTTGCTGCCTATACTTCTTCTCTTTCATTTTCCAAATTTCTCCTTTTTTGTTCTGGTTTTTTGGTGTCTGCATTTCATGTTAAACTACCTCACATGTCTGGGGATCCTTGGTTGTCTGCTAATATGTAAGAGAGATACACGATTAACCGGTTGTTTAGGAGTTCTGTGGGTGGGGTGGAATCTGCGGATTGACGGGCTTCTCTGTAGCACTGTTGTTTCATTGGGGGTTTTGCCTGTCAGTATGTTTAGTCTCTCCTCAGAGCTAGTCAGGTCCCCAAGAGGAAACTTCTAATTCCCTTCCTAGAAGGAACAGGCATGGCTGCTGGCATTCTGGGAGGTGAGGCACAAAAGAAGACCAGGGCCCAGGAGTCTCATCTGAACTTTCTGTCACTGACCTTCCTCCTACTCCCCGTTTTCAATGTGGCATCCTTGCCTCTGTGTGCCGAAGCCCCTCTGGCCCAATCTCCCTGGGCGCCATCTGCCAGGGGGCAGTGGGTGGCCGCTTGCCCTGTGTGAGCCAGGAGAGCTGCCTAACTGCTTCCTACGGAGATTGTTTATCTGTATATATTCTTTTCCTGAAAAAAAGATCCTATTATCCTCACTAATATGCATCATCTCCCCACAGAAACCCTTCAGCTGCCTCCAGATTCCACCTCATTTCAATAAGATGGAAGCTTAGAATAATTTTACTTTCTCTCCTCTCTTCCTTGAACCTCGGGAATCTTGTTTATTTCTCCCTTATTCCACCCACCAACAGTTGCTGTTTCTTTATTTAAGCTCCTATCCCCCCTGCCCCACCCCCCATTCAGACGCTCTTCTCACAGCTTTATTTTGCTGGGAATGCATTTTGCTTTTTCTACTTGACTATCCTCTTTCTGGCTGCAGGCCCCTTTTAAACGGCGTGGTGTTTTGCTGTATGGGCTCTTTAGGTTTCAGGGTGTTGTGGCTTACGGGTTCCAAGTGGTAGGAGTCCCTCAGCAGGCAGAGGTCAAGAAAGCTGAGTTCCCAGGATCCCCTGCCTCCCATTCTTCACTCCTGGCCTTAGATTTTACTCTCCAGGCACTTACCCAGCCCCCTGGGAGAAAGAGCCTCACAATTCTGTCTGCTTGGGACCCGCCAGAACCCGAGGCCCCTATTTGAACCTAACCACTCACAGGAGTGAACAGCTGTTTGGCTCTGGAGAGGGAGAGATTTTGGATTTGGGAATGGGAAAGATGGGAATTGGATCCAGGTTGTCACAGTCCTGGAACCCCTTTCCAGCCTCTATAAGTTATTTCCATAGTCATTAACCACACAGGGGAGGGAGCCCAGATGAGAAGAGCAGAGTTGGAATGAAGAGCCATCATCCTGGTTCAACACATAAACACAAGTTCATTCCTGAACTTCAGGTTGGTCCAACTGGGAGACAAATGCCAACTACCGTGGTCCTATACCATGGTTTTAGCACTACTGCATGCAAAGATAAGAGAGTTACTGCACTGCACTACGAAGAAAAGCAATCAAAGTGTCTCAGAGTCAAATGTAAGTCTTCCCTAACTAACCCTGCTTTATCTGATGAGCTATCTACCCACAGTGAGGCATCGCCAGTCTCCTCTTAGAAAGTGTAAAGATCAGGCTGGTTCTGGAAAGGAAGATTGAGCGGGTATATTATTAACCTAAATGGAATTAGGTTTCTGTTTCAATAAAGATTCCCATTAAAGCTGAAAGCAATACAGCTGCAGAAATGCAGCCACAGCCACCTACTGCCTGTAGAAAGATGTGCTTAAGTTACACCTGGCTGTCCACCCCATTATCACTTTGCAAAAGACGGTAATTTGAGGTGGACCTCTGTGGCCAGAGTGTCCTTCAGGTGACGGCCTCAAAGGAATCCTGTCTTGAATGCAATCGATCCTGGGAACTTACATTACTCATGTATCAGCACATGACAAGAAGCTGACAATAATTAATCAACTAATTACGATAGGCTCTTTTCATCACATAATACGTGACTTATTGACTGTTCTGTATTTTTGTATTTAGTTGCCAAATATTTGGTATGACAACCATATTTTATTTCAAACTGCCCATCTAGAAGGGTAAGTGGGCACCTTGTTCTTCTTGGGCCGGCGTCCCCAGGACCTGCCACGCTGGGGCAAGCAGCAAATCAAGAGTCTGTGTCTCATTTGCCTCTCCCCAGTTGGATGGAAATGTTTATTTTCCCTTATTAAATGACTTAGGAAGGAGGGCACACACTGGCAGCCTGTGGGTTGTATTCAGCCTTCAAATGTGTTTTGTATGAGCAGCATGAGGAGAAAAAAAATGAATTTATTATTCGCCTTTAAAAATCAGAAAATTAATGTTAAAGTCTGGTCACCCTGGGCCTTGACAACTGGCAGGACTGAATAGAGACTGCCCTGTTTTGATGGGGCAGGTGTTCCCCTGTCGGCCCCGGACTCAACTCTTTCTTATTTTACATCTTGAAACTTCTCTTATTTTCATCACTTGCCCGGCCACTGTCTGGGGAGTGCAATCTGCTAGGAAAAGTTGGCAGGAGGCCGCAGTTGTAGTCCCCACTGCCCTGGAAAATGCTCAGCACCTAACACTGTACTTTTAAAATTGTATTACATTTAAGGGAACAGGAAAAAAGGAAGTGAGGAGGCCCTGCCAAGGCCATTAGTCCAGGGTTCTTCCTCACACCTGGGGTGCAGACCTTGAATGCAGGTCACAGACACAGGTGCTTCCATTGTTCACAGTCAAGGAAAGCACCAGGAACTGAAGAGGCAGGTGGCACAATGCTTACCAGGTAGGGTGCCTCCCCGGTACCAGATGTGCCTAAAGGACAATTCTATTTTCCTTCTTGTTTCCTCAGAGAAAGGTTAACCACACCGCTTCCCAGTTGCTCCACACCTGTTACTTTAGATCCAGACAAGAAATCTGAAGAATCCGTCAGAGCCTCCAGCCTGGTTCTGGCTTGGAGAACATTTGTCCAGATCAGAGTGCCAAGGGGAGGGACACATCCTGGACCCCGCTCACTTCGCTGAGAAATCTTCCTGATAATTTCAGAGCTATCACAAAGCCCCGGTGCCTTCCAGCTGATTTGAATCTGCTCAATCCCCAGCAGATGAAAATGACATCAACAGATTTTAGTGGACATAAGAACCACCTGGGGATCTTGTTAAAATTTCTATTCTGATTCAGAAGGTCTGAGAAGGAGCCTGAGACTCTGCATTTCTAACGAACTCCCAGGTGAGGCCAATGCCTCTAACCTGCAGAGCGTGACTTCAGTAGAGATGGGCTCTAGAAAATGTCTTCTATTACTGCTCATGGCCATGTCTTGTTCTTCTTTCTGGAGAGCTTGCCTATTTTCTTCACCTTATCCTTCTTTTTTTTCCTACCCTCCTTTTCTTCTCTCCATCCATCCTTCTTTTTGGCAAACTCGTTATTCCTACCAGCCATCCCTACCAACTCCCAGCCCTCTTCATACGAAGATAAAGAAACGTCTGTTCTTTTTTCCTCAGCCATTATTTCCCTCCCTCCTCTACTCAGCAGTGCCAGAAAAATAAAGGTCACCATTTATTGACAGTTGTGTGCCAAACGCTGTCCCAACTGTATTACCTATATTATTTAATTGTTACAACAATCCTACAAAGTATATATTATTACTGTTATTTTAAAAATGAAAAAATTGAGACTTGTATCATTAAAGACCCTTTGTCCTCAATTAGGAAATGCTGAGTTGAGATTAGGATTGGGATCTGCCTCATGCCAAATCTACAGTCTTTACACTACATTATGCTCATATAAGGTTAAATGGCCTAGAAGTCAGCTGGTAAGAGTGGAGTGAAAATAAAAGAAATGAAGTGCCCCAAGCCTCACTCCAGTTGTGCATCCTATACAGTTCTCTGAACCCTTCTTAAGCGCATGCCCTATGGCACAGCTTAACATATCGATAATGAGAACTGTTTTAGGAATGCCCAAGTTAGCTGGTGTGGGAAAGGATTACGAATAGCAGAACATTAAAACCCTCGCTTGCCAATATACCCACGTTTTCAATGTAACTCTTTAATTAGGCCCATAACTGTACAGAGATAGACTATTACCAAAAGATATTTCTACCATTAGCCATCACCCAACCACATGGAATCTGAAGGACAGTGACAAGTCTTCTAGTAGTCCACATAGTGTCCTCCTTGGATGGGTAGCCAGTTCCTTTCTCTCTCTCCCCAGTTTCTCTTCCTTGACATCACCTCTGGCATCCCTTTAGTCTGTTATTATTTTGCACCCTGTCCCCAAGGCTCTAAGTATGCTGACTTCCAACTTGAGAGCCTCCGCTTGATCTTAAAACTTTTGTGTCTCAGATTCCTCAAACTGCAGAATCTCTAAGACAAGATCTTGCTAGATTGGCTGTCTTCCTCCCCTGACTTTTATTAGGCGTACCAAAAAATAAAAAATAAAAAAATCTATTAATTCTTCCTAAAGATCTCACAAGGCATGTGGGGAACAGAAAAGACAAAGGGTATGGATGAGGAAAATTCTATCTTGACAGCAAAAATATTAATAAGGTCTCTATTTACTCAAAAGGGAAGAGGCAGAATTTTAAAACATGGAATAGATGGAGGAATTGGGAGCAGCATGGTATATGGGAAGGAGCCCTGGCCCAGGAGTCATGAGATTTGGATTTTAAGTCCATTTTTGCCATTAAATGGCTATGCAACCTTGGATAAGCTGGGTCATTTTCTCGACACCAATTTTTTTAATCTTTAAAGTGAGGGAATTAAATTGAATGATTACTAAGATTCCATTTGATCTCTACTTTTTAGTGTCTTTCCTAGCACCTAAAATAAGATGAACCAGAAAGGTTTTGTAAAATAATGTTGCATCTAATCAGAAATTTAGACACATACTCAGTTGAGTCAATGCATGAAAACAGGAAGGTGAAGAAACAGTGATGAATAATGATAAATGAATAATGAGAATAAGAATATAAGACTAAAAAATCAAATAAAGACAAAAAGACTGATCATATAGTTTTTCTTTGTAAAATAGTTTTCACATTCTCTACCAAGTTGCCACCTACTATCCATAATTATCAATTACTTGTAAAATATGTAATTGGAGCAAGACATGTTTTATTTTGTATATATTGCCTTTTAAAATATTGCTTTCCAGTAATAGCACTGTTATAAAGTCAACCACCAACTTTTTAATTTTAAACAACAGCACATAGATCCTAAATAAAATGAGGTCAACATGAATAATTTCCTTCTTGGCAGGTTATGGAAGTTGATGTACATGGTATATATTCCATCTTTCAAGTACTCTTGTAATTATGTTTGCTTAATTAATGTAAACTCATTTGTCCCCAAATGTTTCAAACTGAAAGAGAAAAACAAAGCCTGCCTGTGTCTCCCTCTCCGTCCACGCACTTATCAGGCCAGAAGAGACAATTGCTCAGGGTCCATTTTCTGTGCTGCTGCAGTGGTTTAAGGCTTATCTCATCTTTCTCAGTAGCCCCATCCTGGCATCAGGTACCAATGGTCTCTCTGCCAAAAATAACAATTGAAAACAATATTTTTATTTCTTTGTTCTGGACTCCCCAGGCCTGACTTTCATTGACTGTTGAGGGAATTCTTTTTTTTTTTTAATTTTGTATTTTTCTGAAGTGAGAAGTGGGGAGACAGAGAGACAGACTCCTGCATGCACCTGACCGGGATCCACCCGGCATGCCCACCAGGGGGTGATGCTCTCCCCGTCTGGGCCATTGCTCCATTGCAACAGGAGCCATTCTAGCGCCTGAGGTAGAGGCCATGGAGCCATCCTCAGTGCCTGGGCCAACTTTGCTCCAATGGAGCCTTGGCTGCAGGAGGGGAAGAGAGAGACAGAGAGAAAGGAGAAGGGAGAGGGTTGAGAGCAAATGGGTGCCTCTCCTGTGTGCCCTGGCCGGGAATCAAACCCGGGACTTCCACATGCCGATCTGACGCTATTGCTGAGCCAACTGGCCAGGGCTGAGGGAATTCTTTATTCGATAGCAGTTATTACTTTGGGAAGCCCAAGTCCCACCATTCTTTGGCCATCATTTTCCCAGGTGAAGGAAATAAAAGGCAACAAGAAGTCTGGGATGTCAGGATTCTTAAGTAGATCAAAAGACAAGTTTGAGGGGAAATCTGACCTCTTGCCATCCTCCACTAGCCACTAGAACCCGTTCACTTTTTATCTTCATCAAGAAAAACTAAAACATGGCTGAAGATGTGGGTTGCAAATCGACCAAAGCCAATCTGACCATTCAGTCATGATTGGTTCCTGTGGTAATTACTGGGGTTATAGGAAGGGGGAACCTCTACATCCTTCTTTGGTCCCACCTTACCCCCCAGACAGTTTGTTATGCTAAAGCTAGTCTTAGGCCAATGTCTGCCACACATAGAAAACTTCATTAGCAAGCAAGCACAGAGCCTAACATCGAACACTTCCCTTCCCTTAATCTTGGTCAAGCTTCCACATTCAGATGCTAACAAGTACCTTGCTTAAGAAGACTGCAGTCACCCCAATATTCTGACAGCATCTCAGTTGGGCTTCTGGCAGAATCAGGCAGCAGAGCCACCCATGAAGTAGAAGGAAGCAGGGCCAGATGGATTTCTGGATGCAGGGCACTCCCTCAATGTGTAAGGTTCATAGGCTTGCTAGAAAGGTGCACTATTCTCATGCCAGGAGAACACGACCTAGTAGAGCCTTCTATCCAAACTCAGTTTAAAGACTGTCTAGTCAATATAAAAGTCTTTCTCATATCACTTATGGTCATTGACGTAACGTCTGCCACAGATTTCTATAACAATATTTATGATGCTTACATAACTACTTCTATATGGTGATTTCCTGATTACTTTCCTTCCCATGCTATCTATGACTCCTAGAGTGAAGGTTAGAGTTAACTTACATATATGTGCATCATAGTGCTGGCAATGAATTATTTTAAATTAGCCAAGGACAACTTTCTGACATATCTTACCTGCAAATTTGACATCTAAAATTCCTCCACCACTCCCATCATCATATTGCCGGAGAAATTATGAAAATATACAAATGAAACAATGCCATTCTTTTTTAGTTTGCATCTCCCCTCCATGTCCAGCCATTATAGAAAATGCATTTAATGAGAGAATAGAGAAAGGGGAGCACATGGACACAGGGTGGGAAAAGAAATGAGCTGGGGACCTAGAAAGCTATTTTAGCTTAATTAAATTGTCTTAGTGATGCAGAGTGTGCTAAAAAATAACAAAAAAAGACTAGTGAGAGGTGGGATGAGAAAGGATAGGACATGAGGGGCATTCTTCACAGGTAACCTCTCTGAGAAAGGAGCTTGCATAGAGGAGGGATTTCTTTTCTGGACTTTGCAAGGTAGACACTTTGTTTATTAACAGCAGCTCATAGAGTCATCACTCAGGTAAAGAAAGAGTGAAAGGGGCCATTGAGCAGATGCTTCCCTCACCTGTTTGTCAAAGGAGCAAGCCCAGTTCTTTGCCAGATTCATTTACCTTTGCAGACAACTCAAACTGTTGTTCCCTGGGCGCAGGACAATGACTCACTTGATCAGTAACCTGCCGCTTTTTCAGCCATAATAACTCATGCCACACCTCCTTCTATTCACAGTTGACTTTTCCTTTGGACAAATTACTAGATTAAAAGAGAAGCATAGCTTTATTTGACAAAACATTCAGGAACACGTTCAGTACTATTCCCTACTATTTTACTAATCAGCTATCAGTATGGAGCTTCCATGGATGAGTAGAAAGTAGTGGAGTAGGAGGAGCAATGGAACAGAAAAGATACCTGGGTTCTTGTCACAGCTTTACCGTCATTGAATGAGTGGCTGCTTGGTCCCTTCTTTGAATTGAGACCAGAGCGGATGACATCTAAGATCTCTTTGGGGTACAGCATTTGTTCCTTTAACAATTATTTATTGAGCGTCTCTTACTTGTTAATAACAGTTTGTTATTGGTAGCACAGAAGAGTGGACTTAAGTTTGGCTTGAAACATATTAAGAATGAGATGCCTGTTAGCTGTCTAAGGGATGCTAAGGAGCCCATTGTGTATATTAAGTCTGAAGTTCAAGAGAGGTTTAGGATAGAGATATATGGCAGGCCCTGACAGTGTCATACCAATTTATCTGACACACCTTGGAGTTCACTTACAGCTTGGTAAATAGTTCCCATACCTGCTGTGGCAGACAGACTCCTAAGGTAGCCCCCACAATTCCTGCCTGTTGGAGTTCTGACTCTTGTGGGATGCCCTTCTGTGAAAGGTGGACCCTGTGACTTAACTAGAATAGAGCAAAGATAGCAGGATGTATGTGATTTTATGTGCACATGATTATGTAATTATGTTTCATAAAACTGCAGTACTCACCTTGTTAGAGTCTTTCTTTTTCTCTG
The DNA here is from genome assembly GCF_036850995.1 of Saccopteryx leptura. Lineage (NCBI taxonomy): Eukaryota > Metazoa > Chordata > Mammalia > Chiroptera > Emballonuridae > Saccopteryx > Saccopteryx leptura. Next base: position 56,187,565 of record NC_089505.1, on the reverse strand, counting down.
AGGAAGTAAATTGGGTACTCCCAAGTAGCAAGGAAAGGCAGGTCTTCTATAAGAATGACCTCTGGCCAATAGCCAACCAAAAACTGAAGCTCGCAATCCTACAACCACAGAGAACAATATATTGCCAACACTCATTTGAGTGGGGAAATGGAGCCTGAAGCTTTCCCTGGTCACAGAACTGTTTTTGGCTTCTGTATGGAGTAATGCAGAAGTGCTAAGGAATTCATGTCCCCAGAATTAATCTTCTGCCAATGAATAACAGAAGTTGGTGGGCAAATAACCCAGCTTCCTTAGCCCTAGGTGGGACCAATCTAAAGCGTGTAGTAAAGACCCAAGGACAAATAGACCAAAGGAACAAAAGAAAAAGTGTCCAGGCACAGATGCACACTTGGACATTTGACTGTGACAAAGATGAATAGAAAAAGAGTGGTCATTTTCTGTTTGTTTGTTTCAGTGAGAGGGACAGTGGATGGGAAGGGAGAGGGATGAGAAGCATCAACTTATTGTTGTGGCAATTTAGTTGTTCGTTGATTGCTTCTTATATGTGCCTTGACCAGAGGGCTCCAGCTGAGCTACTGACCCCTTGCTTAAGCCCATTGCTTGACCTTTGGGTTCAAGCCAGGGACCTCAGTGTCCCAGGTTGACACTCTATTCATTGCACCACCACTGGGTCAGGCAAGAGTGCTTATTTTTTTAAATAGTGTTAAGTCAGTGAGGTTCTCATATGGGCAAAAGTGAAACTTTACCCTATCCCACTGTGTTCACAAAAATCAATTTCAGGTGGATTGTAGATATAAATTTGAAAGTTAAAACAATAAAGATTCTAGATAATAACATAAAAGAATAACCTTTTATCTTTAGGGGGTAGGCAAAGCTTTCTTAATCAGAAATTGTAAAGCACTAACTGTAAAGGCAAATATTGACAAATTGAACAACCTAAAACTAGGACTGTCTTTTCATCAAGACACCCTAAAGAAAACCTACCACAGAGATGCAGAAATTATTTGTAACACATATAACAATGTGTTATATCCAAGCTATATAAAGATCTACAAATCAGTAAGCAAAAACTGACAACACAATAGAAAAATGGGCAGAACTCCTGAATAAGCATTTCACAAAGAGGAAATTCAAATGGCTGAAAATAAGTAAAAAGGACTTTAACATCACTGGTCATTGAGGAAGTACAAATAAGATATCACTATATAGCCACCAAAGGACTAAAATTTTTAAAGGTGTAAAATACTGAATGTTAGCTAGGATGTAGAAGAACAGGTACAACTACTTCAGAAAATTAGCAGTATCTACTAAAGCTGAACAAGCACATACACTGTGTCACTCTGAGATATAAATCCAAGAGGAGTGAGTGTATTTGGTAACCAAAAGACATGTCCAAGTATGAACTTAGCAGGATTATTTTCAATAGCCAAAGAAAAAAAACAATGCATATGTTTATCAATAGCAGAATAGATAAAGTTGTTTTAGTCACACAATGGCTTATTACTCAGCACTGAAAATGAACAAATGAATGCTATGCACATTGCTGATGAGCCCACATGTGCAAAGTAGAGCCGAAGATGCCTTTGGGGCAGAGGGTGGGGAGTGAAACAAACAACCTCAACTCTATCTAAAAAAATGTTCTTCATTTTATATAAAACTATGTCTGAAACAAAAGGGAAAAATTGCCAACACTTGTTAATTCTGGGAAATGGGAACACAAGTTCTTCTTACCTTATCTTTGTACTTTCTAGAATTGAAAAAAAAAACACAGATGTATCCTTCTCAAAAAACAAAAAACAAGCCAGCATGTGGTGTGAGCAGAGGCAGTGAGCATGTCCAGCCTAAGTCCTATTTTGCCTCTCTGCTAAAGCCTTTATTTTTTTATACCACAGTTTAAAATCTAATTACTGATTATTTTGCCTCATTGGCAAACTATTTCACACATATTATTTTCACAACCCAACTAGATTAAAAATTCAGGTCACAGACTGAGTTACATTTTTCCACTGATTCCTGTAGTTCTTTGTATAGTAAAAGGTATATCTTTAAAAAAAAATCAATAAATACTTGACTAATGTGAGTTGATTGGCAGAAGTAAATTTGGTAATCTCAGGCAAAACATTTATTTACATTTCCATGCCACATTTCCACCATTTTTGTGAATTTTTTTCTGTGTACTTTTATATTCATCTCTATATTTCCCTAAGGCTTCAATATAACGGGCATCAAAAAATATCTATTGAAAAAATACATTAATTTTAAGGGAATTCACATGCAAACGTAGATATTTTCCCCATCTGGTAGATGTAAAATATTTTAAGCTACATCTCTTCCACTGGCTGTTGAGCCTGGCAATATGCCAACTTCTCCATAAAAAGCACACTTTAAAAATGTTGTTAGTCATTTACAATTTAGCATTAACAAAGAAACTGACACTGAGTTCTGATAGTAATTTTGAGCCCTTGGAATCTGACAGCTTTTGGTCTTGGGAAATTCATAAGGTTTTGAGTTTGCAATTGGGATTAAGGATAACTAGAACTTTCATACAATTTGCTGATTGATGTTACAGAAGACAATCGTGTTGTCCATGCTACTTCCCCCCAAATCATACTCAGGGGCAAGGTCAAGGCAGCAAGCATTTATGGGCACCTGCTGAGTGACCAGGGCTGCGCCAATACTGTGGGGTCCGAGGGAATGGATACCAAATTGTCTGCCCTCAAAGGGCTTTCAGGAGGAGAAGATTCGATTTACACAGACAGCAAAACATGAAGCACCACTCATGCAAATAACAAATGCTTTAAAATCCTGCGTTGATGAGAACCATTTCCTACAGTGATGGGCACTACAGAGTCTTGAAAAAAAAAAAATAAATAAAAAAAAAATATATATATATATTTTTATATATATATATATATATATATCTCCAAAAGCACTTTGGACTCCTGGGGAATGCTATTGCCATAGTTTTTTTTTTATTATTCATTTTAGAGAGGAGAGAGAGAGAGAGAAGGGGAGAGAAGCAGGAACCTACAACCCTATATGTTCCTTGACCAGACAAGCCCAGGCTTTCAAACCAGTGACCTCAGCATTCCAGGTTGATGCTTAGCCACTGCGCCACCACAGGTCAGGCTTGCCATTGTTTTTTAACAATTTTGTGTGTGGACCCTTTGGCCATCTGGTTAAGCCTGAGGACCCCTCTCAAAGTAATATTTTTAAATGCAGAAAAATTAAATATATATATAGGTATGTATATATGTATATATATAATATGTCAATTATATTGAAATAAATCCATCAAAATATTTTAAGAATTAGTCAATGCATTAAATAATAAGACCTAGCAGTGGGTCTAACTAGGAAAAAGTCGAAGTAGTGCGAGCATTAGTGATACTTGAGAACAGACCTGACTTATCCATACAGTCACTGTAGGCACAGTGCCTGAGGACCTACATATTTTCAGGGGCTCTAAGAATGGTTTGATATTTTAAAGTTCAAAGAAAACATGAATTTTAAGTTGTTATTCAGCACTATATATATATGTATATATGTATGTTTATATATATGTCTTTATACTAACATTGTAACAAAATATAACTTTTATGGGGCGAGTTACCCCACAAAGGCAAGGTGCTAGAGCCAATGGAAATCACAACGCTGCCCTAGTCAAGATGTCTGCCACAACCACAATGTGATACAGAAATATTCATGATTGTTATTAGAACCAAGTCACGGGTTCTGCTCACATTGCTAAGGCTTGTTGCCTACATTCATAATTGAAGGAAACAGTTAATTGAGTGCAAGAGAGCTGGATCCCTGAATAGGTCTGAGGTCCTGTTTGCCGGGAAAAAGAGGGGCACAGATATGTGGAGGCCACCAGTATGGTCAGTTACAGAAGGGCTGGCTTCAAAACTGAATCTTGACATTTGGGCAGGTGGAGAAGAATGGAGGCAGTTGGGGAAAGCTGCCTTTCGAAGACCAGCTCAGCTGTGGGTGTGCACGAAAGGAAGGCGCTGCAGGACTTAAGAAAAAACATACATAAAACACAACATACAAAAAAAGATGGCTACAGGGGACTCCCAGCCTCTAGGACTGAGAGCCCAGATCACTGCAGCCTCATCAAATTTATTGGTCTCTTTGCTCATTAGGTAAATTAACAGAGCCTGGGTTCAGGTGCATAGAAGGGTAATTAGCTAATGTCTTTCAGGTATGTAGGGGAAAGGCCATAGGGATCAACTGTTTTCCTTTAAACAATCTTTCCAGTGCTTGCAAGGGCAGCGTTCTGCCCCCGCAGGACCCCGCATTCCAAAGTCCGTACAAAAGACTTGTCTCAGGACAACAGTCTAATTCCCAGCCATTTTCCTACACTGATTAAACAAAAATTAAGTGCAATGGTAGAAATGCATTCTGTTTTGCATTCTTTTAGGTTGCAAAACATGCATCCTAATAGAACACAAAAACAGAAACAAGCACAGTGTCTGGTGTCCAGAGCTGTGCTAGAATATATGACAGAAGTTCACAGGAGTGGGAGACAAAATTGAAGAGACAGCCCTGGCCAGGTAGCTCGTTGGTTAGAGTGTTGTCCTGATACGCCCTGGTTTCCGGTTCAATCCCCAGTCAGGGTACATATAAGAATCAACCAATGAGTGCATACATAAGTGGAACAACACATCCATGTTTTTCTCTCTAAAATCAATTTTTTTAAAAGTTGAATAGACAGCTTGTGGAGAGCTTTGAAGGCCAAAGAGAGTTCTAACCTAATCCAAAGGCTGATAGATAGTCACCGTGGGTCCCTCAGCAGCCAAATGGTAAAAGCAGTACTTTAAGAAAAGCCAATCCAAATTGAGCCAGCAAGTTTAATGTTTTTAAAAAGTTCAAATTCTATTTTAATTTAATTTTTCTTTTTGGCAAGGCTGGGGCACAGAACCCGGAAATGAAGCAATTTCTCTTTGAAGGTGTTACAGCCAAGCGAGGCTGGCCTGCCAGAGAGAACGTGACCTGCGCTGTGGAAGGAGCTAGCCTGTGTATTCTGGATTGTTCTGGTGGAATGTGGAATCTACTTGAAATTTGCTAAAGCAATGCCAAGTTTCTTTCCCTTTCAGTGAGTTTGAGTTTCCTGTGGGCTAGAAAAATAGTTGTTCAACCATCACTGCAGGACCAGCAGGAAATAAGCCTCATTCTTCCCATTTCTCTCACTTTCTTGCCCTCCTGCCATCTGCCCCTGCAGGAACCTTTGCGCTCTGAGCAGCCCAGAGAGAGCCTCGCTGGAGCAGCACAGCACTGTGCCTCCTCCCGGACCTGCTCTTGGGGCAGGAGCCACCTCCCTCTTCAGCCTTGGCTCGGGAACCCACCTGGGACTGAGTTCATGGTCGAATTCAGTACATTGTGAGACCCTGTGGGGGTGGGCGCGATTTGCTCCACAGAGCAGATTAATTTCATACTGGCAAGATCCATACATTTAGTGATTACCTGGACTGGGAGAAAATTACCAGTAAATCAATTGCTACATAAAATAGAATTTAAAAAATAGAGCCCAGAGAGAAGAAGTATGCCCCCCCCCCACCCACACAGCTACTCTGAACCAGTATTTGTCTATGGGGGTCCAGAGCAAGTCATGCCAAGGTGTGCCTCTGTGCCATGCGGATTGTTTTGAGCTACAGGCAATTTTAGCTTCAGGCCCAAGAGAAACTTCTGCCCCTTTAACTACCTAAAAAAATTTGAATTAGGGACCTTGCCCATAATAAGAGATTGTTAGGGATAACTTTTCAACTCACCTATACAGCAGGGGAAATTTTTTATTTACTAAACTTCTGTTCTTATCACCCTGAATGACTCTTTGAGGCCCCCGAGGTGCATCACCCCATCCCCAGCTCAGGATGTCTTATAGACCTAGATTCCCCCTTTCTTTCTCGGAGCCTCTCCTGCAAGGCAAGTCTCTGATCTCTCATGTGTGAGGGATTCCCATACATCTGTATGTATTAAATTTGGTTATTTTCTCTTGCTAATTTGTCTCATGTCTACTTGATTACTAGACCAGCAAGAAGAACCCTGATGGTAAAGTTTGTCCCTCCCCCACACTTCCACTGACCCTCCAATCTAGCTTTTCTCCTAACCTGGGTTGTCAGCTTCAGACCCATATTTCAGCTGTGACCTTCAGTAGCTCCTACTTGCCCTCTGTAACTCACTCAGTGTGGGGTACAAGCCCTTTGTGCACGAGCCCCGCCAAAGTTCCCAGTGCACACCCCACACACCAGTCACATACTGCAAATTCCTCGCAGTTCCCCAAAGGCTCCATGCTCTCTTGGGCCTCCATGCCTTGTCACATGCTGTTCCTCCTGCATGGAATGCCTTCTGCTCAGCCTTCCTGCCTGACTCTGAGTCATCCTCCAGAACGCAGCTCAGGTACCATCTCTGTGTGGCCTCCTGACTACCACTGGCCTTGCCATAGTCCTCGTGGCCCTGTCTGACCATTATTCTTACTGTTTTCTTACCTTCTCCACATGAGGGTCAGTGAGGATCTGTCTTTCATCTTTGTTCCCCTAGCTCAGGTCCTTGCTATCTCTTCCAGGGACCTCTGCAGGTTCCTTTACTATAGTTCCTGTTGCTTCCAATAAATCTCTTCCCTCCCCCATTCTTTCTCTTCTCCTGAGTTTTATCTCTAACACATTTAATTCTCTCTTCCTTTTCATTAAAAAGTCTTCTATTGCTCCTCATTGCCCCATCTCTGTGGCTGCCAAGCGTTCAAGGCCCTTGCTAACCTGACCCCAGATTTCTCCTCCATGTTCTTCTTCCACCATTTTGAGCCATAGAGCCACAGACAGGAGTTCCCCAAAGGGGCCCCAAAATGTCTTTCCTCCACTCTGCTTTCCTCCTCCATATCTGACAGACGTATCCCAAGTGTAATGTGACCAGTTTAGGCCCTCCACGCCTAAGCCAGAATCCATTCCTTCCCCAAGTCTGGTAACTCAGCCCAGCCCTGCTTGGCGCCCCTTTGCTGGAGGCTGAGCTCCTGTCCAGAAGCTTCAGCTGCACCAGCAGGTGGCAGCTGGAATTTGCTGAGTGTCTTTGGCCTGTGTGCTGAGCCTGAGGTGAACCCACACATACACAACATAGATTCACAGCATGTCAGAAGAGCCCTTCCACAAGGGTGGCCCACTAAACCCCATCCAGAATGGCCACCAGAACCTCCCAGCTGTTCTGTTACATGTTCTATCATAAACCCCACCAGCCCCAGGGCATGAACAATGACTGTATCCGCTGTAGGCAGCCTTCATGGACACTTTTTCCTATGGTAGTGTCTTAGTCCATTGGCTGCTATAACAGAGTGCTGTAGACTGGTTGGCTTTTACAGGCATACCACAGAGATAGTGCGAGTACCACAAGTACCACAGTAAAGTGAGTAGTAATCTTTTTACTGGTGGAGGTATTGTCTTCAATTTGTAACAAACATGACACCTGTGAAGTGCATTAATGAAAAACACAATAAAAGAAGTTATTGACTGTAAACAGCAGAAATTTATTGGTCACAGAGGTTGGAAGTCCAAGATCCGAGTGCCAGCATGGTCAGGTTCTGGGGCGGGCCCTCTTCTGTATGGCAGAATGCTGTCTTCTTGTTGTATCCTGACATGGCAGGAGGGTTAAGGGAGGTTTCTCAGACCTCTTTCATAAGGGCATTAATCCCGTTGATCAGGGCTCCACCCTCATGACCTGATCACTGCCCAGGGGCCTCATAGCAGCACCTCCAGATCTAGCTTCACTTAGGAGGAGCCCATACTCATCTAACTTCTATTCTCTGGTACCTTGCTTCGCAGGGGAGCTCGGTGTTTCCAGCTTCCACTACCTTTCCAAGAAAGACCCAGCACACTGTCCAGGGCCATGGCCCAGACCTTCAGCCTGCAGAGTAGAACAAACCCTGGCACAACCTCGTGCATCTCATGAAGCCCCAAGCACGCTCCTTAGTAGAAAGACATTTCTAAAAATCAATAAGCTGGGAAGTATTGCAAAATACTTTCTCTCTTCTAGTAAAACGGAATATTCCAGCCATGCTAGAGGCATGGGACTTCCTCGGTATATAGCTATGGGTCCATTTGCAGATTTACACCTGAAAGCCTTAGTAATAGATTATTTGAGCCAGTTTGGGGGCCTGGATCTCCATTATTGGAGGATCACATTTTTTAAAAAAAAGTTGATGTAGATGTCTTATTATAAAAGAGAATGTTGAGATATTATCGTTCATTATTTACTCTGAGGCGCCCAATAGGTGTGATAACCGAGTTGGCTTAGGAGCTCTCAGCTTCCCGCTTGGCACACAATCTGCAGCGAGCCTCTTCATAGACAGAAACAGACTCACAGAGCCTGACAGAGCCTAAGCTTTCGGGTTCTTTGTCTACACAAGGCCTTTCCAAAACTTTGTACCTAATTTTTTTTTTTTTCTTTTCATTTTTCTGAAGCTGGAAACGGGGAGAGACAGTCAGACAGACTCCCGCATGCGCCGACCGGGATCCACCCGGCACGCCCACCATGGGGCAACGCTCTGCCCACCAGGGGGCGATGCTCTGCCCATCCTGGGCGTCGCCATGTTGCGACCAGAGCCACTCTAGCGCCTGAGGCAGAGGCCACAGAGCCATCCCCAGCGCCCGGGCCATCTTTGCTCCAATGGAGCCTCGGCTGCGGGAGGGGAAGAGAGAGACAGAGAGGAAAGCAGGCGGAGGGGTGGAGAAGCAAATGGGCGCTTCTCCTGTGTGCCCTGGCCGGGAATCGAACCCGGGTCCTCCGCACGCTAGGCCGACGCTCTACCGCTGAGCCAACCGGCCAGGGCTGTACCTAATTTTATATTCATAATTTATACTTTTTCTTAAATAGGATTTTCCAAATTACATATAATGCAAGGCCCACACACCCTCGATCAACCCCTGCTTCCACATGTCCCTTTAAAGGGGCTCTGTGAGAGTTCCTGAAGAACTTGTGCCCTGAGTGGAACTGTGGGTCGCAAGATATCCAGGTACTTAATTTGATTAGCTGGTGCTGGATAATTCTCCAACCTGCGCTCTCACCAGCAGCAAAGGGAGTCTCTGTCCCCACGCCCCTGCCAGTACTGGGCATTATCCAGCTTTCTAACCTTGCCAGGCTAATGGTTGTAAGCTCTACAGCTTATCACACCCTTAGAATGCAAGGTGATCTCTCATTGCGTTAATTTGCATTTCTCTGATTACTAACAAGCAGTTGTTGTTTTTTTAACAAGCAGTTTCTTTTATATCCTTGTAAATCCTTTGGGTTTCCTCTTTTGTAAATTGTCTATTTATATGCAGGGTGGGGCAAAAGTAGGTTTACAGTATTTGATATGGAAGAGAAGACAATCATTAAAAAAATAATACTACAAAAATAAACTGTGTTTCACGCACTCACAACTGTAAACCTACTTTTTGCCCTACTCTGTATTTACCGTATTTCCCCATGTATAAGACGCACATCATGTTGAAAAATTTGGGATCCAAAAATGGAGTGCGTTTTATACAGTGGTTGTAGTTGTTTCTTTTTTTTTTTTTTTTTTACCTGTTTTTCCCACTTTTTCACGCTTATTTTTGCACTCATTATTAGAGAGTGATTCATCATAAGACACAGATGAGGACAAGCTAATGGATGGGAGTTTTGACAGTGATGAGTTGTATGAATTTTATGATGAATAAAACTTGAGTTCAATAACTTTATGTAATTTATTGTTTTTTCAAATTTTGGGCCCCCAAAGTAAGGAGCGTCTTCTACATGGCAGCATCTTATACATGGGGAAACACGGTAACCCATTTTCCTTTCGGTGTACTAACCTTTCTTGTTGACTTTCAGAAGTGTCGTATATATTCTAGATCTCAATCCTTTCTCACTGTAAATTTTGGACATCATAAATCTTTTCTCCCAGTCTGCTGTTTAGCTCTTAAATTCCATTCAATTGTAGTGTCACTTGTTAAGAGAAACCCTTAATTTCGATGTCATCAGATCTACAATTTTTACCTTGTGGTTTGTACTTTTGAAGTTTGGTTCAAGAAATTTTTATCTGCCCCAGGTTACAATGCTTTTCTTCTGTTAATTTTATAGCTTTACCTTTTGCATGTAAGTTTCTAATTTATTGGAGATCTCCTTTGTATGTGGGTTCAACAGGGATCCATCTTTTTCTCTATCCTTTTTCAGCCTGTTTTCCTACCATCTTCTAAACAACCCAGCCTACCCCTACTAATCTGTGCTGCCAATTCTCTGTTAGATGGTTCACAGGTACACGTAGGGCAGCCAGCTAGCTCGATTCCACTCCACTGCCACATTAAAACAACTGTGTATGTGTCTCAGTGTCTGCTGGGTGATTTCCGTTCTTTATTCTTCCATTTCAAGATTGATTTAGCTTGTAATAGAACTTATTTTTCCCTATACATTTTAGAATAAGTGTATCATATCTTTAAAAAATTACAACTAGAATTTTGATTGAAATTGCTTCAAATTTATAAGTTGATATGGGGCTATTTGACATCTTTATAATTTAAGTCATACAAGTCATCCAAGACCTGGTACATCTGAGAAGAGAAAATTGTGAGAAGAGAATAAAATAGATATTAATGAATGTCTCTGAGAGGCCTCCGAACCCTGTCCTCACCAAGGGCCTTCTTCTTGGAGTCTGGGGAGATGGAGCAATAAGAGGCTCACGTTGGTCCACGAGGAACCAGCGACAGAGGGCGCCACGCTGCATTGCCTGGGGAGTGGGCCCCAAGGCGCTACAAGCCCCCATCTAGAGTGGCACCAACAATGGCTGAGCAAGGGGCCGAAGGAGGGACCCACTGAGCCCTCGTCCTCAGCAAGGGGAGGAGAAAGCAGCCAAGTGTGCCCTCGCAGCCAAGCCTGGCAGGCCTGCGAGAAAGCAGACACGTGGGACCCGAGAGAAAGCAGACACGTGGGCCCGCCGACTGGAGGCCAGGGTAAGACTGGGGGCACAAAGAGGAGATGCCAACCCATGATTATGAGAGCAACACAGGACAAGTTCCAGCTGAGTAGATGCCAGTGGAGGGCAGAGGACAGTGTAGAGCCAGAAACTCCCTCTCGGCAACTGGGTGCTGCAGGCCACCCCTCTTTGCTCAGGAACTGGGATGGTGTCCAGGGACAAGGTGGCCCAGGGGGAGGAACAATCCAGATGCTGGCTATTTATGGAGATGAGTTTGAGTTAAAACAAAGTTACCTTGAATTGATAAGTTCAGTTTTGTGGAAATAAATACTTGCATTTTTTTTAACCCCTGAGATATTGAATTATGGTGGTTATATAAATTTTATATCCACTCTACAACTGGCACTTTCTACAGACTGCATTTCAGCAGTAGAAAAAAGTCTGGAAGTACTGGGAGCCTTACAAATAAATGTGACACAACAATAAGGCTGGTAAAGAAATTGAGGAATAAAGAAACCAAAAGCTTTGCTTCTCATCAAAGTGAATTAAGGGCAGACAACTGTGAATGATTGTGTCATTTCCAGTGCTCAGTTGCCTCTGAATTTAAACAGGACCTTGAGGGGATTCTGGAATAACCCCCTGAGACCACGGCCCTACCCACAAGACCTCTGCTGGTCTGGGTTGCTGAATTACAGACTGGGGAGCTTTGGGGTTTGGCCTCCTGTCTCCAGGTGATGTCACTGCCCCACACGGAGCATCCAGCACACCAGGGCTGGCTGCGTTTCCTTCCACCACCAGGTGACACCCTGTCTCAGACACAGTGTGCTGCCCATTAGGGGGCCAACGATCCTGCAGCTGGTCTGGGAAGCCCCCTTGTCTTGTGGTAAGAGATGGGTGTGGCTTTTAAATATCTCTCCATATGTGGATAAATGTATTCTCTACAGAAAGGCAGATGCTGTTGCTAAGAAGACATACCGATCTTAGCTCTGTTTCAGCTCTGGCACTGAAGGAGCCGAGTGTGCTCTGGACACAATCTCCCTGTTCCTGGAGTACAAATAGGTGAGGTGCCCTCCTCCCTCCCCCCACCAGCTCTAGGAAACTTGTAGCGGAGGCAGGTTGCTTCTCCTCTGAGGATAGCCTGTGTCTTTGGGCATCAGCCTCTGTCCTCTCATGGCCTATGGTGTGGGTCTAGGTAGGTCTCTCTACCCAGCCCAGTCTTCTTTAATATCCTGGCTGCTGGTCAGCCTCCCTCACACTCCCTTGAATGGGGTTCTGGAGTTTGGCTGCTTTGCTCTCACCACTCTCAGCTGGCTCAGCCTCTCCCTTGGCCACTGCTGCTCTGATGCTCCTGTGCCATGGAGAATACAAAGCTTCTCCAGGAGGCTGAGTCTCTCCAGGACTCACCCTGGGAGGGAATCCCAAGTCTCTTCCACCCTGTGGCCCCACATCTATCTAAGGCGTCTGTTCTCCACCCTGAGCCCCGTCCCCCCTCCGGTGAGGGAGGAAGCAGGGACCTCGGGTCTGCACCCATGTCCTCATCCTGCTTTGGTATATAGCTCACAAAATAAGGGTAGTGCTTACATTTTGAAATGGCCAAAAATAAATCAAAAGAAGACTGTTTTGTGACATGTGGAAGTTACACAAAATTCAAATTTTAGTGACCACATATAAAGTTTTGTCTGAACACAGCTGTGCTCACTGGTCACATATCATCTGCGGCTGCTTTTGTGGTTCAATAGCAGATCTGAGCAGTTGTGCTCGAGATTGTGAGGCCCACAAAACCTAAAATATTTACCATCTGGCCCTTTATAGTAAACATGAGCTGACCTCTGGTCTGCCACAAACCTTTCCTCTTGCTCCCTCTCCTGACGGCCATGTGTCGTAGAAGCTGCCATTGCTCTCAGAGCAGCAGAGAAGAGCAGACAGACAGCCTCCACAGCGGGGCCATTGTTCTAGGGGAGCAGCACATATTTTTATTTTGGTAAATAACTTTTAACTGCTCCAAACTAATTTTTATATATCTTTGGATAAAAGGGGTAATTACTGCTTTCTTATATTGAATTAACTTTTATCAAAGTTACAAAAGAGTGAATTGATAAATAACTTCCAAGCAGGAAGATGATCTCAAACTAGTGCTAGTACATTTTTAGAATAATCAGACAACTGGAACCACAAACTCAGGTAATAAAAGTATTGAGGACAAAAATCAAAATAATGGATCCCTCTGTTTGTGTGTATGTGCGTGTTGATCAGTTCAATAACTGGATTGAGAATAGGAGTAGGATAATTTGCCTTCTTGAGGGGGATTTTGAATCTGATCAAAGATTTATATATTTTTAAAGTTAGCAATGTGTCTCTAATTTCATGGAATAGGAAAGGCTTGGGGTTGGGGGGATGCTAGAAAATGTGGGCATTCTTTGTTCAGTTTTGAGAGAACCAAACTGAAAACATCACAACATAAGACAGTGTGTGAACTTGTATTGATTTGTGCTTTAAAAATTCATCCATTCATTTCCAGAAACCCATAATCCCCATGCATTGAATTAGGGGCAAAAAGCTGCAAAGAGATACATGCCACCATCTTTATACACAGAGAGAACACCAGTAAAATGGGAGTGAAATGGGAATGCTTTCTTGGTCATAAGGAGCAGATTCAGGCAGGCTACATCAGGAGGTGGATTTTTTGTTGTTTTTGTTATAAAACTGAATATAGGTCTGACCTCCTGGTGGTGCAGTGGATAAAGCGTCAACCCGTAACACTGAGGTCACCAGTTCGAAACCCTGGGCTTGCCTGGTCAAGCCACATATAGAAGTTGATGCTTCCTGCTCTTCCCTCTTCTCTCTCTCTCTTTCTCTCTCTACTCCCTCTCTTTCTCTTCTCTCTCTAAAATGAATAAAGTCTTTTAAAAACATTAAAAAATGATATAAAATAAAACTGAATATGGTACATTAGTGGAGTGGGTCTTTCATAATCTGCCAGAAATAGACATTGGTGGGGCAGGCTCACAGTGCTGGGTCCAGAGAAGCACTCCCGCTCTGGGTGGCCCCAGGCGTGGCAGGGGCTGGAGGGCCATGCCCACTGACTTAGCACAGTCTCCTCTGAGCTGCTTCTTTCCCTTGGCGTGCAGTGCTTCTCTCCTCCATCACTTCTGTGGCTCAGCGTTTCAGTATTTTGTAACTTGGGCTTCTTATAATCCATGTACAGTAGTCTCGATTCTTACTTTCTTATTTCTAAACATCCTACAAAGACTTTTTTTTCTTGACATTTCTCTGTTTAAATTTCCAAGAAAGAAATGGGGATTAACCCAGTGTATGTGTGTGTATATGTGAATGTGTGTGCATGTAAATGTGTATGTGAATGCATGCACATGCCAGATTATGAAATGAATTGCTGAACAGCCCATTGATTGGCTGTCTGTTGGTTAGGTGCCCACCCTGAACCAATCAGATCTAGGCGAGGGGTCAACTACTAAAAACTGCTCTTTCCGATTTCCCCTAGCAGGGTTAGTGGAAATGACAGATTTTGCACATACTTGTTTACCATGGAGTGAGACACATATAAAATTACCCCTATGCTGTGATAAGACCACGAGCCAAATTCATTGGCCATGCTTGGCAGCACCGATGGTGGGAAAAAATAACCAGGTAAGATTAGGGCTGGGGAACCTCTTCTCAGCAGGGCTCATTGCCCCAGGGATGGCCACATGGGCAATATCCAGAGTTGGCAGCTTCAGACTGTGTGTTGCATCCAAAGGGGTTCATGGCAGCCAGCCTGGCAGGATGGCATGGTTCTGGGAGCTGGGATATACCATACCGGGGTGGCTCCAGTCCTATAGGGAGTGACAACAAGAATCAATGCAGTTTCTTTATGTTGTGTGAAGTTCAGAGCAAACCACTAACTCCAGTGGGGAACTGGAGTGCTAAGCAGCCAGCCACGTTAGAGGCTCACTCCTACAGAAGGTGCATAGGGAGCATACGTGTAGAGGACTACATTGATAAAACTCTAGGGATACCTATCAGCCACATAATGCAAAGGATCAGTAGTGGCACTAATAACTTGAAACTTCTACCTGCAATGTTAAAAGTGGCCAGTATAGAGTGGTCAGCATGCAGGGCACCCACATCCGGGGCTGAGAGGCCAGAGAAGGTGAAAGCAGAGAGGAGCTCATGAGGAACCAAGGAAGCCATCACAGATGACTTTGCAGCTGACCTTGGTATAACTATTTATCAGAAACAAAGGGAGGTAGATAAAGAATCTTCCGTGGTCAATAGAATCAAAAAGTTCAGGGGTCCATCTCATATCTTCCCCTCAGGCTCAAAGTGACCTGCATGGCTAAGCAGGTAGTAAGGGAACCAGGAAGGTAAGTTACTCGCAGTTACAACCCACATACTAAGGGCCACTTTAGGAAGCCAGCTAGTAGACCAAGTCCCGCTGAGAGTTGCTAAGAACATGGGGAGGAAAGCGCTGTATATTTCCAGAGAGGAAGGCCTGGTGGGCCTTGTAAATTGCTCTTTAAAAGTCTGAGCTGCTTTTGTGGCTTCCCTTAGTTCACCAAAAAAAATTTTACTCAGATGGTTGCCCCAAATGCTTTAACTATCTTTATCTGAGTTAATAGCAGAAGCTTGGCTAATTAGCACAATGAATGACAGAAACAGCCTCTGTTGGCAAAATTAACACTCTATTAATGAACATAAAGGATGTTTAAAATGGGCTTAAACCTAATGGTGTTCAAGACCAGTGGAATGGCTAAAACATTAGGAATGCTCTCTACTTTTACAAAAGCTGAGTATAAGATTCCAGGCAGCCCTTCACTAGTCTCTGTTCAGAATGGCATCAGAGGCACGATTCAGAACTTGTCCTGGGTTTAGCCATTAATTTAGACAATTCTCGTGGCCTGATGCTAACTTAAATCTGATCTTTGGAATATTGTCCTGTCACTCCCAAGAGAACTTTTCATATAAAGGGTGGACAGAGCACCTGAAAGATCAGAGGGCTGCGACTTAGCTGAGCTTAAAGAGAATGTAATGCCAGTGGCCGAGGCCAGGCAGGTTCACACTGGGTTTGGGCAGATGGTAGAAAAACTGCAGAGCCGGAAAGGGTTGGGCCATTCCATTTAATAAAAGTCTCACAGCTGGGGACAAGCACACAGGTGGGGGAAGCCACCTCTCAGGCAAACAAACAGCAAAATGGCCCCTCACAGTGGCCCGCAGGCAATCTGCACATCTGTAATCCCCGAGCACAAGCACCCATAGCCTTATATAGACCACACACATGTGGCGCAGCCACATGCTCACGCACTAATCAGGCAAAGGGCTTGCGGCTGGTAAACCAGTGAGCAAGCCTAACACAGCTGTCCCACAGAGAACTAGCTTCTTGAATGATTTGGGGGTCTTCTTACTGGTAAATATGTGTCACAGCACTTGGTCTGAGACTTGCTTTCATTATCGCACTTTGGTGGGAGATAAGACAATCAGATCCCACCACACCTTGGCCAGGAATAGGCAACCTCAGTGGTGCATAAACGGGATGTCCCGTTGAGTCTAGGCAGCACTCATTCATTTGTCCACTCAGCAAATATTTCTCACATAACTTCTATTTCCCAGGCATGTACTTGATACTGAGGGTATGATGAGGCAGACATGATGAAGCTTTTAGTCCAGAAGGCAAGTGATCAAACAAGTAATAACAATCAGTGGGGAGTGTCATTGGCAGGGGACCTACATAGGCTTGAGGACACCAAGCAATGAGAATATACAGAAATGGGAGGTTAAGCAGCTCTTTCTCTTTGTTTTGGAAAAATTCAAGTGCTAGAATTAAACCCACAGGCAACTGGACAAATGCCTGAGGGCACTGGTGTGGCCTGACCTTGTTACAGAGTCTGCAGCTCAAGGACGTTGTGGGGAGCCCGTGGTCATTCTCCCCCCATCAGTTTGGGGCCGCATGGACACCTGCCCCCGCCTATTTTTATCCTGGAGGGCATGAAGGTTCAAGTCCACATTGTGCAGTTGGCAGGTTTCATCCCCAGGGACCACAGCACAGAGAGGCTCAGTGACTGGCCCAAGGGCATTTAGTGAGTCAACAGTAGAAATGAGAACAAAACTCAGTCACCTGACGCTGAGGCAGCTCCCCTTCCCTTGACACATCACCTACCGGGGAAAATAATCTTCAGAAGTATCACGTAGCTTTGGTCTTTTGATGACTAAGCAAGCTGATGAGCAAATAATGAGAAAAGTGGGTGTTAAATTTCCTTTGACATAACCCCTTTGGAAAATGCAGCAGTGGAAGCAAGTAGAATGTGACTTACGTTATGATAAAAGCAAAAAAACAATATAAAATAGCCCAAACAGCTTATACACATGAGACCTGGCTATGATTATCAGCTGAAAGAAGGGCAGAGGAACAGATGCAAATGTGTAATATGCTGGAGTTCTCAAGCAAGCAAGATGACTGCTCATGATTCGTGGTGTAGATACAGGTGACTGAGTGGCCCTTTTTCATCGCCTTAGTTATGCAGGGATAGGGGAGAGGTACTTTTAAAACAGATTGTTTAAAGAGTAGTCCCACTCGAGACTTTGATAAGCTGACTAATGACATATGACTGATGAAATCAGTTGCCTGAATTCTTGCCGAGATGAAAAAAAAACAGTATCTGCCTTTGAGAGTAGAGCAGGGGTCCCCAAACTTTTTACACAGAGGGCCAGTTCACTGTTCCTCAGACCGTTGGAGGGCCGGACTATAAAAAAAACTATGAACAAATCCCTATGCACACTGCACATATCTTAAAGTAAAAAAACAAAACGGGAACAAATACAATATTTAAAATGAAGAACAAGTAAATTTAAATCAACAAACTGACCAGTATTTCAATGGGAACTATGGGCCTGCTTTTGGCTAATGAGATGGTCAATGTGCTCCTCTCACTGACCACCAATGAAAGAGGTGCCCCTTCCGGAAGTGCGGCGGGGGCCGGATAAATGGCCTCAGGGGGCCGCATGTGGCCTGCGGGCCGTAGTTTGGGGACCCCTGGAGTAGAGGATTCTCTGTGGCAAGGAAAGGGACACAGGACACGTCTGGCCTGTGTACTGTGAACCCCCTGTTCACTCACACCCAACCTCTATGCCCATAGAGTCTATGGGAACTATGAAATAATGGGGTATTACATCTTAGATGGTGAATTTTGTGAAAGAAATGAAATTGCTTACAGAATTCCATATTCATTTTCTTTCCATTGAAGTTTCTATTAGTTTCTTGAAAGACTGTGGCTTCCCTTGGCCTCAGACCACGACAGTATAATTTTCCCTCCACATAGCTCTGCCCCACGCCAAAATTGTGCTGTGCCAGCCTCCCAGCCCCTCACTGTCCCAATGGCAGCACCTAGAATTAGCTTTCTCCAAAACAACCGAAATGAAATGAGTTTCCATAGTTATCTTTCAGTTTGAAAGAGAAGAGGAAGTTGAAACACAAAGGGTTTCCTTGGACCATTTAACCCACTTGCAGTCTCTATTGAAACATGTCTGTGAGCTTTATTTTCTTGATGCAACCAAATACTACAATTTATCTGCGTACTGAACATATATCTTCCTGGCCCCCAGGCAATTTAAGATGAGAAAGCTCAGACAGGAGTGGCCTTGCTTCACTCCATTTTTGTTTCCTCATCTAAGAGATACTCAAGTATTGATAAATGGGTTGTCCTGGGAAAGGGGAGGAGAAAAAATGTCACTGAAAGTTAGTAATACTTTCCCTGTTTCTCAAAGGTTTGTAACATGGGAACAAATCTCCCTAGAAATAACTAAAAGCAAATTTTATAAATATGAAAAAAATGTTCCACTTGACAGGATACATGTTCTGGCCTAGTGTAAGTCAGTTCTGTAGAAGAACCCAGAAGCTAGTTTACAGAGCGTGAAAAGCAAGCTCACTGTAGATCTCTTACCTGACTTAGATTCACACACCCAACTGCAAGGTCATCTTCTTAGGTGCCCCCACATTCAACCTGTCCAGAGCAGGACCTACCATCTCCTCTGCCCACTCCTCCAACCCTGATCACCAACAGTACTTATCTGTGTTGGGAAATGCCGCCATTTTCCTTGAGGAGATCCAAGCTAGAAACCAAGGCATCTTCCTTTATGCCAGGGGTCCCCAAACTACGGCCCGCGGGCCATATGCGGCCCCCTGAGGCCATTTATCCGGCCCCCACCGCACTTCTGGAAGAGGCACCTCTTTCATTGGTGGTCAGTGAGAGGAGCATAGTTCCCATTGAAATACTGGTCAGTTTGTTGATTTAAATTTACTCGTTCTTTATTTTAAATATTGTATTTGTTCCCGTTTTGTTTTTTTGCTTTAAAATATGTGCAATGTGCACAGGGATTTGTTCATATTTTTTTTATAGTCTGGCCCTCCAACAGTCTGAGGGACAGTGAACTGGCCCCCTGTGTAAAAAGTTTGGGGACCCCTGCTTTACGCCTTTCTCTCCCACTCTCTCCACCTCCAAGAAGTTACTCAGCCCTGTTGCTTCTACCTCCAAATCTCTTCCATATTTATCTACTTCTCTTCATTCCCTCCGTGTGCCACAACCTTAGCCCAATTTGCTAGCACCTCTCACCTGGGTCACAGCACCAGCCTCTCTATCAGGGCTCTGCTTCCTGCCTTACCTTTAATGTTTCCTCTGTGCAGGGAGAGTGATCCTCCTCAAATGCATATCTGGTTCCCTTAATCTTACCTGCTTAAGATCCTTCAGTGGCTCCCTACTCTGCAAATAAGGCGAGAGAGAGAGAGAGAGAGAGAGAGAGAGGCTTATCAAGTCCTTCTGTGTCTGAACAAGTTTATCTCTTCATATTCTTGACTTGCCACTCCTACCCCGTCATACCCCTTCCTTGAGCTATGAAAACTTCTAGGTCCCATAAAAGCCTGCCTGGCACTTTCTCTCCTCTTGGCCTTTGTATCCTTTTGTATCCTATCCCCACAGCTCAGAACATTCCTTACTCTCTCTCCTCCTTGCCAGATTAACTGCCATTAGTCTTTCAGGTTGCAGACATCACTATGTGCTCCAAGAGCACAGCCTGTGGGCTCCATTTCAAAACTCTTGCCTCACTTAGGAGTACAAATGTTTATTTATTGCTTTAGCTGTATTCTCTACTAAAAGGTATGTTCCTTATGTGACTTGCTGGAAAGACAACACCACAGTGACGGAAAGCAGATCAGTGGTTGCCAGAGGCTGGGGGCCTGGGGGGGACATTGAGTGCAAAGCAGTCAAGCCGAGTTTCTGGGGTGATGGAAATGTTCTGGGTTAAATGAACCTATGCATCTGTCTAAACACATCAAACTGTACACTTAAAATGGGTGGATTATTGTACAGACATGATACCTCAATAAAATTGATTTTAAGAAAAATAAATATATCTCCCTTTAGGGTAGGTATATACTTAGAACAGTTCTGTATTACGCCCCCACAATAAGTCATTACTAAATGGATGGATGGATGGATGGATGAATAGATATTATTTCCTTTTTACCTGCTGTTTTGTACATTTGGCATAACTTTTCTTTTTAAATAGATGTGTTTTTAAAAAAAAGTGTTCTCATGACCTGCCTTGCCATCCCATGACTAGGTGTGGGGCAGCTGTTAGGCTTGCTCACCGGTGTACCAGCTGCAAGCACTTTGCTTGACTAGTGTGTAAGCACCTGGCAGAGGCACGTGTGCATAGCCTATATAAGGCTATGGGTGCTTGGACTCAAGGAAGATTGTGGATGGTGGGTTGTCTGCCTGACACTGTGAGGGGCCATTCTTGCTGTTTGTGTGCTTGAGGAGAAGTTTTTCCCTGCCTGTGGGCTTGTTTGTCGTTGTGAGACTTTATTAAGCAAAATTGCCCAGCCCTTTCTGGCTCCGCAGTTTCTCTACTGTCTGCCCTGATCCAATGTGAACCTGCCTGGCCTCAGCCACCAGCATTACACTAGGGCTCAAATTTCCTTTCGTGAGACATGAGACATATGCCCGTGGTGCATGTCCTTTGAGGAAAAATGGTTCTAGGACAAACTTAGGACATTACAATGACCTGAGACAGCAGTTCTGCTTGCCCTTGGTATGGACAGTGTGAGAAATGAAAAGCTTCAGAGGGATGGCTAGTGGTCTGCCTGCCTGGAAGCTTCTTTTCTGGAGCCTTGGGCTGATCTAAGTTCTGGGTGCACCGTGTCCTGAAGGCACTGACTATGTCCACTGACATTTCTGAGCTGCACACTCCATCTGTGTTCCCAAACACCAGGCAGCTCAGAACAAGTGGGGTGGGAGGTCCGTCCTAGCCCACCATGTAAATGCCTGGACATCGATGCAGAGGGATTCTAAATAAGTGCCTGCCTTGGCCTGGGACATCTTTGACCAGAAGCACAGCTTGTATTTGGTTAACAGTGACCTAGACCAGGGTTAACCTTTGCTTAGCTGTCCAAGGTTAGGAGTCCATTTTGCTTATGGAAATATACATTTATACTCTCTAACCAAGAACAAAAGAATACCTAGAATTGGGAAGGATTTGCTTGCTCATTAGATGAGGAAACTGAGGTCAGGAAGGTGTGAGAGACTTGGCTGGACAATGATGAGATAGCAAAGGCAAGATCTCTCTTTCTGGACCTGAAGGCCAGCTACCAGCCTCCTCCTTGAACCACGTGCCTCCCTGGTTGGTTTGTTCGCCTTAGAGCACAGCCACAGGGACTGTGCCTTCCCAACCCAGCAGTGAGGAACTCAGTTGCAAAGCCAGTTTTAGATATTTGATGAATCAAAATAATGAATCTAGGAATTCAAATTTTCTCTCAGAATTTACTATTGAATGGATAAAAAGAACAAAAAGACAAAACAAACGAACTCATTTTCTGTAGGTCACACAAGCTCACTTGGCTGAGAGATTGCCGATTCTACCTCTCATAATTTATTGCCTCCTCCAGAAGGTGCCTGCTTCTATCCCACCTGTCAAAGGCACACACAAATTACATCAATTCCTCTCTCTGTGGCTCTCAACACCACCTCTTTTCCTCTCACACACCTGGTAGGGACTGTTGAATGAATAAACAGATAACCTCATTTGTAAGTAGGTGGCTTGAAATTCAGAATACATTTTCCAAAGGAAGCGACGTCATAAGGGTTTGGGTTTCCTGGTCCTGCCCACAAAGCTGAATTAATCTATCACACCACTGAAAGGCTATATATTTTCAGGAGGAAATAAGGGGAAAAAGAAGTACAGTTACCATGCTAGCACACAGAAATACCTTGAGCAAGAGATGCTTGCTGGGGCAGACCTCACCATACTGTCCAGCTCCACTCAGAAGAGGAAGCGGGGGTGTCTCTCTTGTGAGGGATCATGCCTCAAAATTAGTGACTTCCTTTACTAACAGCCGAATCTCTCTCTGACAGCTGCTCAGATCAGCCAGGCATACATTACTTTCATCTTTAATAAATAGGCACTCTGAAGTCAGTGGCTGGTCTCCATAGCAACCAGAGCAAAATTTTCCACTGGTATTGGGGGCAGAAAGGAAGAAAGAATAGATCACTTTTGCTAAGGGCTGAACCCTGAGATGGCAGAGGAAGGTGGATGTCATACTGCCCTCCATTTCCCTATGGGTCCCAGCAACTTCCCAGTGAGAATGGGGTGATTTTCTACCTTTTACTGGACAGGGAGGAAGAAGGTTCCTGGTCAGTGGTGTATGAAACATGGGAAAGGGTTGGTTTAGGGAGCGTGGCACACACCAGTGCTGCACTGCGGAGGAGCTAAAGGCAATTCAACCCAAGCTAATTCTTGTTTACTGAGTGCCAGACGGTCCGCGACACGCTTCAAAGGTTACTTACAGTAGGAGATACAGAGTGAGGAGAGGTGGCCCGAACAACACAGGGAGGACGAGAGGCGGGAGGAGGGCGGGGCCCCAGAGGAGGCGCGGCTCCGCCTTCCCAGCCCCGAGCAGCTGCTGCACACAGTGCTCCTCACCCTCAAGCTCGGCCGCACCTAGCTTGAGCTCTAGCCCGGGTGACTAGCAGCGGGGCAGGCTGGGATGTGCACTGGGCCTTTAACACCTGAGACCCACGGAATTTGCACCTTCCCTTAGCTCTCCCTGGGGGTGATTTGGTCTGCATGACTGGGGTCTGATTCATATTCCTAATCCAGCCTGGGGCCCTGGCCTCCTGCTTTGTCTTGACCTCTTCCCTTCGGCAACCAAACCCTACCTAGTTCCATAGCCCTAGTATAGGGTCCTGCTCTAAATAAACTGGTCACCTTGAACCACAGACAAGGCTTCTCCCGTAACTTCAGCTATTGCCGCCTTCTAGAACTGTCTGCTTCAATGACCCTGCAGGAGGCTGGCGTTGAGGTTACTGGCTGCTGCTTGCAGGAACTAAGCCTAACGTTGCTGTGGGGCCCTGAAGACTGTAACTAGGGCCACCAGCACCTCCTCGTGTTACCACCCAACGCCTGCCAGCTCTGGTTCCAACTTCTTCTTTTTCCCTACAAACCAGGGCTTCAGCCAAAATACCAGAAAGCCTCCTTCCTGAGCCTGGGTGGGCCACACTAGAGGTGGAATTTGAGATGGCTCTCAAAGGGCTGCCAGGATTTGGACAGAAGAGAGACTTTCTCTGTCGGAATCAGAGCCTTGATAAAATCACAAGGTGTTGGTGTAATGCCGGTGGCCGAGGCCAGGCAGGTTCTCACTGAATTCGGGCAGATGGTAGAGGAACTGCGGAGTAAGAAAGCGTCAGGCCATTCCAGTTTATTGGAGGCTCACAAGAACTGGTGAGAAAATTGAAAGGCTAGGGAGCAGGGAAAACAGCACCTCATGGTGGCAGGAGAGTGATCTGGGAGAATGGCTGCCCAGGGGAAGCACCTGTAGTCTTACATAGACCACACACACGTGGCGCTGCCACGCACCTAGGTACCAGTCAGACAAAGTGCTTGCAGCTGGTAAACCTGCAAGCAAGCCTAACAGCCATTTTCCCACAGACGGTGTCTACTCTTTATTCAAATCTTAACTAGATAATCCCAACTTCCTGCTCCTCGTCAGCAGGTAAGCGTACAGGTCATCCTGGCTGGAAGAATCAAGTCCTGCCAGGGCCCCTTTCCCAAGGACAGAGACTCACAACATTTCCTGGAGTTGGGTTGTGTAAATACCAGTAATACCTTCCTAGAGTCCCCAAAGAGGAACTAGAAGTTGAGGTCCACGAATAGGATTATAACTAAAATTCATTCAACATAATCACTCATTATTCGCAAAAATAGATGGGTCTGGAGGAACCAGCAGAGGCCGGTCATGAGAGGCTGCAGGCCACGTTAAGGAGCTTGACTTTCTAAGGGGATAATGTTGAGCTATCAAACAACTTTAAACTGGGGAAGGATGGGATTAGATGAAGTTATAAGACAACCATTGTGCCATTGTAAGCATAGGTAAGGGAGTGGAGAGCTTGGAGACTGAGAGGAAGGAGCTGGAGGTCCTTCCCCCTGCCCAGGTATTCCATGAGGGACAAGGGACTCACAGACTGCAGGTTCCAAGTGCCTGGTGGCCCTTGCTTCTAGGTGTCCTCTGTTTTTGTTTTACTTTCCTCTGGGTTCTCCTCCCGTCCTTGCCCCTGCGGCATCTCTAGGCTGTTCCCGTGGGCGCTGCCCCACAAGCACTTTCTCCTGTGCTTTTCTGCTCTCACCTTCCACACCAGCGTCCCCTGTGCTTGCCTCTCCTTTCCCTGCCTCTGTCTCATGTGTGTGAGTGTGGAGTGAAAGCTGCCCAGGAAACCCCCCTTCCTCCAGCTCTGGGGGAAAGACTGGCCCAGGAGGCAAACCCTTCCTCTCATCTGTTGGAAACAAGCAGGCCAACTTTTCCATCACAGGAGCGGAACACCAAAGGCTATCAGCCACACCAGCGGGTCAGCAGAATGTCTACTAGGACTTTATTATTCATTTCTATCCATTTAGTGTGGGATACTCTGGGAGCTTCTCTTGACCCTCCCTTGATCTGAAATACCTCCTTTACTGATGCCTGAAAGCCACCATTAAGCCAGTCATTCTTTGTGTTAATCATTACTTTCTCCTCACGGTTTTTCTTTGTATATCAAAATGCTCCAGGAAAGGGAAACACATTTGTTTCCTAATGCCCTGATATAAACAAAGAAGGGAAGGGAAAAATACAAATGATTTCCAAACCCTCCTCAACACCATATATGGAATTGGGTTATAAATCTAATTTGACTGGGTGCAGAATTAAGAAAACGTATTTAAATTGCAGAACTGCTGATGTCTATGTAATCATTATCCTATTTTAGCTTTTTAAAAATCTTTTTCACTGAAGTGTAGAGCATCCATACAACAAAGTGTACAGATCTTAAGTGTACACCTTAATGGGTTTTAACACCCATTGTTAGTCAAGTAAGTTTGTAAATATGATATATATGTTTGCTTGCTTATAGTTTACATTGAGTGTGGTAGACAGGCTGTAAATTGGCAGGATCCTTATAGCCTAAGGCTTAGTTTTAAGACTAAGCCTTTCCTACTCTTTTAATACTAAGATCTTTTCAACTTCTTTCTAATACTAAGATCTTTTCAAAACTAAACTTTTCCCCACACCCTTCACTGTTGCATGATGTGGGGTGGTGCACTCTTATGAGGAATCCCATTTATGCCTCAGATAAGTGGCTTTGTATCAGAGACTTCCTCTTTTGTGTATTGGCTTAAAGGCTTTAATTTTCTACACTATAAAATAAAGCAGACCTGGGGCTCTTGCTTGCTCAGACCCTGCCATTAGCATTGCAGGGGAGAGGCAGCCAAGATAGTGGAGTGCTGAAGGAGAAGCCAGTTTGTACAGTTTGTGCTCAAAGAAGGAGATGGGGAACAAAGGAGAATGAGGCTGGTGAGGTAGAAACCTTTGATTCTAGGAATACTCAGATGAGTCAGTGGCTTTGGGAGCCCTGAATGGAAAGGGAAGTGTTTTCCCACTGTGTCTACTTTCTCGCCCACCAGGTGTGAGCTAGGATTAAAGGTGATGGGGCCACCAGTTCTTAGCTCCGTTGTTTCATTACCGTCTGTCCGAATCAAATGTGAACCTGCATGGGCCAGGCGGCTGTGACAGTGGCCGTGGCTACTGGCTTTATACCCGTGTAACTCCACCTACATTGAATATATTTCCAAAACCAGAAGGCTCCCTGTGCCACTTCCTGGTCAATATTCCCCCAAAGATAACGCCTGTTCTGACTTCTGTTAATTAGTTCTGCCCATTCTCAAGCTTTGTATAAATGGAGTCATGTGGATTCCTGTCTTCTTTGGCTCAATATAATTTTTTGAGATCAATATATGCTGTGGCATGTATGAGTCATTTGTTCTTTTCTATTATTGCTTAGAATTCCTCTGTGTGAACACACTACAATTTCTTTAACCATTTTTCTGTTGATGGAACTGGGTTTAATTCCAGTTTCTAGCTATTATAAATAAAGCTGCTGTGAACATTCTTATACAAGTTTCTTGGTGAACGTATGCACTAATTTTTCTTGGATACATAGCTAAAGGTGGTCTTGTTGGGTCAAAGAGTAGGCATATATTTAACTTTACTAGAAGCTGTTGAATAGATTTGCAAAGTGATTGTACCATTTTGCATTTCCAACAACAAATGTGTTTGAGTTGCAGTTGTTTGACATCCTTGGGAACACTGGGCATTGTAAGTCTTTTCCATTTTAGCTATTGTAGTAGCAAAATATGTGCAATATATTTGCCTGAGCGGTGGATTCCTAAGCTGGGGCTCCCAAGCAGGAGAATGGAAGTTTCACATTTCTAACAGCTGTGGAAGTGGAGTTCTGATGAGTATTGTTTGTGTGTTTGTTTTAATAACAAGGAATTCTAAGGGCTAGAAAGCCAGAGGAAATTTTTTCTATCAATACCAGTAAAAAGAAAGCCAACCCTAGAGGCCGTGTCACCAGTGGAGCAAAGAGCTAGTTGAGGTAATTCTAGAACAAATTAGATGAGGTAGATTGGGAGACAACATTGTGGACCCCTTGTGATGGTGCAGCCAGAAAGGAGTAGTACACTAGGATTTTTTTTTTTAATTTATTGATCTTAGAGAGAGAGGAAGACAGACAGAAAGAGAGAGAGAGAGAGAGAGAGACATTGACTTGTCCCACTTATTTATGCACTCATTGTCGATTCCTACATGTGCCCTGACCAGGGATGGAAACTGCAGCCTTGGTTCCATCAGGATGATGCTCTAACCAAATGAGCTATTTGGCCAGATCTCACATAAGATTCTTGGTAGTAAGCCACAGAGACCAGCTCAAATGAATATAATCAAGTGACTATATATTATTAAAAGATTCCTGGGTACTCACAGAATTGATAGGAGAGTAAAAGGCCAGCATAGAGCTGGACAGGAACAGAGGAGGGTCTAGAAGGTCAGGAGCAGGCAATTCAGTCTATTTAGTAGGGTCCCCGGACAACTGGAGTCTTTGTTTTACTTGTTCAAGGTTCAAAGTTCCAGAGGAGCTTATCAGAGTGGTTGAACTAAGAACACATGTCTATTCCCAAGGTTGGGAGAGGTAGAAGATGGTCTCTTCAAGAGCTTCCATGGTGGGGGGATGACCCCTGGATTTATACCCCCCTAAGACTGCACACACTGGAGGAGAAATCAGATGTCATGTGGAAGGTAGAATGGCTATTGAGTAGCCAAAGAAATGCCACATGTACACTGTAGCCCTGCCTTTGGCAGCATGACATTTACAGTATGATGTTAATAAAAATACAGGAGTAAAAGAAAGCTGGGAGGAAGGAAGGGGAATTTGATGTGACAGCTGACTTGCTAACCTGTTTTTAAATGGATTTGAATAAGAAGAGATTGTGTTACTCAAAGTTTCCTAATTTGTCATTTTCAGCAAGTCTAACTCACTCCAGGATCCCCATTCAGTGTAGTCAAACCTGACTAAGAGGCTCCAGGGGGATATGGTGAGGGGCAGGGGCTGTAGAAACGGAGGGGAGATGTTCACAGCACAGGAGTGCCTCTCCTTTCCAGGCCCTTTATCCCACAGGTGCTGTGAGCATGGTGCCTAAGCCCAGTGTAGTCAAACCTGACTAAGAGGCTCCAGGGGGACATGGTGAGGGGCAGGGGCTGTAGAAACGGAGGGGAGGTGTTCAATGCCTCTCCTTTCCAGGCCCTTCATCCCACAGGTGCTGTGAGCATGGTGCCTAAGCCCAGTGTAGTCAAACCTGACTAAGAGGCTCCAGGGGGACATGGTGAGGGGCAGGGGCTGTAGAAACGGAGGGGAGATGTTCACAGCACAGGAATGCCTCTCCTTTCCAGGTCCTTCATCCCACAGATGCTGTAAGCATGGTGCCTGAGCCCAGTGTAGTCAAACCTGACTAAGAGGCTCCAGGGGGACATGGTGAGGGGCAGGAGCTGTAGAAACGGAGGGGAGATGTTCACAGCACAGGAATGCCTCTCCTTCCAGGCCCTTCATCCCACAGATGCTGTAAGCATGGTGCCTGAGCCCACTGTAGTCAAACCTGACTAAGAGGCTCCAGGGGGACATGGTGAGGGGCAGGGGCTGTAGAAATGGAGGGGAGGTGTTCACAGCACAGGAATGCCTCTCCTTCCAGGTCTTTCATCCCACAGATGCTGTAAGCATGGTGCCTGAGCCCAGTGTAGTCAAACCTGACTAAGAGGCTCCAGGGGGATATGGTGAGGGGCAGGGGCTGTAGAAATGGAGGGGAGGTGTTCACAGCACAGGAATGCCTCTCCTTCCAGGCCCTTCATCCCACAGGTGCTGTGAGCATGGTGCCTGAGCCTGGGGGCTTTTCAGGGGCCTAAGAAACTATCTTAGACCTAGGGGGAAATTACAGATTCCTAAATATATAAAGAAAAAACAAAATACATAAAGCCAATCGCAAATCTTAAGAAGAGTAATGCTCAATTAACATTTAGGCAACTCTCTCCCACTCTTTGGTGATGCTCCTACCCTCAGCTTAGAGTTCCCCCAACTTTTTGCTATTATGCATTTTTCAAACTACAGAGACAGCAGAAAAAGAGAACAAGCAAGATGGAGCAGGGGCAGGTGACCTGGCTTCTCTACAACAAATGGCCACGTCTTGATCTTCAAAGCAAAGACTCAAACTCAGCTCTTAAATGGAAGAAAAACAAAAAAGACTAAAGCTTTAACCTCAGGTCCAGACACCCAGTTTCTGGATCCCTTATTTATTACTCTAGTTGTTCAATGCAATTAACTCAACATGGCTTTATATCTGGGAAAGAATATGAGAGTGTCTGAGTTACCTGAAATAGGCCAGAGGTCCCATCCAGCCTGGATGTTTGGAGCATGCGTTGTCCTACAATGAAAGAAATGCTGGCCTACATGTATATTCCAAGCTTTGCCAGGAACTTGCTGCATGACCACCAACAAGTTGAAACTTTTATTCTTCTCTTTCCTCTTCTGTAAAATGAAGAGACTTGCTTAAATGAGCACAGAAATTTGTTCAAGTTCTATGATCACTTAACCTTAAGCAGTTTCCTAAATAAAGGAAGTAAAGAAAGGAACCATGTTAGCTTTGCTGACACATCTTCTCTCATAGGCCACAGAAGACCAAAAGACATAAAAGCATCTTTGTCCCCAAAACCATGCTCAATCTCCAAGTTATGCAGCCTGTGATCAGTAAAACCTATATTGCTGTAATTGAGCAGGGTAGTTCTAGGAAAAAATTATATCAGATCTCACTAAATGTGCACTCATTTGGTTAACCAGACCACTAGGACTGACATACTGTACTGATTACATAATGGGAGTACCTTCAACATCCTTCCCTTTTCAGTGAATTGGCTTTTTAGCTATCAGTCTAGAGACCACTATAATTTATTTATTTTTGTGGTAGTGGCAAACATGTCTAAATTAGTTAAATTACTTTAATATGTGGATGCTGTAAAGATCAAAACTTCTTGTCCACTCCTTCCAAGGAAATATCAACCCACAACATGTGGAATAAATCTCCATTTTCATTTCTTCATCTCATTTTTTACTTCTAAATTATTTTATTTTTGTTGTTGCTAAATCAACTTAAATTTTGAATCTGATTAAATACTTTGATATTTGTGCTAATCTTTGACCAAATACTTTTCTTCACTTTGCACCCCACAACCAGGCAACATAATCATGACTGTCACAATGGCTGGATGGTGCACTCTTGATTCTGTCCGTAGCAAGATAAACAACATCCGTGCCTTCACAGCCTCCTGTGGGGTGGCTTTCTGACCTCCTCTCATTCTCTGTCCTTCTCAAAGGAGGCCAGTGTAAGTCAGGCTGTTGAGTCACGTGAATGTAATTTGAGCAGTTTGAAAAATGTGCAAACACATTATTAGCAATGTGTTTAAACAGCACCTTTCCCTTAGGTGTTCATACTCCTTTAAAGTTATGGCATAATTACTCCTTCTGGTATCACTTTAAAATGTATGTGGCACAGCTAGAATTATATTTGTCAAGGAACATGACAGTTATAAATAAATAAAAATTATTTCCAATTTCTCATACAGCACTTTTATTTATTTTTAGGATCTATATATCCTTTATCTCTTCCAAAAAGGATTTGAGCCTGACCAGGTGGTGGAGCAGTGGATAGAACATCAGACTGGGATGCAAAGGACCCAGGTTCGAGACCCCAAGGTCGCCAGCCTGAGCACAGGCTCATCTTGTTTGAGCAGAGCTCACCAGCTTGGACCCAAGGTGGCTCGAGCAAGGGGTTACTCGGTCTGTTGTAGCCCCACAGTCAAGGCACATATGAGAAAGCAATCAATGAACAACTAAGGTGTCACAACGAAAAACTAACGATTGATGCTTCTCATCTCTCTTTGTTCCTGTCTGTCTGTCCCTATCTATCCCTCTCTCTGACTCTCTCTGTATCTGTAAATAAATAAATAAATAAATAAATAAATAAATAAATAAATAAATAAAAAGAGGTGATGCTATTTGGAGATAGAGTATTAAAAGAGGTGATGATGGAAGTAAAAATAAAAGAAGAAACAAAAAGGATTTAAGGTAACTTACAAACTAGTATGTGCAACATATCTCTAGTAAAATAGGAATAAAATAATGATAGAAGGTAGGATAACTCTTCCAAAACAAGATGAAAAGGCTTAGAGAAAAATGTGACAAATTTTATTACATAGAAATCTAAATGTAAAAGTTCTATGTTGAAACATCAAGACCAATAGATAAAAGGTTACCCACAATATCAACTATATAAAAATGTCTAAAAATCAGCAAAAGACCACTCAAGTGTTATTTTGTGCAAAGAATATGGTGATTAGGCCCAGAGTAAGAAATGCAAATCATCAAAAATCTTGTGGAAAAAAAGTATTTAAACTCTAATTCCTACAGAAGGAGTTTCAAATTGAAATAAGATAGCAGTGTCTGAACAGGCAGTGGCGCAGTGGATAGAGCATCTGACTGGGGCGTGGAGGACCCAGGTTCAAAATCCTGAGGTCACTGGCTTGAGTATGGGCTCACCAGCTTGAGCACAAAGTCACTGGCTTGAACAAGGGGTCACTCACTCCGCTGTAGCCCGCTGGTCAAGGCACATATGAGAAAGCAATCAATGAACAAACAACTGAGGTGCTGCAATGAAGAATTGATGCTTCTCATCTCTCTCCCTTACTGTCTGTTTGTCCCTATCTATCCCTCTCTCTGAGTCTCTCTCTGTCTCTGTCACAATAAATAAACAAACAAACACAAATAAATAAATAAATAAAGTAAGATAACAGTTAGCACCAAACTCAATGCCAAAGAATAAAAAGAGCCATAGCTTATGGTATTATATGGCCATTTTGGTTGTTTTAAAATTTTTTCCTAGTACAAATAATGCTGCAATGGATGTACTGGTGTGTGTGTTTGTGTGTGTATGTGTGTATAATAAACAAATATTTCTATAAAATAGTTTCCAAAGCAAAATTATGTTAAAATTAATATGCATTTTTAAAACATGATAAACTGCCAATTTACTCTCCTAAAATATTGTACCACTTTACACTTAACATCTATAGAATCTGAGTGTGCCTATTTTCCCTAAACATGCAACTACCCTACAACCCAGCAATTATACTCTTGGGCATTTGTCCCAGAGAAATATAAATTTATGTTCAAACAAAAGCTGTACATAAATGTTCATAACTTTTATTTATAATAACCCCAAACTGGAAACAATCCAATGACCTTCAATGGCTGAGTGTTTAAACAAACTGTGGTACTCCGTATCATAGACTACTAATCAACAATAAAAAGGTTGATATTTTTAACAACTTGAAATCCTCAAAGTTATGCTGAATGACAAAGCCAAATCTGAAAGGTTATATACTATATGATTCTGTAAATATAACATTTCTGAAATTAAAGTATAAAAGTGGAGAATAGATGAGGGGCTATCAGGAATCAGGGGAGGAAGCCAGAGGGAAGTGTGTAGTATAAAAAGACAACACAGCAATCCTCCTGGTGATGGAATGACTATCTTAACTGTGATGGTACATACATGAACCTACACACGTGATCAATTGCATAGAACACACACACAAATGCATACAAGTAAAGCTGGGGACATCTGAATAAAATTGATGGATTGTGTCAATACCAATATCCTAGTTGTAATATTGTACTATAATTCTGTAAGGTGTTACCATGGAGGAAAACTGGGTAAAGGGTACAGGAAATCTGTCTATATTATTTTTTACCACTGCATGTGAATCTAACATTATCTCAAAATAGAAAGTTTAATTTAAAAAATATCTATCTATCTATATCTATATCTATATATATATATATATATATATATATGGTAAATCTGTAGGATATAAGATAATGTCTGTGATACACTTTTGAGTAGAAAAATCATGTCACAAAATAATAGGTACAGTGTCATTTCTATATGTGACATGCAAACAAAGCCATATATCAGATTGTGTGTGTGTGAGAGAGAGAGAGAGAGAGAGAGAATTAAGTAGAAAACTTAACTCTGGTTACCTCTGGAGAAGAGGAAGAGAAAAGAGTTAGTTTATAGTCTATATTCTTCTGTATTGTTATAGTGCTTTACAACCAACACACCTGACTTTTGTATTTAAATATATTTTTTAATTGTAAGGCAAGCTTACATTTACCATTAATGAGGGTTAACCAATTGTTTTATTAGTTAATTAATTAATTCAGTGAGAGGAGGGGAGGCAGACAGACTCCTGTATGCATCCTGGCTGGGTGCCCATTAAGAGGAGATGCTCTGCCCCTCTGGCATGTTGCTCCATTGCTCAGCAACCAAGCTCTTCTTAGCACCTGAGGCAGAGGTTATGAAGCCATCCTCAGCACCCAGGGCCAACTTGCTCCAATTGAGCCATAGCTGCAGGAGGGGAAGAGAGAGAGAGAAAAGTGAGAAGGGGAGATGTGGAGAGACAGATGGGCACTATTCCTATGTGCCCTAATGAGAAGTTGAACCCAGGACATCCACATGCCAGGTCGATGCTCTACCAATGAGCCAACCAGCCAGGGCCCGAATTGTTTTAGAGTATAAGCAATATCTCCTCAAGTGAATATGGGCCATGGAGAAGTTCTGGGCAGAGGCAAGTTCCTGTGAAAGTGACGAATCAGAAAAAGCTCCATAGAGGAGCAGGATGTAGTCAGGGGCATGATCTGCAGGGCACTGAAGGGAAGAAAATGCAAAGGGTCAAAAGCAAGAGGGAAGCTGGAGATACACGCTTGTGGGTTTTCCCAATGATGACAGGAATAAAACATTGCTTTTGATTTGCTATTTGGTAGTGGTTTGCTTGTACCAGGGGATTCTACTTAGTTATTCTTGCCATAATAGCCCTCAGGCTGTTAGGAACCAACATGAGGATTCCATCAATTAACTTAATGTGTGCGCTGGAACTTTACATTCTAGGGCAGGGGATTATGTGGGTCTCTGGTCTCACTGGACCCTTTGAATTTAAGATCTATCACCTGATCTTCATGGCACTCATTGTGAGAGTGGACTTGGAAGTCATTTCTAGTCTAGGGATCAGCATAAGATAACAACCCTCACCCCCCCCCCACATACACCACCCCAAAAAGCTGGATAGTTCCCTTTCCCCAGTGCCCAATCACTCTGATAAATGGTTGGTCACTGGTCCCTCTAGTCCTGGGGAAAGTTGCAGGGTCCTTTCTCAAAGGGCTCTGAGTCTGTGAACTGGCTTAGGTCTAGAAACTGGGTAAGAAGCCATATATTTTTATTGTGGGAATACAAGTTAGATCTCTGCCCAGCAAAGCTAAAATTTTTCTCTGTGTATATATAAAGAAGTAACTTAGGCCTGACTAGGTGGTGGTGCAGTAGATAGAGCAGGGGTCCCCAAACTTTTTACACAGGGGGCCAGTTCACTGTCTCTCAGACCGTTGGAGGGCCAGACTATAAAAAAAAACTATGAACAAATTCCTACGCACACTGCACATATCTTATTTTAAAGTAAAAAAACAAAACAGGAACAAATACAATATTTAAAATAAAGAACAAGTAAATTTAAATCAACAAACTGACCAATATTTCAATGGGAACTATGCTCCTCTCACTGACCACCAATGAAAGAGGTACCCTTCCAGAAGTGCCGCGGGGGCCAGATAAATGGCCTCAGGGGGCCACATGTGGCCCACGGGCCGTAGTTTGGGGACCCCTGAGATAGAGAGTTGACCTGGGACACTGATGATCCAGGTTCAAAAGCACAAGGTCACAGGCTTGAGTGTGGGATCATAGACATGACCCCATGATCTCTGGCTTGAACCCAGAGGTTGCTGGCTTGAAGTCCAAGGTCACTGAGCTTCTCCTTATCTTCGGTGTGCAGGGGGGGTGAATACTTGAGAGAGCTTCAAAAGAAGCATTTGAGGTGAGCTTCAATTCCTGGCTTGAGCAAGGGGTCAATGGCTCGGCTGGAGCCCCCATCAAGGCACATATGAGAAAGCAATCAATGAACAACTAAAGTGCCGCAACTAAGAGTTGATGCTTCTCATCGCTCTCCCTGCCTGTCTGTCTGTCCTTGTCTGTCCATCTGTCTCTCTCTCTCTGATTCTCACTTAAAAAAAAAAAAAAGAAAGAACTTAGTAAACTACCCATCCAGTTCATTTCTAGGAATCTGGTGGTTTAGCCATTGCCACAGATCCCTGCCTATACAACTGCACTCCATCCCTGCGATTAATTCAGGTAATTGTGTTGACCTTGTCACTGATGGTCCCGATGAGGCAGGGAAAGCATTCCATTGCAGCATCCACACTTATCTCTGGTGCTCAGCGTGTTACTGTTGGAGAAGCCTGGTAACCCCTTTACCAACGCATTTTTACTGCCTTGGTGAAACGCTCTTCACATCCTCTCAGAGCATTCCTTGAGCCTCTAGAGTCCTTCCTTGTACAGCCTTGCCACTCAAAGTGAGAGTCAGACTAGCAGCATCTGGGCATTGCCTGAGAGCACATTGAAATCTCAGGCCTGTCCTAGACCTGCCAAATCACAATCTACATCTTAACAAGATCCCCAGGTGCTTCATAAGCACATATAAATTTGCTTTACAGCAATGGCTCCCAAACCCTAGCGTGTATCAGATTAATTTATGAAAGCATAAATCCCCAGGCCTCATCCCCAGAGTTTCTGAGTCTGTCAATTCGGGGTAAGATTCAAGAATTTCTATTTCTAACATGTTCCCAGTTGATGTTGATGGTCCCAGGTGACATGGTCACCACTCTGTATGAACCACTGTTCTACATGATGCCAAAGAATATACAGAATTTTAGCCTAAAAAACCATAGGTCATCACAGACTCTAGCCTCTAATTAGCAAAAGGAACAGACTGTTAACAACACTCCTTAGTACTTGAACAATCGTGAATCTTAGGTGATGTCTCATGTCAATAAACTCAACCTGATGGAGCCTCACTATCTTCCTCTTCGGTCTAACACCCTTAGAATCTCTTCACACATATGTTCTTCTCGCTCCTCCTGATACCCTTTGTCAAAATCTTAAAACGTTTTTTGTGGATAGGCTACTTTATCCTTGCACAGATCTTTTCTATTTCTCTTTCTGGACTAGATGGAGATCTAATTTTTGGTATGGAGTTGCAAGAAAAACAAGAGAAAGAGAGAATGGGTCTAAGGAACATAGGCATCTAGTCTTGAGGTGATTGCTCTAGGTATAGTTACTGAAAAGGCATTTTTTGCAGAAAATGGGCTCAGGGGAATTTAAAATTCAAAGTTCTCAGCATTATCTATATCCCAGTAGTGCCTTACATTAGCATAAGAGATCTGAAAAGGTTAAAAACTTTTGTGTGTGTGTGTGTGTGTGTGTGTGTGTGTGACAGAGACACAGAGAAAGGGACAGATAGGGACAGACAGGAAGGGAGAGAAATGAGAAGCATCAATTCTTTGTTGCAGCACCTTAGTTGTTCATTGATTGCTTTCTCATATGTGCCTTGACCAGGGGGTTACAGCAGACCGAGTGACCCCTTGCTCAAGCTGGTGACCTTGGAGTTTCAAACCTGGGTCCTCTGCGTCCCAGTCCAACGCTCTATTCACTGCACTACTGCCTGGTCAGGCCTGAAAAGGTTAAACTTTTAATTGGCATGTTAACTTAGCAACCCTTGCAATGAGGCCCAGGGCTTGGTTGTTAACTATAAGGACTACAGAATAAGAGATTCCTTCAAGCTTGCCATGGAGACTTAATTTTCCATGAGGGTTCTTAAAGGATATATATTCATAGCTCTTAATTCACCTTTTTGCCTATATATGCACTCTGGAGCTGTAAAAACAAACCAGGTGACCCCACAATCTTTAAATTCACTGCCATTGACCGAGTAACTAAATGCCATGGTTTCTTGATCTCCCAAAGTTGTACCCTCCCTCCACTTACTCTTCATCCCGTGCTATGAGCACTGATGATCTGAATGGTTGTAATACACTGCGTGCATAGATTATTAGCATCTATTGCCATCCTTTGAACCTCCCACTTCCACAAAGTTATCCCTTTAACTCCTCAAACATGATCAACTCAATACCAGAACCCCATTGTGAAGATCTAATTCCTGGTGCAACTTCAGTATCAATTATTGTATCAGTCAGAGTGCCAGTAATAAACAGTTTGTGTGTTCAAATTAAAATAATTTTGACTGACTGGTGGTGGCACAGTGATAAAGCATCGACTTGAAACACTGAGGTCCTTGGGGTTCCAGCTTGAGGATGGGCTCATTGGCTTGAGCCCAAAGTTCACTGGCTTGAAGCTCAAGGTCACTGGCTTGAGCAAGGCGTCACTGGCATGGCTGGTGGCCCCTAGTAAAGGCACATATGAGAAGCAATCAATGAACTAGAGTGAAGCAACTACAAGTTGATGCTTCTCATCTCCTCCCTTCAAAAAAATAAAAGAAAGAAAAGATAAATAAATAAATAATAATAATACTTAATAAAAATAAAAAATAGAATAATTTTAAAAGGGAACTATTTGCAATGGTCTGGATGGGTATAGGGAAATCAGAAGAGAGAAGGCACTAACCAAGGGCTAGTAGCAGCTGAGGAGGAGGGCCATGTGGAGAAGCATTAGTTCAGAGAAGCAGTCATGCTCGCTTCTGCAGCACACATACTAAAACTGGAACGATACAGAGAAGATTAGCATGGCTCCTGCACAAGGATAACAAGCAAATTTGTGAAGCTTTCTATATTTAAAAAAAAGAAAAGAAAGAGAGAAGCACTGACCTTCAATCAAGAGACTCAGACAGCCTGTGGCAACACCACAGAGAGGGAGCTAAGGGAATAAACACCTTCAACTCTCTCTCCGCCCTTTCCCAATCTCTCGCCAGGGATCCCCAGTAGCCAAACCCAAGTGGAAGTCAGAGGCAAGTGATCCAGTAGCTACAGTCAACCAAGTCAGCCTCCTGGGTGGACAGTGTGTGTGTGTGTGTGTGTGTGTGTGTGTGTGTGTGTGTGTGTGTGTGTGTGTGTATGGATCTGGAAGGGAAAATGTAAGATCTCCAGCATGATGGGAAAGACTTTGAGTTTAGTTCTAGACACATATGCTTGTGCTATCTAAGCAGAGTTTAAAACAGGCAGCTGAGTGGCTCTGGAGATTGAAGAAAAGTCTGGGCAGTCGTACACACCTGAGAGCTCACAGCATGAAGATGTGACCATGCAAGGAGATCAGTTGACTGAGTCGGAGGGTGTAGAGTGAGAAGTGAAGAGGAGCCAAGGTCGAGCCTGAGCAGTTCCAACATTTTAAGATCAAGTAGAAGAGGCAAATTTGGCAGAGTGACAGAGATATGTAGCCACAGATGTGGGAAGAAAACCAGAAGAAAGCAGGAGCTTGGATACCAAGAACATATATGATAGTTTTTCTCAAAAAGAAGGAAGGGTCAGCTTAGTTAAAGTCCACTGAGAGGTCACCTAACATAAAGACTGAGGAGTATCCATGTGATTTAGGGGCATGGAGGTCACTAGATACTTTGAGAATAAATAGATTTAATAGAGAAGTAGGGGGAAAACCAGTTTGAGAAAGCCGACGAGTAAACAGGTGTTGAATAAGGGCAAACAGTGATTATGCACAACTCTTCCAACCAGTTGGTTGTGGAGGAAGGAGAGGAAAAGAGTAGAAGCATGAAGAAAAGTTGGGATCCAGAAATGGGATTTTACAGAATGGGAGTAACTAGAGCTTGTTTAGATGACAATTAAGAGAACAGATCAAAGATAGAAAAGGGGGATAATTGGCCACATACCTTTTTTGAGAAGGTCGTAACCCACGACATGAGAAAGAGAGCGGACATCTCTGA
Source organism: Saccopteryx leptura (assembly GCF_036850995.1). Taxonomy (NCBI): domain Eukaryota; kingdom Metazoa; phylum Chordata; class Mammalia; order Chiroptera; family Emballonuridae; genus Saccopteryx; species Saccopteryx leptura. The sequence goes on along the minus strand of NC_089505.1, from coordinate 56,148,875 downwards.
GAGGAGGGATGTCACTTCCATTTTGTCAGAAGGAAAGAACAAAGGATGAGCACATGTGCAAGTCGGTTTATAGGTGCAGATGGCAGGAAGTGAGATCATCCCCACCCAAGGGCCTCTATTTCATCTGTGAAAGGAGCAAAGACAGCTGCCACCAGTGACGGATGAGATGGGGACTAAGGCCTTGAGAAAATTGTTTGAAATGCTCATTTCAGAGACTGAAGCATGAGTGGGCAAGAGGACAGGGGGGTTTCCCAGGGTGGAGGTGGTTTGAGTCAGTGAGGATGATGACAGTGAAGACTGATCAGCTGGAGGACTTTCTTCTCCAGCTGTGCCTTGCTGCCTAGGAGAAGATGTGAAGAAGTTATGTTGTTGAGTTTTTTTCAGGATTGTATTTCCCCAGGCTAGTGCGATGAAAGGGCAAGATAGGCCAGTAAGCTTAAGACATTGGCAAGATAGTGATTGACATAATGGACCATGGAATGTAACATGGCTTCAAAGGCAAACAAAGACAGAGTGACTTGATGGATAAGGACATGTACAGGGGCCGGCTAAGGGCCTCAATAAGACGGGGGACAGTGGAGTGAATAAGCTGCTTAGACTAGACAGAATGAGAGAGTTGTAGTAAGAGTGGGAGATTTGATCAACGACAAGGTCTAAGGTATGACAGAGAAGTGGGTGCTGGAGGTTGTAGATTAAGGAATTTGAGAGGCCAGAGTATTGACTAGGTAATTCATGAATACAGTAACATCTCCTGGAAGGATGGTGGGTGGAGATGTAAAAGAATATTGTGGCCTAGAAGGCAAAGTCCTCGGGGAGTGAGAGGGAGTGTCTGGGAAGCCAGTGGATTGCAACAACGCCACCAGAAGCTCAGAGGGGCAGCCACTTTTCCAGGAATGTTTGGATGCTGCACCAGGGCCCCAGGAGCAGGCACTCCCATCTCCTTATCTTCGGTGTGCAGGGTGGTGAATAGTTGAGAGAGCTGCAAAAGAATTAAATTCAGGCAGAGACAGAGGTTCTCCAAGAGTCTGAGGCACCAAGAACCCTGCTGTGAGCGTGGGCAGCAGAAGTGACCAGGGATGAAGAGAAGAGGTTTCAACTTGAGTGTGTTTGGGTCACAGCTTGTGAAAGGAGTTGCCATTAGAAAGATTTCAAAATAAGTGTCTGGGTCCAGAAAGCATTATTCCTGCTTTTCAAAGGCATACACATAAGCCAATTCTAATTGTCCTTCACTCAATGGTGACCCTCTGTGTGTGGTCTGGCTGTAGAGAACAATGCTTAACCAGCAGTCTTGTCTCCATGCTCAGGACTGTACTTGGGGTTCCTGGGTCCCAGCTGCTGTTTGCTGAGTCTGGCATGGATTTTTACTTTTGTGTCCTTATTTCCTAGTGTGCCAAACATCATAGTTTGAAAAGAATTCCCCCACTAAGGATTGCTTTAGGCCAGTTTTCTCTGGATGTTTTTCTGTGTCTGCTTCTCACCACATCTTTCCGCAGCGTCTGGGCCATTGCCCTCCAGTGATTTCTCTGTGCGTTCTACCCCCACTTCATTTCTGCTTGGGTATCCACCTCTCATTTATTGCCTCAGGGTAATAAGTGAAGTCACGCCAGAGTGCCTGTAAGATCACCAGGTGACTGGCAGTGTGACCAATGCCCTTTAATAGTAAAAGAAATGATGCAGGACCTAACTTTTAAACTTGTTAGTTGTACCTTTGGTAGCTAAACCAAGTCTGCAGGTATTAATTAAGTAAAACAAGTCAGTATGTAAACAGTGAGACTGAACTTGCTGAGTTCCCTTTCACCAAAGAAAACAGCATTTTCACTTCATTGTGACTTAATTATTAATTCTTAGAATGCAAGCTGTGACCTCATCCTGACGAGTAGATCACAGGTGTGTGCCACTGTTTTCCTCACTCCCCAGGTACATTCCGTGCACCACAGTGGCTAGGCCAAACCAGAACACAAATCCAGTTGAGTGTGAAAACGCACTTAGCAAACTGGTTTCACAACACAACAGAATGACTAAGAGTAGTCATATAATTTATTGTCATTTAGATATTTTTTATAATTTGCTTATTTTTCATTTATATTTTTGATCAAAACTCTTCCCATAATTTTCAATTCAAGGTTCTCTTCCATTTTGTTTTGTTCTTATTGTTTTAAATTTTGTTATTGTTAGAGCCCTCAATACTTTCTGGGTGGTACTGTGTGTGAGTGGACTAACTCTATCATTGACCCTATGTTTATTGTCACTCATTACCTAAAATGCTTACACACTGTTTCAAACACAGAAATTGCTGCCTCTCAGACCCATTGGGAAGGGCTGGAGAAATGTCTGGTACTACAGACAGCCCCATGATTCAGGTAATGAGTTTCAACAGCACCTTCAGGCCCATCGGTTTACTCTTTAGTTACATAAAACAAACAAAAATGTAATTTACTGTTGCTGTGGGAGATTTAATTCTAAATTATCGAGATAATGTAACTCCAGAATCTCTCTGATATCAAAGAGATATTTTTTTTCTTTTTTTTGAGAAACTGAAGTTATAGTTACTTTCGCATATCTATTCTAAAATCCTATTGCTAGCATCTAAGATAAATACTTTTTCCCTTATAGGTACAACTTAAGTTGGCTGACTTGGACTAAATGAAGAACATATATTCCTTGCTTGAGGCATCTTCTTGCTTTTTCTTTCGCTTGCTCTATGTCAACTAGTCTACATATATGGCCCGTGCCCCAGCAGCGTGTTTAAAACTCAAGCTTAAGATAAAAGCTCTGTGGAGAAGAGCAGAACAGGGCAGGAGAGAACATGGATCCCTGCTGACATCATTAAGCTGCTGACTCAACCAACCCTGGAGACAAACCTACCTCTGGAATTTCAGGTGTGTGTGTGTGTGTGTGTGTGTGTGTGTATGTGTGTGTGCGCGTGTGTGCGTGTGTGTGTGTGTGTGTGTGTGTGTTTGCCAAGAAAAGCATTGTAGGTGCTGTAGATACTCACATGCACCTCACCCATGTGACTAAGGAGGGCCCAGCAGGAATCTGAGTCACTGAGGCTAACTCCTGTCAATATTTTCTTCATTCCACTCACTAGACCTGATTCTGATAAGGGGTAATTGGTGCTTTGAGTTAACTTTCCTTTGTTTCTTCCCCCAACCTTCATCCCATGTTCTCTCGCTCTCAAAAATCATTGTTAGTCTCCATCTAAAGAAAACATTTCTTTCAGACTGAATTAAATCTGAAGTCAAATCCACCTAATACTTCCAAAATGTGTGAAGAACCCACCGCAGGGTGGCCTGAAAGAGAATGGCCATCGGTAGGAGGAGTGGCCTAGAGTCGTTTCCTAGAGCCAACCAAATTCCGAGAAGAAAGCGCTGGGATTCTGCCAGCACCAGCACTAGTTCTGAGTATTCGTGTCCTTAATTCAGGCCTCATTGTACCTTTAGAAGTTCCCCTGCATCTTGTAGTAAATGGGTAAGGCTGGGTTGAGGTCAAAGACATCTAGATGGCTGAAATTATGCTATTTGGGATTTGCTGCGATTACTGGTTTTGACCAAATTTGAAAAATTTTCAGCCAACATTTCTTCAAATACTTTTTCTATTTCATTCTCTCTTTCAAGAATTCTTCTGGGACTCTCATTTCATGTACGTTAGATTGCTTGATAGTATCTAACCAATCATTGAGACCCTGTTCTTTTTCTTTTAATCGTTCTTCTTCTCCTTGTTTGAATAATACCTATTGTCTTTGAGTTCTCTGGTAAGTTCGTATGTTGTATTCATTGTACTGTTATTTTCTAACCAATGAGTTTTCAATTTCAGATATTGTATTTTTTAGTTCCAGGATTTCTATTTAGTTCTTTTCTGAAGTTTTCACATCTCTCTTGAAAGTTTCCATCTCTTTACCTTCTATGTCCATATTTTCATCTAGATTCTTCAACATATTTACCATAGATATTCTATGTTTATTCTAACATCTGAGTCCTATGTGACTCTGTATTTATCGACTATTGTTTCTCTCTGCTATGGGATGCATTTTCTTGCTTTGCGCACTTAGTAATATTTTTTTTATATATTGAGCTTTATGGAAAATAAATTAAAGAGATTTTGGATTCTGCTATCTTCCTCAGAAGAAAAATGAGATTTTTTACAGCAAGCAGTTAAATTATTCACATATTATTTCAATCCTATGGAGCAACATCATCCAATAGTACTTCTTTGATGGACAGAAATGTTCTTTAATGTGTGAAGTCCAATATAATAATCATTTACCACTATAAGCATTTGATATATGGCTTGGAAAGTACATTTTGAAGTATATTTAATTTTAATTAAATTTCAAAGACTACATGTACCTAGAGGTTATAGTATTAAATAGCACAGCTATGAAGACTTGGTTTTAGACTGTTAGGACAAGGTCTATTTTGGTTTTGCCTTTATTCCTAGAGCAGAGCCTTTAGTCCTGGAAAGTAATCCTTACTCCTAAACTGTGCCCTTTTGCGGTCTCAATAGAAAGTTGTAGGTGTTTACCATGCCTCCCTAATTGAATAGGAGTTGAACTCTAACCTTCCTCTCCCAACACAAGGCAGCAGCTGTTTCAGCATTCCAGCTGTTGCTTCCCCAGGCTCCCTGTGCCTCCCCTCTGCAAATGCACAGATCAGGAGTCAGCGGGGGATCTGAGGGAAGTTTGTGTACAGATCTGGGAACTTCCCATCTGAGGCTCCCCTTTTCCTGGGATGCTCTCCCCTCAATTTCCAGTTGCTGTGGAAACCCCAAACTCCAGCTACTGACTCCTCAGCCCAGTAGAACTGCCACTTTCTGTCTGAGCCCCGTCTCCATCCACCATAGGAAGTGGATAGTGCTCTCAGAGGAAAAGCCTGACCAATCACTCAGCATGACTGCTGTTCTTCAAGGGTCATAGCTTCTTCAGTTTTTGTTTGCGGAACCAAACCATTTTGGTTGCTCTCCAGGACTTTAAAATGTGTTTTACTGTTATTATTCTGGTTAGGGTTCAGAATTTATAATTGTCTTTGGCGGTAAGATTAATCAGATACAATTTACTCTGCTGTTATCAAAGTTGGAACTGATCTGAATGGCCAAGCTAGACACCAAACTGTTCTCCTTTCCTCCCAGCACACCCCCCACGCCTCTCTGCACCAGAGGAGCTCAGGGTCTGCCGAACGGATGCTGAAAACTGAAAACCCTCTTGAAGGAGTGAGTCATACTTTGAAGCATTGTTAGGTATTCAGAATTTGCAATAGATGATCTTTCCATGAAAAGCAGATCTTGATACGGGTTAATGAGACTAAACAAGAGGTTCCTGAGTATTTCCATATTCTGACTGCAAATGGCAGAAAACTTGTCACAATGTTGGCTTAAGAAAAAGAATTTAGTGACAAGCCGCTGTTAAAATTCCATGGTAAGACTGGCTCTAAGGCATAGCTGGATTTAGGGCTCAGATGGTATCACCAAACATACTTTTTTAACCCCCCACCCTGCCCTGTCCCAGCTTTCAGACCACTCATTGCATTGATAGAGCTAATCCCTGCTGCCTGTGGCTGCAAGAGGAGGTAGCAGCTTCAGCCATGTGCCGCCTGGGTGTCCGGTCCAGAGAAGAAAGTTAGAGCCTATTTTTCAGAAGCACCCACAAAACTCTCACTGCTTCTCCTAGGTTCTCCCTGCGTGGTGTGCTCATCTCTGGACCCATAATGTGACCATGAAATAAGATGAAATGAGTGGCCTAAGGCTGGCTCACCTGCTTCACCCCACAGTCAGAGGGCTGTCAGTCTCACCGGACCCTCACTGACTGAGAGGAGGGACAGGGGCAGACCACCTGATCAGTATCTGGGTTCTTATTCAGGGACAAAAACAACAGAAGCCCGCTAAGAAGATTATTAGAGTAGACTGAGACTGAGGGACCTGGAGGGAGTTAAAGGGTACAAACTAGGGAAGCAGGGAACCTGAAAGAGAAACGCTGCCTCCTTCCCCACCGAGCCCCTCTGCCCGGGCTGCTGGCGGCAGGTGCGCGCTGTATCACGGCTTCACGGTTAGCTCCTTGGGCACCTAACCGTGAAATCTATGAAATTTAGATACTACAGCAGCATCTTTCAAAGGTATCAGGTGGAGAATGGTTTTTAATGTGGAATCCAGGCCTCCAATTAGAGGCTTGTTCCACTTGCTAAATTTGGTTTGGGTTAAATGCCCAGTGACCTCTCGTCACTATAGCATTTCATCGCGGTGGTGAACGCTCGGGAGCAAACCCTCTCTCCCTGCCTCTTCCAACAGTACACAAGCTCCATACCATGAGAGGTATGAATTCCCTTCCCAGACAGATTGCCCAGCCCTCTCAGTGTGCTCCGTTAGAGAGGAAGCATTCCGGGGGAAAGGAAGGCTGTGCCGAACACAGCAACACCGCTGAATGCCCACCTGGCCTGGACCTGCCTGACCAGCGTCAGCATCCCCCGTGGCTCCGGAATAGCTACGGCTTGGGGGGGGGGGGGGGGTGAGAGGGGAACTACTTTTCTCTTCCCCTCCAGAAAAACACAGAAATTATAGAGGACTCCAGAGACCACTAGAAAATACCTTGGGAGTCTCCCAATTCACTCTAAGCACCTTCTAACTTGAACCTGGTCATTTTCAGATAGCCCAAGAAAGGCTTCCCTCAGTAAGTTAGAGGATTCCCCCTGATTTTTCAAAAAAAAAATGTATTTTTCAGTATCTTACATTTTTCTACAATAACCATGCCACACTTTTACCACAAAAAATTAAAATAAGTATGGATATTGAAAATTTAAGCCTGACCAGGTGTTGGCGCAGTGGATAGGGCATCAGACTGGGATGCAGAGAACCCAGGTTCGAAACCCCAAGGTGACCAGCTTGAGTGTGGGGTTGCTGGCTTGAGTGTGGGATCATAGACATGACCCCATGGTCACTGACTTGAGCCCAAAGGTTGTTGGCTTGAAGCCCAAGGTCACTAACTTGAGCAAGAGGTCACTCGCTCTGCTATAGTTCCCCCCCCCCCCATCAAAGCACAGATAAGAAAGCAATCAATGAACAACTAAGGTGGCACAATGAAGAATTGATGCCTCTCATCTCTCTCCCTTCCTGCCTGTCTGTCCCTGCCTGTCTGACTCTGTCTGTCTCTCTCTCTCCAAAACAACAACAACAAAAAAGTAAGGATTCCTTTAGAAGTTCCCCTAGTACCTGACTAGGAAGTTGCTGCTCACAGCATTTTAGGCTTTTTCTGTCACTTCCATTCCACATAATAATAAAAAGAGAAATATATTTTTGATAAATTAAATAATGTAACATGGCAGATGCCTCTGGAAAGAAGACTTAATGTCAGCTCTTTTCATATCCATATTCCCTTGTAGAAACTCCTAGCCTTTTGAGGAAATCAGTCCACTCTTTTTTTATGAAACCACCCAGCTCACTTCCCTCAGTTTAACCTTCCAAATGAACTGGTCTTTGGAAGGGTAAGGATATTCCCTACATTCTCCCTCTTTTCTGCCCTCCCACCACCCACCCAACTTGCTTCTTCACTTTGCATCCCACCTCCCTGAGGACACCTGCCATTGACCTCAATCTCAGCTTTGTTTGTTTCCCCGACAAGATTACTGGCCAGGTGCTGTAATCTTTGGTTTGCTGGGCAATTGCCACACAGTTCCTGTGACCGACACTCTGGAAGGAGCAGACTTCTTCATTATTCATGACGCGCTGGAGGTCCAGTTACCAGCCCTGTCCACCTCCGAGGCCAGACAGAAACTTGTTTAGCCAGTTTCCTTCTTTCACTAAGTTGTTCCAAGACTGACACATGCAGATTGAGAAAAACACTGAGAGTTTCTGTATTCCCAGGAATAAATCCCATCAGAACAAGCCTCGGTTTGTTGCTAAACTATGATTGTCATTTCCTCTCCCGGCTCCGTTCTCCCCCTCTGCCCCCACCTCCTTTTGCTACAAAGCTATGGACCATCAAGTTTTAATGCGGTGTTGAGTTGTTGATTAAAACAGCGTGCTATGTTCTGAATGTCAAACAACATATGACAATAAAACAGGCACAACATATCAGGAAAACAAATGTGTGCTGCTCGGCACTGGATGCAAATGCACAAATGGCTAATCTTTTAAAGCTTCCATGTTCACAAGAAGTCTTGGAGCATTAAAATTGATGATAGTGATTAGGTTGCCTTTCAGAGCAGCAAAATCTGTATAACTAATCCTCCTGGGTTTAGCCATTTTCAGCCCAGGCATATTAACTTGGCTCACTGTGAGTCTGCTTTTGTGTGCACACACACACACAGTATTTAACCATGAGTGCAGTTGGCCCCAAATTAAAACCATATTTTGTTAGCACCACATGTTCCAGCTTTGACAGTATTTATCAAAGGGGAAGCTGCTGGATTTATTGAAAGAAATAAACTTCACCAGGGTCTGGCAGACCCAACCCCGATAGAGAGCTGTTATCATTACCCTGCCTGTCAGTGGTTGTCTGCTGTTGACTCAAGGCTGTTTACTCACACTGGGAACTATTTGCTACTGTTACCTCTCCAGTGTCCATCTCCCAACTGCCTGGGCCTCATGGACGTCATCGACTCCACGGCCACTCATTCTTCGTTGTCCTATTTTTGTTCCTTCTTTTCTGTGAAATCTACTTAAATCCAAGGTCGTTTCTTTCTCCTCTGACCGTTCCAGCCTTGGTCTGGGCATCACTTACCCCTTCTACCAGTGGCTCTCAATGGGAGTCATGTTACCTGCACGGGTGTTTTGGAAATGTGCGTGTGTGGGGGTGGGGGTGGGGGTTGTGGGTTGTCACAATGATGGGTGCTGGGCAGAAGCACTACTGGCATCAATGGGCAGGGACGATGCCAGGCTGCCTGCTGTGTGGAGTGCAGCTTCACAGAAGGAAGATGTGGATCATAAGTCATACGACCTTCCAAAGTGCTGCCAGGAAGTCAGGTTGGCGAGAAACCTATTATTAATTATCTGAGCCTGGAACCGAATTCCTTTGTATAGATATAGACATAAAGAACTGCTTGTACAGTAATAACACACTGAATTTTCTAGGAATTCAATTTCTGTGAAAATTCAGGGAAGACTGCTTCATTTTGTTTAGAACTTCACCTTTGTTCATCATTTTGGCAACATGTATTCATTATCCACGGTGTCAATTAAAGTTTGCCACCACCAGCCTAATGTGAAGGGGAGTCCCCAGTCTGGGGTGCAGTCAAAGGAGAAATTTTACTCAGGTAAACAGTTTGCTAAGCAGAGAAACACAGCCCTTGGTGGGAACCTAATTGGTCCAAATAGCACTGTCTGTTCCGATTGGTCAGCTTCATGTGACCTGATTGGTTGTTAAGGAGTTGCTTTGATTGTTCAATACAGCTGCAAATGAGGAAATAGCTGTAAAGCTTTAATTGGACAGGGCAGGTCTCAGCCTATCGGTCGAAATACCAAGAATTCCTTTATAAGGGTGGACTCAGCCAGCAGGAACACAATGCTAGAGGCTGCAGGTTCAGTCTGTACGGAGCTTTTCCCTGAAATGCATCATGACTTGAGAGGCTTCTGCTGGCAACACCCCTAGACTCTTGTTACGATTTTGTGCTCAGATAGCCATGCTTCTTAGCAGATATGTTTCTTCTCAAGGTCCACGATGATGATGCTAATCACAGTATTTTAGTCTCCAGGATAATATGTCTGTGTTTGTAGCTATCCCAATAACAGTAATTTTATTTTTATTTATTTTTTGACAGAGACAGAGAGTCAGAGAGAGGGACAGGTAGGGACACACAGACAAGACAGGAAGGGAGAGAGACGAGAAGCATCGATTCTTCATTACAGCTCCTTAGTTGTTCATTGATTGCTTTCTCATATGTGCCTTGACCAGGGGTCTACAGCAGACCAAGTGGCCCCTGGCTCAAGACAGTGACCTTGGGCTTAAGCCAGCAACCTTGGGCTTCAAGCCAGCAACCTTTGGGCTGGGTCATGTCTATGATCCCACATTCAAGTCAGTGACCCCTTGCTCAATCTGGTGAGCCTGTGCTCAAGCTGGATGAGTCCACGCTTAAGGTGGTGAGCTCAGGGTTTCGAACCTGCATCCTCTGCATCCCAGTTCGACACTCTATCCACTGTACCTCCACTAGGTCAGGCCCAATAATAGTAATTTTATGTCCAACCACTTCATTATGTATTTTGGTATAAATATGCCTGAGTATTTATATATTAAAATATATTATTTTATTACAATTTTTAAAAAAAATTTTCTTTATATCAGAATTAAGAAATTTATACTGACTTTGAATTAGTTATATTATTCATGTGTGAGTCTGTTATATTATTCATGGATTCTATTTCAGGAAAATAAAAAAGCCATTTAAAATTATACTTCTCACAAAATTAGGGAATATTTTATTGCTTCACATTAGTTTTGAAATATCCCCTAAGTTTTGTGAGTAGTATATTTGTTATAGAAAGAGAATTTTGGGTCTGATACAGTTGGAAACCTTGGTGTTATATTCTTTAATTGGCCCTTATTACATATTGTCTTGTAATCTTGGCTATATTTGTAAGAGATCATGCAGCGTCTCCCCTACTAGATTATAAAAATCCTTAGGGTATGACTATGTTTTATAAACTTGGTTTTCTAGTCACTACTTAGTTCAGTGTAATGCACATACTGAGCATTAAGTCATTGATCACATGGCTATTTCAAAGACAGTTCCTTCTCTTCATTCCACTCCTCAGCTGCTACTGAGTTTCTACTGTGTGCAGAACACTGGATGCCTGGCTACACTCGTCATTAAGAAATAATTTAGTCCCAAGGGCCCATCAATAGACAAGTGGGTAAAAAAATTGGGGGTATATATACCATAGAATACTACTCAGCCATAAAAATGAATGAAATCTTTCCATTTGTGACAGCATGGGTAGACCTAGATGACACTATGCTAAGTAAAATAAGACAGAGAAAGACAAATATTATATGATTTCATTTATATGCAAAATCTAAAGGACAAAATAAACGAACAAACAAAATAGAAACAGACTCATAAATGCAGAAAACAGACTGATGATTGTCAGAGGTGAAGGTGGTTTGGGGGATGAGTGAAAAAGGTGAAGGGAAGTAAGGAGTACAAATTGATAGTTGTAAAATAGTCATGGGGATGTAAAAACACGGCATAGGGGATATAGTCAATAATATTGTAATAACTATATATGGTGCCAGGTAGGTACTTGAAATATTTGAGTGGGGACCACTTTGTAAAGTATATAATTGCCTAACCACTATCCTGTACACCCGAAACTAACACAAAATAATATTGAATGCCAACTATAATTGAAAAATAAAAGTTAAAAGTGCCTGACCTGTGGTGGTGCAGTGGATAAAGTGTTGACCTAGAACGCTGAGGCTGCTAGTTTGAAACCCTGGGCTTGTCTGCTCAAGGCAGATACAAGTAATCAATGAACAACTAAAGTGAAGCTACTATGAGTTGATACTTCTTGTTTCTCTCTACCCCCTCCCTTGTAAAATCAATCAATAAACTCTCTATAAAAAAAAGTTAAAGAAAAGAAAGGGTTGGCACTCTGTTGCTCATGGACCAGACATAAAACACGTAAAGAATTCTGAAACAATGGTGGTTGATCCACTAAGGCAACAAAAACAAACTGCTATGGGATTATGGAAAAGAAAACAATTCCAACACATACACGCACATACATGAGTCTGGAGCGGCAATGCATTTATAAGTTCTTTCCCTTGTATGTGCTTGTACTTACTGGGTTGGCCACCATCTCCTTTGCCCCATTGAAATTAGAAGCTTCTTGAGAGCCAGTCTCAGGTATTCTAATTCTGTTATATTGCTGCCAACCTGCAGTGTTGTGTCAAGCAAAATCCCTTCTATTTCTTGGGACAGATTCCACAGGCATGTGTTCTTTTCTATCTTGTGTAGTAATGTGATTTTTTTAGTGTAGACTAGATTGGATTGGTAGTCAGGGGATATGGATTTTAATATGCTGGGGATTTGCATACATTATCTCACCATTCTAGGCATCATCAGAACAGAAGATGGACCAGACTAATGGTTCCCAAATATGGCTGTTCCTGGGGAAATTTTTAAAAATACAGAGTTCACTTGGGGGTTTACTCCAAATATATTGAAACAGACATTGGAGGTAGACCCCAGATATCTGTAGATTTTAGAAAGTATCTGTAAGGCCAGTAGCCATGGCCACCATCACAGCCGCCTGGCCCAGGAAGGTTCACATGTGATTCACACAGATGGTAATGAAACAACAGAGCCAAGAACTGGTGGGCCATTACCTTTAATCCTAGCTCGCACCTGGCGGGTGAGAAATACACACAGTGGGAAAACACTTCAGGGCTCCCAAAGCCACTGACTTATCCAAGTATTCCTAGAATCAAAGGCCCCACCAGCCTTATTCACCTCTGTTCCCCATCTCCTTCTCTCTGCACAAACTCTGCATAAACTGGCTTCTCCTTCAGCACTCCACTATCTTGGCTGCCTCTACTCTACAATGCTGATGGCAGGATCTGAGTGAGAGCAAGAGCCCCTGGTCTGCTTCATTTTATAGTGTAGAAAATTAAAGCCTTTAAGCCAATATACAAATAAGGAAGTCTCTGATACAAAGCCACTTATCTGAGGCATAAATGGGATTCCTCATAAGAGTGTACCACCCCACATCATGCAACAGTGAAGGGTGTGAGGAAAAGCTTAGTTTTGAGAAGATCTTAGTATTAAAAGGATGTTGAAAAGATCTTAGTATTAAAAGGGTGGCAAAGGCTTAGTCTTAAAAATAAGCCTTAGGCCAGTGGTTCTCAAACTTTCTGAAGTCGGGGCGCATTTAAAATCCTACAAATAATTGTAGGTGCACTATATACAAATTTCTGAGAAATATGTTATAATAATTAAGTCAAATATTAAAGAAGCCCTGGCTGGTTGGCTCAGCGGTAGAGCGTTGGCCTAGTGTGCGGAGGACCCGGGTTTGATTCCCGGCCAGGGCACACAGGAGAAGCGCCCATTTGCTTCTCCACCCTTCCGCCTGCCTTCCTCTCTGTCTCTCTCTTCCCCTCCCGCAGCCAAGGCTCCATTGGAGCAAAGATGGCCCGGGCGCTGGAGATGGCTCTGTGGCATCTGCCTCAGGCGCTAGAGTGGCTCTGGACGCAACACAGCGACGCCCAGGATGGGCAGAGCATCGCCCCCTGGTGGGCAGAGCGTCGCCCCATGGTGGGCGTGCTGGGTGGATCCCGGTTGGGTGCATATGGGAGTCATCTGACTGTCTCTCCCTGTTTCCAGCTTCAGAAAATAAATAAATAAATAAATAAATAAATAAATAATAATAAAAATATTAAAGAAAAAAATATAAAGTCCAAGCGTGCTTTTATGGTAATTAAACAAAATAAATACAACAAAATTAAATTTCTTCTGACATTAAAAAAATTTTTGTTACATTTTTTGAGTTATGCTTTTTAGAATTCATAAAAAAGAGGAGTAAAAAAAATAAAAAAGTGACAAAGAAGTTATCTTTTTATATATATAGACACATTCTTAGTAAGATTTAGTAAATTTGGCAGGTCCTGGCACAAATGTGTTAAGGTTTTTCATTCTTGTGTTTATGAGAAACATAAGCCTGATGTGTTTTCTAGCGATTTCTTCAATATTTGGGCATATATTTGAAAGGCAAACTCTCATTTCCTTATCAATACATTGAAAAATTCCTCTCTTTTTACTCTTAATTGTGTTGAGGGTAGAAAATACTAATTCACATAAATAAGATGTTGAAAATTGTAGTAAAATGTTCAAAGCTTTTTTAGATATTGCCACATATTCTTCTTTTATAGAAATCCAAAAGGCTTCAAGAGACAATTCTTTATGTTTAATCATCAATCCACAATCAGTGGATATAGCTGCCAGTTCTTCTTCTTCTGTTAATGTTAAACCAAAATCACTTGAAGCTTCCATGAATGGGTTTCTAATCCAATCATATTGTTCAGTGTTAAGTGATGGAAATGTTATAAATTAAATTCTGCCCTTCAGGCTTCAAGTCCTATTTTATTTACACTTAACTTTTGCTCATTTTCAGAATTGAATTCTTCAATATCACACTTCTTTTTGAGAAATCTATCCATTTTATTTGGGTATATTTATCTAAAAATAATATAATGATGTGTTAATAATAAATATAATAATGATGTGTTAACAAAAAGAGCAGTATTTCCATAATAAAATGTTATAACAGAGTAACTATATTTATTTTTATATCTGGGCACATGCAACGAACCAGCGCAGCTAGTATTCCAGGTCCTGAGTGAGAATGGTGCAGAATTAAGAAAATATGGGGTCAGCCCTGGCCAGTTGGCTTAGTGGTAGATCATCGGCCTGGCATGCAGGAATCCCGGGTTCGATTCCCAGCCAGGGCACACAGGAGAAGCACCCATCTGCTTCTCCACCCCTCCCCCTCTCCTTCCTCTCTGTCTCTCTCTTCCCCTCCTGCAGCCAAGGCTCCATTGGAGCAAAGTTGGCCCGGGCACTGGAGATGGCTCCATGGCCTCTGCCTCAGGCACTAGAATGGCCCTGGTTGCAATAGAGCAATGCTCCAGATGGGCAGATGAGCATCACTCCCTGGTGGGCATGCTGGGTGGATCCCGTTCGGGCGCATGTGGGAGTCTGTCTGACTGCCTCCCTGTTTCCAACTTCAGAAAAATAAAAAATAAAAAAATAAAAGAAAGAAAATACGGGGTTGGGAGGGCCCTGTAATTGCTGCTGGCAAGAACAAAGTGTGCCCCAAACCCACATTTTGCTTTATTGATAGGGCAAAGTGAGGCCATTAGCAAATCTCAACTTTACATCAAACAAAGGATAGAAGAAACTTGCCTCCAGTCTTTCCGGGGAACATGGGGGGTAGTGTAAACAATCCAGCACCACAGCTTAACAGCCTTTTGCAACCTAATCAGGCAACTGAGGTGGGGGTTGGGCAGACTGTCAGTTTACAGCCAATTCCCCACACCTCTGTTCCCCAAAAATCTAAACTCCGAAATCCCTGTTGGTTTTTTGGTCCCCAAAAGGCACATATTTCTCTGGAATACCATAGGGCGCACCTGGAAATCTTCTAAGGCACACCAGTGTGCCCTGGTGCACACTTTGAGAACCACTAAGGACCTTGCAAGCTTACAGCCTGTCTCCCACATCCAATGCAAACTATAAGCGAGCAAACATATATATCATATTTACAAACTTATTTGACTAACAGTATCAGATAATTCTGTGATAGGTGGTCAAGTTTGCTTCTCAAACTTCAATGTGCATATAAATCACCTGGGAGATCTTATTAAACTTTTGATGCCAATGTTGCTGATTCATGAACCACACATACTAGTAGCCAAAAATAAAGGACTTTTAAGTCTCTTTCAGCCAAATGTTCTCCATTATATTAATTACTAGTGAGTTATGGTGTATAACATTAAAAATAGCAAATATTTAGTGTTAGATGACCTAGCTCAGTTAAATTGAGATGGTCGAATATGAAATTATTTCCCTTATTTATAAATTTTAAATGATATTGTAAGGCCAATAGCCACCATCGTGGCCATTCACATGCAGATTCATATTTGATTCTGACAGATGGTAATGAAACAATGGAGCCAAGAACTGGTGGGCCATTAGCTTTAATCCTAACTTGCACCAGGTGGGCAAGAAATACACACAGTGGGAAAACACTTTGCTTTCCATTCAGGGCTCCCAAAGCCACTGACTTATCCGAGTTTCCTAGAATCAAAGGTTTCTAGCTCACCAGCCTTATTCACCTCTGTTCCCCATCTCCTTCTCTCTGCACTAACTGCACAAACTGGCTTCTCCTTCAGCATTCTGCCATCTTGGCTGCTTCTCCTCTCCTGCACGTGGCCTTTCTCTGCTCTCCTTTCTTTGCTCTCTCCTCTAATGCTAATCTCAGGAACCAAGAGAGAGCAAGCTCCCAGTCTGCCCCATTTTATAGTGTAGAAATAAAAACCTTAATCCAATATACAAACAAGGAAGTCTCTGATACAAAGTCACTTAGGGTGGGAAAGGCTTAGTCTTAAAACTAAGCCTTAGGGTATAATGATCCTGCCTGCTTACAGCCTGTCCCCCACACCCAATGCAAACTGTAAGCGAGCAAATATATATATCATATTTACAAATTTATTTGACCAACAGATATTTTTAAATAATCAATGGAGGATTTATTTCCCTTAAGTTAACATCTCAGAGTAGAGTGCTGAAAGAGTTTTCAAAAATCATTAGACCCGAAAAATTCTTGACCTATCAGCAGACTTTAAACCGACCTTTTGTAGCACAGAGGCTCAAGGCCGGGTGCGACCTGAACGTCACAGAAGGCACTGTCCATTTCTGAATCCTCTCCATGGGTTGGCTTGTGCCTGAAATTCCTTTGCAGGAGACAGCTTTTTCACTCACTCTATAATTAGTGAGGAGGCTTAAAGTTCAAACTCTCCAAACTAAAGAAATAAAGTTGGGAGGGGCATGTATTTTCATGGAAAGAGATTTCCATAGGAAAGTTGGGTTTGGGGGAGGGGGTTGGGTGAAGTAGAGAATGAGAAAGATGTTTCAGAAAGGGAAGTCAGGGGCTGAAATACACTTGACCTTCTCCATAGCTTTGTCCAAAGGAAGCTGCCACTATTAACTAAAACGATCCCACCTGTCTGCCTGAAAGATAGACATTTCCCCAATTCCTTTGCTCACTTCCTATGTTCAAAAGAGAGTCCTTAGGCATCTTCCTTCTGCGGTCTTTCCTTAACATACTCACCAGGGGTACCAGGGAGAAGAGCCTGGGTGTTGGGCAGAACTGACGCGGACACTAAAAAGAGAGGAAGGTAGGGCGCGCCCCCCAAAGAGAAGTCTTGACTCTGTCATTGGACAGATGCTTAGGCTCAACCACTGGGGGACACAACCTCTTCCTCATCCCCCAGAACTCACTTTAAGGTCATTACTGCCTGTCTGAGACACATCATAAGGAGGGCTGAGGAAACTTATCTTTCTTCCCGCAGTTAAGATGCTCAGTCTGCCCCACAAACAGCAAGCCTCAGGACACCCATACTAATGAGCAGAGGCCGCTGGCAGAAAGATCTTTTCTGGCTTACTATGCCGCTGGGCATAGAGGCTGTGTGTCTGAGATGTGCAACAATCACTAAAAGTGGGGGACAGGCAGCGCCTGATGGGACGTGAAAGCCTGAAGAACTTCCTGGCCGGTTGGCTCAGCGGTAGAGCGTCGGCCTGGCAAGCGGGGGACCCGGGTTCGTTTCCTGGCCAGGGCACATAGGAGAAGCGCCCATTTGCTTCTCCACCCCCCCCCCCCTTCCTCTCTGTCTCTCTCTTCCCCTCCCGCAGCCAAGGCTCCATTGGAGCAAAGATGGCCCGGGCACTGGGAATGGCTCCTTGGCCTCTGCCCCAGGCGCTAGAGTGGCTCTGGTTGCGGCAGAGCAACGCCCGGAAGGGGCAGAGCATCGCCCCCTGGTGGGCGTGCCAGGTGGATCCTGGTTGGGCGCATGCGGGAGTCTGTCTGACTGTCTCTCCCTGTTTCCAGCTTCAGAAAAATACAAAAGCCTGAAGAACTTGCTCTAGCAGGTTCCCCCTTGGTGTGTTTTCTGTTACCTCTTAATTGCTTTTCCTAAAAAGGGGGTGGTGGTGGGGAGAGGATGAAGACAGGGTGCAGATCACTTGGGTTATCTAGGCCAGAGGGAAGGAGTTCCAGATTCAAATTTTATCTATACCTCTATAGACCACATGATTAGCTGAGTATCAGTTGACATGCGGACACAAAGGCTCAGTTAAACTATGAGAGGGAGAAGGAAATGGTTACTGAAGCCTGCAGCAGCACTGCCTGCTGAGCAGGGCAGCCCAGGCCTGAGACAAACAGGTGGTGCAATGGCTCTTGTCCCTGCTGACTTAGAGCAAATGGATGTGGCTCCCTTCAACCAATGGAAGCAACATGACCTAAGAAGTTTGGCACTAGAAGGGACTGTAGATCACTTAATTGACACTCATCACTTTATAGATAGGGAAACTGAGGTCCAACAAGGGAAAGTGATTTGTACAGATTCGCTGGTGAATTCTCAGATGAGTTGATCTAGAATCCAGGTGCCTCCTAGACCCAGCCAGCTCCTTCCCACTACTGCCTCCCCAAAGAACACACAGCTCTCCTGTCTCATTGCAGTTTTCCAAAAACCTAGGATTACCAGAGCGGGCATTCACCTACCCTTATCTCCTCAGCCCCTAACTGGGCCTAGATAGAGCTGTCATTCACACTGCCCCCATGAGGTTTGAAGACCAGGGGGAAAGGGTCTTTGCCAAAGGTCCATGAGAGATGGGAAGAGAGAAGCCTTACATTTATGAATTTATACCAGCCCATTGAAGACTCCATTTTCATATTCAGGGTGAGAAATGAAAGCTCTTACTAAACTAATTCAACACACACATGCTAAGTCCAGCATGGCCACGAGTAGGTGAGAAGGAAACTTTTGAACCATGATTGGGTCTACACCTAGAAGTATGGTCCCCCCATAGCAATGATCTGAAGCCTCCTATCAAATGGAGCCACTAAGTCTCAGCTCACACCAAATTTCACCAGATGGAGGGGCTTCTGTTAGCAGACAAACTTAATCTTTTATTTTTAAGATTCTATTTATTCATTTTTAGAGAGAGAAGGGAGGAAGAAGCAGGAAGCATCAACTCCCATATGTGCCTTGACCAGGCAAGCCCAGGTTAGGAGCTGGCAACCTCAGCGTTCCAGGTTGATGCTTTATCCACTGTGCACCACAGGTCAGGCAACAAACTTAATCTAAAAACATTCATTTGTGGTTCAGAAGATACTTCTTTCTCTCTTCTGCCTGCAAGCTTCCTCACCCTCAAACAAACCACAAAAAGAAAGAAGAAAGAAAGAGAGAAAGAAAGAAAGAAAGAAAGAGAAAAAAGGAAGGAAGAAAGGAAGGAAGGAAGGAAGGAAGGAAGGAAGGAAGGAAGGAAGGAAGGAAGGAAGGAAGGAAGGAAGGAAGGAAAAGGAAAAGAAAAATAAAGAAAAGAGAAAAAAAGAGCAAAACACCCAGGCAAGAAGCCTTGCTGCCTGAGGCCCTGTCCCTCCAGGGTGCCTCTGGCTGTCCTCATGCAGACTGTCCCCACAGGTCAATGAGTCACAGGGGCTAGGGAACTTGTACATCCAAAGCCCATACCTCACCTTCTAAGCCATTTTTTGATATCTGGGGTCCCAGAATACCCTACTCAAGGGTCCTGAACACATCTCTAGAATCTGCAGAGGCTTCTCCAGATCTGAGTCCTAAGAATGAACCGGCATATGGTTTTGCTCGCCCTAAGGAGTGGCCTGGGACTGGCTCTTCACAGAGAGCTGGACGTTCAAGCTGAGGTGTCTTTAATGAGGGAGGTAGAACTGAGGGTAGGCAGAGAAGGTGGGTTTGGGGGCAGCAGGTGGAACTCTGAGGGGCCCAAGAATTTTATATTCAGGCATGGCATTCTGGGTCCCTCTGAATACATATTTTTCAAGGCAAGAGGATAGAAGTTATTCTATAGTAGCAATTTTCAACCAGAGTGCTTCAGCACAGTGGTGTCCACAAGAATTTTTAAGGCATGGAACACCTAACTATTTAGTCAGGGGCACTGATCTCTTTTCCTTGATTGTCAATAAAAAATAACAACAATCAACACAATAATAGCTGTCTAGTGTGAATAAATCAAAATTATACCTATCTTTTTTTTTTTTTTTTTTTTTTTTGGTCAGAGTGGCAAAAAACTTATTTTTTTTGGTGTTCTGCAGAATCTTAGTAGTTTGTGTGTACTATGAGATGAAAAAGATTAAAAATCGCTGTGCTGTAGTATAGTTTCTAGGCTAGATTTACAGCTTTTAAATATTCAGACACATGGTGTGTGGGTCTCCATTTATACTCTTGTACAGTCTTCAAAAAGCCGGGAAGCAGTCTTTTTGAAGCAAACACAAAGACTGGATTCATATGGTTAGATGGTGGGAAGGGGGAAGAAGGGAGAAAGGAGAGGGGTCTTATCTGGGAGAAATCACACCAGAGGACTCTGACCCCAGCCCTCCATTGATGACATAATTATCAGGCTTCCTGATTTTTATCCCTTATTCATACAAGGCTGTTAGTCTTATTATATTACTCCTAACCACACACAGAAGAAATCTACGGGTTCTATTAATCCAGAATTACTTCTAACACTTTTGATACAAATAAAGCAAACTAAATTGTTGACAGAGAATACCACTGACTTGTTGGTTTTACCCAATAATTAACCAACCCTCCAAAAGTTACAGCAGATTAACTTGTTAACACACAACTCACATTACTCATGCTAGAATATTTAAAAATAAATTATCAAAAGTACAGCATAATAGCCAATCTTTCAGGGTCCCCTTTTTGTTCCTCAACTGGACACACCTAAGATGGCACTGTGAGCATCCGCCCATTGAGGGGCGCCCAGAACTAAGGGGCTCCCTGGCTTTTATCCTTTCCCTTCTCGAAGGGCCAGACCAGCCTCAAAGCAGGTTTATCACTGTATCAGGCAATGATTCTGCTGTTCCACAAGCCACATCCCACAGGTCATATCCACATTTGGGGTTCAAAAGTACTCACTGCATTCCTGACCAGTGATGGTGCAGTGGACAGAGCAGCTGCCTGGGACCCTGAGGTTCTGGTTTATTTATTTATTTATTTTTAAAGATTTTATTTATTCATTATAGAGGGGGGGGGAGAGAGAGAAAGAGAGAGAGAGAGAGAGAGAGAGAGAGAGAGAGAGAAGGGGGAGGAGCAGGAAGCATCAACTCCCATATGTGCCTTGACCAGGCAAGCCCAGGGTTTTGAACCGGCAACCTCAGCATTTCCAGGTTGACGCTTTATCCACTGCACCACCACAGGTCAGGCCGAGGTTCTGGTTTAAAACCTGAGATCCCTGGTTCAAAAGCTGAGATCGCAGCTTGAGCACTGGCTTGCTGGCTTGAGCCCCAGGACCATCATCATGATCCCAAGGTCACTGGCTTGAGCACTACCCCACAACCCCACATTCCCACCCTCCGGTCAGGGCATGTATGAGAAGCAATCAATGAACTACTAAAGTGAAGCAGCTATGAGTTAGTGCTTCTCATCTCTTCCCTCTTTCTCTTTCTCTCTCAAATCAATAAAAATATTTTTAAAAATATTGCACAAGAATTATGCAATCTCTCTCTTGTTTTTCTCCTGTGTCAGTGCTATATGTTAAGCAACTTTATCTGCACTTATAGGACCTATGAATTTTCTATTTACATCCGCTTATGGCTTTCCATGGGCAGGCCCGGCCAGGATCCACCACATGCTGACTTTCCAACTCCTTGCTGTGGTTGCCTTTCACATAAGTTTGGGAAACTCTAATAATTGTCTTTCAACATTTTTGGGAGTTATGGGAATGCAACCAGTAAGCTCAAAAACCTGTGACATTAAAAATCCCAGCATTCTACCTGACACCCTCTAGAAAGTCAATTCGAAATCCAGGTAAATTAACTGGAAGAAAATCTTTATCATTTAGCAATAAACAGTAGCAGGTACAAATCTTAGTCTACAGATATGTAAATTTTTCTTTATTTTTGTATAACACAACTTAACTTTTAGATTAGCCTTCAATTCACCAGAGGAGTCAAAAGTTTATCTCAGTTAATTCAGGGTTATATCTTTGTTTAGGGCATTAGAGTGTGTGTGAGAGAGTGTTCAAGAGCCTCTGGTGTTGTTCTTTTCTTTTTTTCTCTTTTTTTAACAGAAATATAATCGACACACAACATTTTATTCGTTTCAAGGGTACAATGCAATGATTGTGAAATGATCACCACAATAAGTCTAGCTAACATCACCACACATAGTTACAGAAGTTTTTTCTTGTGATGAGAACTTTTAAGATCTAATCTCTTAGCACTTTCAAGAACACAGCACTGTATTATAAACTACAGTCACCACCCTGTACATTAGAGGCCCATGATTTATTTAATTCAAAACTGGAAGTGTGCACCTCTAGACCACCTTGCCCATTTTGCCCTCCCCCCACAACCCTCCTCTGGCACCTCTAATCTGTTCTTTGTATGTATGAGCCTGATTGTTGGTTTTTGTTTCGTTAGTTCTATCATTGGATTCCATTCCCATGGACCTGAGACACACAATCCCACTCTCAGGAATCCCTTAAGGACTGTAAATTCTTAATTTCCCATTGAGCCTCTTCCTCCTCCAGAGTCCCCAGGGGCTGGGAACAGGGAACTTCAAATGGAACATGATGTACTCCCAAATCTCTGGTATATGTCAGGGTCCTTCCTTCACCCCCACAGCTCACACTTGAAAAACTCAAAGCCAGCAAAGCGGGCCTTTTATATCCCTGTTCTCTGTTAAGCATCCTTTGCTGGAGTAAAGAGAACAGACTAACCTTGCTCAAAGCAGCCGAAAGATGAGAGGTGAGTGAGTGGGTTAAGGAAGAGATATTAGGAAGAGAAAAACCACATAGTATTTCAAAAGTAATAACCAATGATAATACTATAGCCTGTGGATATAGTTACCATTCTAAAATACAACCACGATTATCTAACTGCTCTGCCTCCAGTCCTGCAGTGGTTCCACTTGCCCACAATGGCAGTGCAAGGTGCTCTCTATCTGAGCAGTGTGGCCCTGGGATCACTGGGCTATTTGTCCGGGAGATCTGCTATTCGCATGAGCAGAGAAAGCAAACATTCAAGTGGAATACCCAACTACTAAAGCATCAGGTCCTGGGAATAAAACCAACAATTTTCTAAACATTTCCAAAACACGGTTCTTGAACAAAACTGCTGACCTAATGTTACAAGATCCTGTTTCATTTCTTAACTCTCCTTAGTCCTCTTGCACTACAACTACTTTAAATCAACCAATAAGAACAAGAGCAACATTAAAAATACCACGAGAGAAGTTTCACTATTGGCCTGCTCTCCTCCTTCCTCCTGGACAGAACCTGGGTTCTCTTTTCCGAAACACAGTTTGAGCCTTCAAGAAGCCTCCCTTTGTGCCTCTGACCTCTTCTAGTCATACCATAGCCAGTGTGAGCAGCAGAGATCTCGACTGCCACAGTGATGGGTATTCCTGCTGCTTCTCCTGTCTTTTCAGTATTAACCTACAATTCTACTGGACAAGGTCTATACCCCACATCCTTTACAGCACCCCAACCACTTAGCACAATGCTCTGCACACAGCAGGAGTTTAATACATTATTTTTACAGTTTGATTTCTGGGTCCCCACTCCAGCTCCTGGGTAATCATTTGTCAGCAAGCAAATTACCTATCAGTAAGGCAGCTACGGTTTCCAGAGTCAATCGTTTATATTTCCACTGCTGGAAAAGACAACACCTACCTCTTTCTTGCAAACAGGAATTTCAGCAGAAGCATGTGATCATGATGCCACTGGTAGATATGGCCTGAGAGTTTTCACACTTTCGTAACTCTTTGGCCTGAAAAGATGGATCGACTTTTATTTTGAATCATGTGTTCCCTTAGGTTCCTTTGCCTAAAGACATAAAAGTCAGAGAATGTGATCCCCCATAATACTGGTAACCATGACAAATAAATATACATACAGCCTGACCAGGGAGTGGCACAGAGGATAGAGCACTGGCCTGGGAGGCTGAGGACCCAGGGTCGAGACCCCAAGGTTGCCGGCTTCAGCGCGGGGTTGCCAGTTTGAGTGTGGGATCATAGACACGACCCCATGGTCACAGGTTTGAGCCCAGAGTTCGCTGGCTTGAAGCCCAAGGTTGCTCACTTGAGTCCAAGGTTTCTGGCTTGAGCAAGGGGTCACTCACTCTGCTGCTCTGCTGGAGCCCACTGGACAAGGCACATATGAGAAAGCAATCAATGAACAACTAAGGTGCTGCAACAAAGAATTGATGCTCATCTCTCTCCCTTCCTATCTGTCCATCCCTGTCTGTCCCTCTCTCTCTCTCTCTCTCTCACTAAATATACACACACACACGATCTCTAGCATAGCACCTGCTAGCATCATTCCTGAGAGCCGAGTACCGCCTCATCCCTGCAGCATCCAGGACTGGCTAACAGATGACTCAGGGGCTGTGCCTGGCCTGGTCCGCACCAGACAGGGAGCCTGGTTCACAGGAGAGGGGGGGAGTCTGGTCCGCATGAGGGGGGCATCCAGAAACATCCAGGTGCCGAGGCTGCTTCTACCTTGCAATGTCTGACGCTGTTGATGCCCTCTTGGGAGGAGCTGCCCCGTGCCTGGCTCTAAGCTCTGAAATGGCAGGGCAGTGGGGAGTGAAGGAAGAGCCCTGCGTCTGGCCAGCCCTAGGCCCCTCTTCCTTGGAGGGGAGCTTCAAAAGACAGCCCAGGTTGGAGTTCCTTCTTTTGGAGGAACAGATTCCTTTACTTTCACTTTTCCCCTCCGCCTCCGCCTCCTCCCTTCGTGCAGTACTGACCCTTTGCCCACAGTAGGCACCTCTCCCTACCACAGGGTCTGGAATCCAACAAGCTGTATTTAAATTTTGATTCCACCTACACCAATCACTTCCCTTTTCTGAACCTCAATTTTGTCATCTAGAAAACAGATAATACCTACTGTAAGGCCAGTAGCCACGGCCACCATCACAGCTGCCTGACCCTGCAGGATCTCACTGATTCGGTCAGCCGGTAATGAAACAACGGAGCCAAAAACTAGTGGGCCATTACCTTTAATCCTAGCTTGCACCTGGTGGGCAAGTAAAAACACACACTGGGCTCCAAAACCCACTCATTCAGTTCTCACAAAGCTACTGACTTATCTGAGTTTCCTAGAATCTCAGGTTTCTAGCTCACCAGACTTATTCACCTCTGCTCCCCATCTCCTTCCTTCTCCCTGCACAAACTCTGCACTAACTGGCTTCTCACTCAACACTCCACCATCTTGGCTGCTTCTCCTGGCCTCCTCCACATGGCCTTTCTCTGCTCTCTCCTCTAATGTTAATCTCAGGAACCAAGAGAGCAAGCTCCCGGTCTGCCTCACTTTATAGTGCAGAAATCAAAACCTTTAATCCAATATACAAAATAGGGAAGTCTCTAATACAAAGTCACTTATCTGAGGCATGATGGGATTGTACCACCCCACATCAAAAAGGGTGGGAAAGGCTTAGTCCTAAAATCAAGCCCCAGGCTACAAGGATCCTGCCTGCCCATAGCCCACCCCCAACACACATTAATATCACCTGGGCGATGGGCTTCCATGTGGGCAGCGCCATCTTTAACAAAGTGAGCATAATATATTTTATCTGCCCAACAATCCACCCCTATGCTCACTTTACTACCCACAATCTATACCACCGGCATTCCTGTACAAGGAAATTAGGCACATTACACAAATTACAACAACAGGACAAATCATACAATTTCAACAGTTACAAAGGTACACTTCACCAGTCTCTGAGCACTTTGCCAAAAGCGCAAAATGTCCTCGGCCTTCTTTCTAGCTGTTTGAAAGGTTTCCTGGGGCAGAGGAAGGGCCTCCAGTAAAGCCACCTGCTCCCACCCCCATCAGGGTATTTCACATTGTCCAAAATCCATAAGTCCATCCAACAAAGGAGCCAGTGCCCACTCCGGTCGTAGTCCAGGAAATCAGTCCACGCACATGGGGCCTCAGCCACCCCCCTCATCCCTGCCATCCTGGCAGGTCTTACACTGTCCCAAAGAGGAGCATATGGCAATGGCAGTCAGCATTTCCATCTCTGCTCTGGAGAGCATAATGGCATCCACCCCTATGTCCCAAAATTGCAGACCTACCAGGGGGATAGCAGGGACTCCTTGCTGCTGGGTTCTCACCTTCTGAAGTCTGCTGATTGCAACTTCAGCCCAATTCTCCTGATCCTCCAAAGAAGAACTGAAAACACTAGCTCCTGCTGCTGGCCTTGCAGCCCCGGGCCCAGCCTCAGCCCCAGCCTCCCGCCGCTGCTGGCTCTCCACAACGTCCAGGACAATCTGCAACTCATGTACCTGTGATTCTTTCTCCAGCAGCTGCTCCATTTCCAAATGAATTTCACGAACCTGGTCAGCCTCCTGGTGCTTGCTACAGCTCCAGCATCAGCATCTCTTTCTTCCATGTTTGCTCCAGCTCCTTCCACTGCTCAGGTTGCAGGTCCTGGGCAGCCTCTTCCACAGAGCTCTCGGTTTCCTCATGCATGGCTATAAAAGTCAGCCAGCCTATGGTCCCCAAAAGGACAGCCATGGGGAACCATAACAGCAGCCAGTCCTCTACTCCACTGCTCAAAGGTGGTGATGGCTTCATACTGAATTCTAAATCCTGCCACAGACTACACCAAATGTAAAGCCAGTAGCCATGGCCACCATTTCAGCTGCCTGGCCCATGCAGGTTCTCATTGATTCGGACAGTCGGTAATGAAACAACGGAGCAAAAACTTGTACAGGAATGCTGGTGGTATAGATTGTGGGTAGTAAAGTGAGCATAGGGGTGGATTGTTGCCATTACCTTTAATCCTAGTTTGCACCTGGCGGGCAAGTAAAAAAACACACTGGGCTCCAAAACCCACTCATTCAGTGCTCACAAAGCTACTGACTTATCTGAGTTTCCTAGAAGCACAGGTTCCTAGCTCACCAGCCTTATTCACCTCTGTTCCCCATCTCCTTCCTTCTCTCTGCACAAACTGGCTTTTCCTTCAGCACTCAGCCATCTTGGCTGTTTCTCCTGGTCTCTTCCACATGGCCTTTCTCTGCTCCCCTACAGCATGGGCTTCTCCTAGAACATAATCACTCTTTTCCCAGAACAATGTGATCTCTCTTTCTTTTAAAACCGTTTGGTGTGAAAGCCTTCCCCCAACACATATTAACATAATCATACCCATCCCAAGGAATCACCTGGGCAACGGGTTTCTACGTGGGCAGAGCCATATTTAACAAAGTGAGCATAATATATTTTATTTGCCCAACACCTACCAATGGCATTGTCCTGAAGATAAGGTCATAATGTCAGTGGTATTGATAAAGCCTTAGTGACTGCAGGACTTCTATGTGTTGGGGGCTATGCCATGTTTCATACATTTTTTTAGAGCCCAGCATTGCAACCAGCCCAGGTGGTCAAGACTTTCCTTCTCTCCTTCCTTCTTCTCTTCTCCTTCATCTCTCTCTTAAGTCAGGTAAGACCTGAGGGTAACTATGTCTGGTTCCATGGGGTGGGGGGTTTTATCCTCTCTACAGCATCCTCCCTTCCTCTGTCGGCCACCAGGGAGCATCCAGACCCCCTCCCCCCATAAAAAAGGAGCTCTCTTATCTCTCATGTCCAAGACCCCTAACCAACAGGGTTCTTTCATTTCTGTTCCCAGTGTAGTAAGGTGCCAGAGAACTGTAAAACTTAGTATTGGCAACACCGTTTTAAAGAGGAAAAGTCAGGCTTTCTGTCCTGCCCTTTCTTTGGAAAATGGAGGGAGAAGGATATGAAAGTCTCTAGACTTACAAGGACAACTGGGTCATTCAGTTTTAGTTCTCTGAAAGGATTAAGGTTATCTGAAGAACTTCCTTTCCCTTTCAATAAGAGACAAAGTTTACATACCACCCTACACTGATTTTGGCTCTCCCTCCCTTCCTGGAATCCTGAGAGTAACATACCTCTAGGCAAAGGAGGGGAGATGGACACTAAAAGATTTGTGAATGTCTTTGATTGTATTACCTTGAAAGTTTTAATGTTTTTAATGGATCCCCTAGACAAATGTTGTAAGCTTGTTAATGATTGTGTTGTGATGTCATGCTTCCCCCAACCTGTATGTAATCAATGGTATATAACTAGCCTGTTGGTCAAATAAGTTTGTAAATATGATATATAGGTTTGCTCGCTTATAGTCTGCATTGGGTGTGGGGGACAGGCTGTAAGCAGGCAGGGTTGTTATAGCCTAAGGCTTAGTTTTAAGACTAAGCCTTTCCCACCCTAAGTGACTTTGTATCAGAGACTTTCTTGTTTGTATATTGGATTAAAGGTTTTGATTTCTACACTATAAAATGGGGCAGACTGGGAGCTTGCTCTCCCTTGGTTCCTGAGATTAGCATTAGAAGAGAGAGCAGAGAAAGGCCATGTGGAGGAGAGGAGAAGCAGCCAAGATGGCGGAGTGCTGAAGGAGAAGCCAGTTTGTGCAGAGTCTGTGCAGAGAGAAGGAGATGGGGAACAGAGGTTGTTGGGCAGATAAAATATATTATGCTTACTTTGTTAAAGATGGCACTGCCCATGTGGAGGCCGTCACTCAGGTGATATTAATGTGTGTTGGGGGCAGGCTGTGGGCAGGCAGGACTCTTATAGCCTGGGGCTTGGTTTTGGGATTAAGCCTTTCCCACCCCTTCTGATGTGGGGTGGTACAATCCCATCATGCCCCAGATAAGTGACTTTGTATTAGAGACTTCCCTATTTTGTATATTGGATTAAAGGTTTTGATTTCTACACTATAAAATGGGGGCAGAACAGGAGCTTGCTCTCTTGGTTCCTGAGATTAATATTAGAGGAGAGAGCAGAGAGAGGCCATATGGAGGAGGCCTGGAGAAGCAGCCAAGATGGCGGAGTGTTGAGTGAGAAGCCAGTTAGTGCAGAGTTTGTGCAGGGAGAAGGAAGGAGATGGGGAACAGAGGTGAATAAGTCTGGTGAGCTAGAAACCTTTGATTCTAGAAAACTCGGATAAGTCAGTAGCTTTGTGAGCACTGAATGTGATTGGGTTTTGGAGCCCAGTGTGTGTTTTTACTTGCCCGCCAGGTACAAGCTAGGATTAAAGGTGATGGCCCATCAGTTCTTGGCTCCGTTTTTTCTTTACTGACTGTCCAAATCCAATGTGAACCTGCATGTGAATGGCTGCTATGATGGTGGCCCTGGCCACTGGCTTTACATTAGGTGAATAAGGCTGGTGAGCTAGAAACTTTGATTCTAGGAAACTTGGATAAGTCAGTGGCTTTGGGAGCCCTGAATGGAAAGGGAAGTGTTTTCCCACTTGTGTATTTCTTGCCCGCTGAGTGCAAGCTAGGATAAAAATGATGGCCCACCAGTTCTTGGCTCCGTTGTTTCATTATCATCTGTCCAAATCCTGTGCAAACCTGCATGGTCCAGGCAGCTGTGATTGTGGCTGTGGCTACTGGCTTTACACAGCCTCTGAGATATACTCGAGGCTGCACAATTTGGGTCAGATATGCCCCGTGTTAGTCATATGCGGCTGGCATATTAATAAATCTCCTTTTAATAAAACCTTCAAAATTCATCTGGACTTGGTGTCTCTATGTAAACCCACGGAAGTGAGGTATGGTACTTTACAACATTAATGATGTACGTTACTTTACAACCAAATGAGTTTCCAAGCTCCATTTTACATGAGACCTCCATGCCTGGTACCCCATTCCCCATTTGTTAGTGATTGGTTACTGTTTGTCCGGGTTCTCCTGGTCCAGAGAAGGTGCCTCAGAGAGACTTTTTCTTCCACTCCGGACACAGGAGGCCCTCTGTGCCAGCACATGGTGGAACACTTGCTGGGCACAGATAACCAACTCCGAGGAGCATTTTCCAGTGGAATGGATGGGCAGGGATCAGCTGGACCCAGCCACCACCCCGTCCTGGGAGCAGAGGGGCTGCACCCAGCATCAGGGGAGGGGAAAGTGGGGCATTGTGATTTTCCAGATGCCAAGGGGCCACCCACTGTTAAGTCTGAAGAATTGTCAAAGACCTCTAGCAGTTCCCACTGCCCTTTTTACCCTGCATCTAGTGAACATGCCTGGCATTGTCTGAACAAGGCTTCTGAATTATTCTATTCGAGAATGTGTTCTGAGTGGCATCTGGAGGGAGAGGGTGGCCAGGGAATGTAAATAACCTGGGATTCTTTTTTTTTTTTTTTTTAAACAGAGTGACAGAGACAGAAAGGAGAGAGATGAGAAGCATCAACTCTTAGTTGTGGCACTGTAGTTGTTCATTGATTGCTTCTCTTACATGCCTTAATAGTGAAGGAGCTCCAGCAGAGCAAGTGACTCTCTTGCCCAAGCGAGCAACCTTTGGGCTCAAGCCAGCAACCTCAGGGTTTAGAACCTGGGACCTCAGGCAATACCCTGGGAATCTGAGAATGCTGGGAGACAGCTAGGTTCCCTGTGTAATTTGGGGTGGAGGCTTGAGCTGTTTGACAGGATATGAAAGAACAGTAGGAAACATTTGGAAATCTTCTGTTGTACCACATGCAAATCTGACAACCACTAGAGAAGGTAAAGACTCATTTCTCCTTTATGCAAATAAGTAAGCCCAAAGCACTTAAGAGTCACTCATTTGGACTGAAAGTCAGGGCCCTGCCATAGGCAGTGTCTGCACAGCTCTCTCCTAGAGCTGCTTTCTCTTTCACAGAGAACTACAACCCACCCTTCAGCTCCATCCAGTCCTGCAGGAGCCTCTGTCGGAAGCTCTTTGTGCAGAATTTCAATTCTGTCCTATTTCCCACACCAGTGCAATCTAGCCTCTTTCTCTGAGGACTGCTGAGCCAGAAGTCCAGATCTCACTCTGAAGTCAGGCAGCCTAATTGTGTGACTTTAATTTCACTAAGACAGCCTCATTAGGCCCTGGCCGGTTGGCTCAGCGGTAGAGCATCGGCCTGGCATGTAGGAGTCCGGGTTCAATTTCCGGCCAGGGCACACAGGAGAAGCACCCATCTGCTTCTCCACCCCTCCCCCTCTCCTTCTTCTCTGTCTCTCTCTTCCCTTCCCACAGCCAAGGCTCCATTGGAGCAAAGATGGCCCGGGCACTGAGGATGGTTCTGTGGCCTCTGCCTCAGGTGCTAGAATGGCTCTGGATGCAACAGAGCGATGCTCCAGAGAGGCAGAGCATCGCCCCTTGGTGGGCATGCCGGGTGGATCCCGGTCGGGCGCATGCGGGAGTCTGTCTGACTGCCTCCCCGTTTCCAGCTTGGGAAAAATGAAAAAATTAAAAAAAAAAAAAAAAGACAGCCTCATTATCTGTAAAATGGGTAACTGTAACATCTATTTCATAGGGCTGAAAAAAAGAAAAAAGAAGAAGAAAGAAAAGTACATAGCATATAGTCAGCTTGCAATAAAAGTATAGTCAGTAGTCACAGCCACTATCATAGCCGCCTGGCCTGTGCAGGTTCACATTAGATTCGGACAGATGGTAATGAAACAATGGAGCCAAGAACTGGTGGGACATTAACTTTAATCCTAGCTTGCACCTGGTGGGCAAGAAATACACACAGTGGGAGCCCTTTCCATTCAGGGCTCCCAAAGGCACTGATTTATCCACGTTTCCTAGAATCAAAGGTTTCTACCTCACCAGTTTTATTCACCTCTGTTTCCCATCTCCTTCTCTCTGCACAAACTCTGTACAAACTGCCTTTTACTTCAGCACTCCGCCATCTTGGCTACTTCTCCTCTCCTCCACATGGCCTTTCTCTGCTCTCCTTTCTCTGCTCTTTCCTTTAATGCTAATCTCAGGAACCGAGAGAGAGCAAGCTCCCGGTCTGCCCCATTTTATAGTGTAGAAATCAAAACCTTTAATCCAATATACAAACAAGGAAATCTCTGATACAAAGTCACTTATCTGAGGCATAATGGGATTCCTCGTGAGAGTGCACCACCCCACATCATGCAATCAGTCAAGGGTGTGGGGAAAAGCTTAGTTTTTAAAACTAAGCCTTAGGCCATAACGACCCGGCCTGCTTACAGCCTGTCCCCCACACCTAATACAAACTATAAGCAAGCAAACATATATATCATATTTAAAAACTTATTTGACCAACAATTACTATAACAGTTTTGCCTCACTTAATAGACACAGATTATTTTTCTTAAATTCTAGAAACATAAAAGGAAAACTTCAAATTAATTTGTACTGTATATCACATTGAGCAAATTTAAGTCATCACAAGAAAAAAAATTAATAATGTCATCACACCTGACTAGACAGTGGCGCAGTGGATAGAGAGTCAGACTGGACACGGAGGACCCAGGTTTGAGACCCTGAGGTTGCTGGCCTGAGCATGGGCTCATCTGGTTTGAACAAGGCTTACCAGCTTGAGCCCAAGGTCACTGGCTTGAGCAAGGGGTCACTCGGTCTGCTGTAGCCCCTCGGTCAAGGCACATATGAGAAAGCAATCAATGAACAACTAAGGTGCCACAGTGAAGAATTGATGCTTCTCATCTCTCACCCTTCCTGTCTGTCCCTATCTCTGTCTCACACACAAAAAATAGTCATCACAGGAAAAGTATGTAGATTTTGGAAGGACTAATAAATCCTAATAGGTTATTTTCTCTATTGCTATCATTTCAATATATTTACACTGTTAAGTAGTGTTTGCAAATACTTTTATAGCTATTAATCAAATACTTTGATAACCATCAGGTATAACTTAAGTAAATCCCCAACTATAATTTAACTATCTGCATATTTGAGATACTCCCATTTCTTGGTATATTATTAAACTACTAACATTTATTTTACTTCTAAGAAAAAATTCAATATACTTATTATAGATTATTTCAAAATAAAAAGTATAATAGATGAAATAAAAATTACCTGTACTCCACCATCTAAAGATACTTGTTATTCATACTTTGATTTAATGACCATCTTATCTTTTTGAAAGTTATTTTACTTATCAAAACAAACCCATTTTTACTGACTATTATATGAGAATTTTCTATATTATTATTCTTTTAAAACACAATGTTTATACATGTATGGTATTTGTTGGGCAGATAAAATGTATTATGCTCACTTTGTTAAAGAGGCCGTTGCCCAGGTGATATTAATGTGTGTTGGGGTGGGCTAAAGGCAGGCAGAATCCTTGTAGCCTGGGGCTTGGTTTTGGGATTAAGCCTTTCCTACCCTTTTTGGTGTAAGGTGGTACAATCCTATCATGCCTCAGAGAAGTGACTTTGTATTAAGAGACTTCCCTATTATGTATATTGGATTAAGGGTTTGGATTTCTACACTATAAAATGGGAACGGAGCGGGAGTTTGGCTCTTTGGTTCCTGAGATTAGCCTGAGAGAGCAGAGAGAGTAGAGCCAGCAGCAGGAGGAGGCCACGTGGAGGAGGCCAGGAAAAGCAGCCAAGATGGCGGAGTGCTGAGTGAGATACCAGTTTGTGTAGAGTTTGTATCTGGGATAAGGAAGGAGATGGGGAACTGAGGAGAAGAAGGCTGGTGAGCTAGAAACCTTTGATTCTAGGAAACTCGGATAAGTCAGTGGCTTTGTGAGCACTGAGTGTGACTGGGTTTTGGAGCCCAGTGTGTATTTTTACTTGCCCGCCGGGTGCAAGGTAGGATTAAAGGCTATGGCCCATCAGTTTTTGGCTCCGCTGTTTCTTTACCGACTGTGCGAATCCAATGCGAACCTGCATGGGCCGGGCTGCTGTGATAGTAGCCCCGGCCCTGCCTGCTGGCTTTACAGTATTCTACAATAAATCTATAACATAGTTTACATAACCATTTTCACATAGTTGTATATTTATATTACTTCTAATTATTCCCCACTTTATTGTGGACATATATAAATCTGTATGTCCTTGTGTCATTTGTTCCCAGATATCCTCAGGTCTCATAACAACCTGTGAAGTATCAATTAACAATTTGGTCCAAATTATAGTGGTACAGCTTCCTTGTCCTCCACCAGCCCACAGGAAAGAACTAGATACTGTCTTCAAAGTCCACCAGTTTTTACTTATCTCAGTTGGTGTGGATATTCATATATTTTTCTGAAGAAATATTAATATGCACGATTACAGAGTGCTGCCCCAGAACCACCCGGAAATGTTACATAATACACGGTATATTTTTCTAATTTTTTTACTAAAATTAATTATTTTACTGAAATTTAAAAATCTGACCCCCAGGGTTTCAGATTAAGTGACGATTCTCAATCCTAGTTCAGTTAGATTCATCTGGTAAACTTAAAAAAAAACAATAAACCACTGATGCCATGTCCAAACCTAAAGATTCCTGTGTGTGTGTGTGTGTGTGTGTGTGTGTGTGTGTGTGACAGAGACAGAGAGAGGGACAAATAGGGACAGACAGACAGGAAAGGAGAGAGACGAGAAGCATCAATTCTTTGTTGTGGCACCTTAGTTGTTCATTGATTGCTTTCTCATATGTGCCTTGATGGGGGGGAGGGGCTACAACAGACCTAGTGACCCCTTGCTCAAGCCAGTGACCTTGGGCTCAAGCTGGTAACCTTGGGATTTTGAACCTGGGTCCTCTGCATCTCAGTCCGGTGCTCTATCCACTGTGTCACTGCCTGGTCAGGCCAGACCTAAAGATTCTGATAAATGATTTCCTCTGGATTTTTTAAATATAGTTTTTACTTTAAAATAATTATAGATTCATATGAAATTGCAAAAGTATTTCGGAAAGGGCCTCATAAGATCTTGTACAAAACCAGGACATTGATATTGGGTACAATCCACAGATTCACTAGTTTTAAATGTACTTGTGTGTGTGCACAATTTATCATATGTGCAGACTCATATAATCACCACCATGACCAAAATACACTCTGTTCCATCCCCACAAAGACCCTTCAGCTACCCCATCTTACATCATCCCCAACCCCAGTTCCCTACTCAGTTTTGAGTCCCCAGGGAATGTCTCAGAGAGACATCTCAGACATGTTTTCCCACTCCAGCCTGCTTGATGCTGTAGCTTCCTATGGGCCCCTGGGGGAGGCCCAGTGCTGCCCCTCTGCCATCACTGTGCCCGAGCCCAGGACCTATTGCCCACAAGGTTACCTACAGGATTCCCCAAGGCTGACAACCTTTGGATAAGCCAGATGTGGCTGTGTTGGGCAGATAAAATATATTATGTTCACTTTGTTAAAGATGGCACTGCCCACATGGAAGCCTGTTGCCCAGGTGATATTAATGTGTGTTGGGGGCAGGCTGTGGGCAGGCAAGATGCTTGTTGATGTGGGGTGGTACAATCCCATCATGACTCAGATAAGTGACTTTATATTAGAGACTTCCCTATTTTGTATATTGGATTAAAGGTTTTGATTTCTACACTATAAAATGGGGGCAGAATGGGAGCTTCTCTCTCGGTTCCTGAGATTAGCACTAGAGAGCAGAGAACAGAGAAAGGCCATGTGGAGGAGGCCAGGAGAAGCAGCCAAGATGGCAGAGTGTTGAGTGAGAAGCCAGTTTGTGCAGAGTTCGTGCAGGGATAAGGAAGGAGATGGGGAACAGAGGTGAATAAGTCTGGTGAGCTAGAAACCTTTGATTCTAGGAAACTCAGATAAATCAGTAGCTTTGTGAGCACTGAATGTGAGTGGGTTTTGAAGCCCAGTGTGTGTTTTTACTTGCCCGCCGGGTGCAAGCTAGGATTAATGATAATGGCCCACCAGTTTTTGGCTCCGTTGTTTCTTTGCCTACTGTCCAAATCCAATGCGAACCTGCATGGGCCAGGCGGCTGTGATGGTAGCCCTGGCTACTGGCTTTATAGGCTGTGATGTGTGTCATTTACCCAGGATGATCCCTAAGAACTAGAGAGATTGCCTACTCCCCAACTGTCCCACTCTGTCATTTGGGTCCCAAAGCAGCATTGTACCTGCCTTCATAAACCTTTCCTGGGTCTGATGGCAGTTCTCTTATCTTTGGAGTCAGAGATAAGCCCTGGAGCTGGCCTGATCACACACATACCGCCCTTCCTCCATGTCTCTTAACCTCTCGCCCCAGGGGCCTCTAATCAAAGCTTCTTCTCTTCGTCATAGTTTTCTATTCCTTTAAGTAAACAGCTGCCCAAGGGTTTGCTGCACACATTCATCAGACATGACTGGGCAAAACTGCAGAAGCACAGTCTGAGCCTGGTGGGAAGTCCCACTCCTCTGAGGATAAATTTGACAGCATTAAAAACTATGAAATAGCCTATTTAAACCGAAGAACTAAATCATCAGCTTAGCACATTCATACTCATTCAAAATAAGGTTTTACCAAGTCTGGCTCTGTCAAAAATTTTTGATGGTCTAAAGAAGATAATTACCCTCTTTCATTCCTCTCCCATCTAACATTAGATGTGTTCATGATAATTACATTTATACCTCAGTATTTAAGTTACAGAGTGGCAGGGGGTGACTGACTTAGTTAAGAGAAGAATTAACATCACCTAAAGATAGATACAAAGACTCTAGAACCTCTTGGCAGGAGAGGATAGCATGTTTTAGGTAGTACAAGAATAATTGCATCATGTTAAGCAAAAGCACAGTATTGCTATTGTCTTTATTTGGAAGTTAAACATACGTGAAAGAAGGGTGTGTGATTGCCAAGTTGACAAGGGAGAGACTGTGGTGGCTTTGTACCGTATGAACTGAGATAAACTGTAACTATGTTTCTAAGAATTTTCTTCCCTGTAGAATTCCAGGTTAGCCTTGGCCACAAAAGATGTGGCCAAGATTTGTGCATCAGATTTGGAAGACGGAAGTGAAGAAGCAGCCACATTCTACTTCCTGAAGGCGCTTGCAGGGCATCATGTGCTGTGGCAGCTGGGGAATATTGTCACTGACCTGCTGGCATGGTTTGTTATCCTGAGCACAGCACCTGGGCCACAGTTCCTCCAGCTCCTGCCAGATCTCGTCCATCAGTCTCTCCGAGTCCTAGGCCAGATGCAATGTAGTTCCATGGCAAAGAGCATCAGCTTCTCCTGCAGGTCATGCAGAATCGAGATTGGAGTTGATGAGAGGGAAATACAGGGTCCAATTTGTCTTTGTAGTGTCTGTTTGTCCTCGTTCTTATCCACTCCCAACTACATACTTCTCAATGGCCCATCTGGTTGACCCACAGCGAGCCCAGGCTC
Organism: Saccopteryx leptura; assembly: GCF_036850995.1. Taxonomy (NCBI): domain Eukaryota; kingdom Metazoa; phylum Chordata; class Mammalia; order Chiroptera; family Emballonuridae; genus Saccopteryx; species Saccopteryx leptura. The sequence goes on along the minus strand of NC_089505.1, from coordinate 56,112,033 downwards.
AACACTAGATTCAGGGCCAACAGTACCCACAGACCACCTCCTCCAACTCACACAAGTGCAAAAGTAGGGCCCCTGTACCTGTGGTCTGTGTCACTCACAGTGGCTCTGCATCTTTGTTTGAACTCTGGCTGGTAGAGAATTATGCATTGATTATTTCTCAGTGAAGCTATATCTGACTGAACTTGGAATTTGTTGATTGAACAGAAGATAAAATTTCAACTGTATATTGACTGGAGTAGTGGAAGACGAGCAAAAACCCAAAATGCCCTGTGGAGACACACGGAAATATACATTCTCCTGACCAACAAATCCTAGCTAACACTGGACACTTTTACTCTGACACTCAAACATCCTGCCTGTTCTTCAAACAGGAAGCATCTTTACAAATGCTTACTCATTCATTTACTTGACAAATGATGTGTTTGCCTTTCAGATATGCCTACCCCCCACACTGTGCCCCAACTGGAGTCAAACACATGATAGCTATGTTTCCAAAAACTCTCCTGGACGTTCTTCTTCCTCCCACCCTAGCCTTGACCCCAATCTTCTTTCACTTTAATCTTATCTCCCAAACTCCAAATCCTGGGTTCTGAGGCCCTGACTCAGATTCCTGCCTTAGAACCCCTTAGATTTCACATCCATTCGTGTGCACCCTGGTCTGGCCCTCACACTTCCTATGGACTCTGGCTTGATTTGGTTCTTCAGGCTGTCACGCCTCAAATGACTTCAGCAGAAGCTCACAGTCTGGCTCCTACCAAAGTCAACTTCTACCTTTAACTCTGGATGTTGCTTCCCAGTGGGAGGAGCCAAGAACTTGGAGGGAAAGTAGCCCTATACAAAAATATAGGGTAACTAACCAAGAAGCTCCGAGGAGAGCACACACTCCCTTCCACCCAGGTCATCAGGGGACTCCTCCTAGATCAGGTGGCCTTTGGAGGACTGGTAAAAATTGAGCATAACCCCAGCTGTATTTCAAGGTCCAGGTAATTTATTGGGAAGGAAGCAAGGCAAAAAGTGCTTCAGGCAATGGAGAAAGCCAGAGAATTGGAGCATGAGGCCTTGTGTGGACAAAAATCATTTAAATGATTAAAACAGGAGATAAGAGAAAGATAAGAAATATGGGTAAGTTTTGATTTTCTGTTCCAAAAAGACCTAGGGATACTCTAAACACCAAACATAAGCCTCCAGTTCGCTAATCTCTTAAAACTTGTCTTTTACAAACTACTTGCTGGGGTGAGAAACACCTGAAGAGTGAGAAAGAAGAAAAACCAGATGAATATAAAGGGTGAGTCAGCTGTCCCCAAATGAAGAGCTCTTCATGTCTGCAAGGATGAGAGAGAAGCCCCAGCTCTGAGGCTTCCGATTCAGAGAAGCACAGCCTGTCTCCTGAGCGCTCTCGACAGGTTAAGCTGGTGGACATTACCTAAGGGGCATTTTTGAGCCTGATAAATACTATAAACAACATCTCTAATAAAACACACAGGGGAAAAAATTGCTAAAAATATTTCTGCTATAAATAAATACAGCACCATACCCAGTGCATAGATGGCAGTGGGTATTTCTCTAATTTAGAAAAAGGCACACATTTGAAAAGACATCAACAAAATCACCATTCCCTCCAAAAAATTATTTTGCCTACTTAGTACCAGACAGGTGTGGTCTTCATGGGATTTCCAGACAGGAGCATGGAGCAAACCTGAAATATTTTGAAGCTTATCTGAAAAATAGTATTCTAGTCAATACACTTGGAGTCAGTTCCACACATCCTTACTGCCTAAATAAACTCTGATTAGAAAAGTTCTCATCTGTGGTAATGAAACAGTTTTTCTTAGACTCATTAGATTAAAGTAGAGATAAGTTATGTCCAGATTTAGAGAAGCCCCATCCAGAAGACTGCGATCAGCTTCAGGAGAGCCAGTATCATGATCGTAATATTGAGCCTCTGAATTGGAACAATGTGGTAGGAATGGAGGGGATATGGGAGTATTTTTCACATATAACCTGTATAAAACCAGACCACATGGCTCAGTCTCACAGTGGTATGATAGTCAAAGAACAAAAAAGTCCAGCGTAAAAGGACTTTCAAAGACTCACGTTCTTTATTTGAGGTTCTTGGAAAACAAAAAGAGAAGGCAAGTTGGGGTGCACATTTATGAAATCTTTCTTCTCCTCCCATTTTATGTATATCGACTGCATTTATTCTCAAGCATCTCTCTCCACAAGTCCCAGGCCTGTTTCCAGAGTCCCACACTTATGTCTTACTTCTCCTCACTCCCTCTCTTCTTTCTATCTCTTGATTATGTACAATGATTCAATCCCTATCTCAGTGATTAAAAACAGAATAAAACCACTTTCCCCTTCTTAGGGGGAGGAAGAGGAGAGGACATTGGACAGGCCATCAAAGCATTATTTTAGGTTGTCTGGGAAAGGGAAGAAGGCTACAGACATTGCCACATAACTATGTCTATTCCATGGAGCACCCTCCCTGATGGATAGAGAATTAATTTATACAGAGACCATTATAGGAAACCCAACTTAGAGAGACTGAAACAAATCCAGCATCACCCATTCATAAAAAGATATCTATTGCCCTGGCCGGTTGGCTCAGCAGTAGAGTGTTGGCCTGGCATGTGGAAGTACCAGGTTCGATTCCCGGCCAAGGCACATAGAAGAAGCACCCATCTGCATCTCCACCCTTCCCCCTCTCCTTTCTCTCTATCTCTCTCTTCCCCTCCCACAGCCAAGGCTCCCATGGAGCAAAGTTAACCCAGGCACTGAGGACGGTTCTGTGGTCTCCACCTCAGGCACTAGAATGGCTCCGATTGCAGGGGAGCAATGCCCCAGAGGGGCTGAGCATCGCCCCCTGGTGGGCATGCTGGGTGGATCCAGGTCGGGCTCATGCGGGAATCTGTCTACCTCTCCCTCCCTTTTTTACTATGAACTATATGATTCCATACATAGGTGGGACATAAAAATGAGACTCAGAGACAGGACAAAAGGGTGGTGGTTATGGGGGGGAGGGGCACAAAGAAAACCAGATAGAAGGTGACAGAAGACAATTTGACTTTGGGTGATGGGTATGCAACATATTCAAATGTCAAAATAACCTGGAGATGTTTTCTCTGAACATATGTACCCTGATTTATCAATGTCACCCCATTAAAATTAATAATAATAATAATAAAAAAAGATATCTATTGTTGAACTTTTTTTTTGGATATCATTAGTTTATTATAAAAGTGACCAGCAGGAATTATTTACATGCTGAAAGATTTCAGAGCTTTAGTGGAATGGGTAGCTTCACACAATGCCATTTCCATAGTGATTTATTTCAGTCTACATACTTTCCAAGAATATCACCATCTCTAAATAAGCAACATCCTTGTTGTAAAGCCAGTAGCCACGGCTACTATCACAGCAGCCGCCTGGCCCATGCAGGTTTGCATTGGATTCAGACAGTCAGTAAAGAAACAATGGAGCCAAGAACTGGTGGGCCATTAGCTTTAATTCTAGCTTGCACCCGGCGGGCAAGCAAAAACACACACTGGGCTTCAAAACCCACTCACATTCAGTGCTCACAAAGCTACTGACTTATCCGAGTTTTCTAGAATCAAAGGTTTCTAGCTCACCAGACTTATTCACCTCTGTTCCCCATCTCCTTCCTTCTCCCTGCACAAACTCTACACAAACTGGCTTCTCACTCAACACTCCGTCATCTTGGCTGCTCTCCTTTCTGCTCTCTCCTCTAATGATAATCTCAGAAACCAAGAGAGAGTAAGCTCCCGTTCTGCCCCTATTTTATAGTGTAGAAATCCAAACTTTTAATCCAATATACAAAATAGGGAAGTCGCTAATACAAAGTCACTTATCTGGGGCATGATGGGATTGTACCACCCAACATCAAAAAGGGTGGGAAAGGCTTAATCCCAAAACCAAGCCCCAGGCTATAAGGATTCTGCCTGCCCACAGCCCATCCCCAACACACATTAATATCACCTGGGCAACGGCCTCCACGTGAGCAGCGCCATCTTTAACTAAGTGAGCATAATACATTTTATCCGCCCAACAATCCACCCCTATGCTCACTTTACTACCCACAATCTATATCACTGGCATCCCTGGGCAAGGAAATTAGGCACATTACACAAATTACAACAGCACAAATCATACAGTTTCAACAATTACAAAGGTACATTTCACGAGTCTCTGAGCACTTTGCCCAAAGCGCAAAATGTCCTCGGCCTTCTTTCTAGCCATGGGAAAAGCTTCCTGGGGCAGGGGAAGGGCTTCCAGCAAAGCCACCCCCCACCCCCATCAGGGTATATCACATTGTCCAAAATCCGTAAGTCCGTTCAACAAAGGAGCCAATGCCCACTGTTGGGCAGATAAAATATATTATGCTCACTTTGTTAAAAATAGCGCTGCCCATGTGAGGCTGTCGCCCAGGTGATATTAATGTGAGTTGAGAATCCTTGTAGCCTGGGGCTTGGTTTTGGGATTAAGCCTTTCCCACCCTTTTTGATGTGGGGTGGTACAATCCAATCATGCCTCAAAGAAGTGATGTTGTATTAGAGACTTCCCTATTTTGTATATTGGATTAAGGGTTTGGATTTCTACACTATAAAATGGGTACGGAGCGGGAGCTTGCCCTCTTGGTTCCTGGGATGATTAGCATGAGAGAGCAGAGCAGAGAGCAGAAAGAGGCCATGTGGCCAGGAGAAGCAGCCAAGATGGCGGAGTATTGAGTGAGAGGCCAGTTTGTGCAGTTTGAGGCTAGAGAAGGAAGGAGATGGGGAACAGAGGTGAATAAGTCTGGTGAGCTAGAAACCTTTGATTCTAGGAAACTCAGATAAGTCAGTGGCTTTGTGAGCACTGAATGTGAGTGGGTTTTGGAGCCCAGTGTGTGTTTTTACTTGCCTGCTGGGTGCAAGCTAGAATTAAAGACTATGGCCCACCAGTTTGTGGCTCCGTTGTTTCTTTACCGACTGTCCGAATCCAATGCGAACCTGCATGGGCTGGGCTGCTCTGATGGTGGCCCTGGCCATGGCTGCTGGCTTTACACTCACTCAGGTCATAGTCCAGGAAATCAGTCCACGCACATAGGGCGTCAGCCACCCCCCTCATTCCTGCGTCCTGGCAGGTCTTACACTGTCCCAAAGAGGGGCACATGGCAATGGCAGTCAGCATTTCAATCTCTGCTCCGGAGAACATGTCCAGCCCTATGTCCCAAAATCGCAGACCTACCAGGGCCATAGTAGGTGCTCCTTCCAGCTGCGCTTTCACCTACTGGAGACTGCGGATTGCAACTCCAACGCGATTCTCCTCAACCTCCAAAGAGGAACTGGAAACATCAGCTCCCACTGCTGGGCTCGAGCCCCGGGCTGCCGCAGCCTTCTGCTCCGCAGACCTTGCAGCTCTGGACCCGGCTCCAGCTTCAGCCTCAGCCTCAGCCCTGGCCTCCTGCCGCTGCTGGCTCTCCACAACCTCCAGGGCAATCGGCAACTCACAAACCTGTGAATCCTCCTCCAGCAGCTGCTCCATTTCCAGGCGAATCTCGCAAACCTGGTCGGCCTCCTCTTCCAGCGCTTCCTCCAGCTCCTGGGTCAGCATCGGTTTCTCCTACGTTTGCTCCAGCTCCTTCTGCTGCTCGGTTTGCAGGTCCCAGGCGGCCTCTTCCACAGAGCTCTCAGTTTCCTCATGCATGGCTATAAAAGTCAGCCAGCCTATGGTCCCCAAAAGGACAGCCATGGGGAACCATAACAGCAGCCAGTCCTCTACTCCACCATTCAAAGGTTGTGGCAGCTGACTATGCCAAATGAAAAGCCAGTAGCCACGGCTACTATCACAGCAGCTGACTTATCTGAGTTTCCTAGAATCAAAGGTTTCTAGCTCACCAGATTTATTCACCTCTGTTCCCCATCTCCTTCCTTCTCCCTGCACAAACTCTACACAAACTGGCTTCTCACTCAACACTCCACCATCTTGGCTGCTTCTCCTGGCCTCCTCCACGTGGCCTCTCTCTGCTCTCTCATGTTAATCTCAGGAACCAAGAGCAAGCTCTCGTTCTGCCCCCATTTTATAGTGTAGATTCAAAACCTTTAATCCAATATACAAAATAGGGAAGTCAAAGGCACTTATCTGGGGCATGATGGGCATGATTGTATCACCCCACAGAAAAAAAGGGTGGGAAAGGCTTAATCCCAAAATCGAGCCCCAAGCTACAAGGATTCTGCCTGCCCACAGCCTGTCCCCAACACACATTAATATCACCTGGGCAACGGCCTCCATGTGAGCAGTGCCATCTTTAACAAAGTGAGCAAAATACATTTTATCCGCCCAACACTTGTCATCTAGAACCACTTTGGTACCTCCATATTCTGGAATAAGAACTTTATCTCCAACTTTCACACTAACTAGTTGAATCTCTTCACCCTTTCCTTTGGAGCCCGCTCCAACAGCTACTACTGTTGCTTGCGATACTTTTTCCTTGAGACTTTTCTGGAAGCATAATGCCTCCTTTGGTTACAGTTTCTATAGCACTCCTTTCAAAGGATACTTGGCCAAAGAGGGAAAGAAACTTTTTAAACGCCTGTCCTGCCATGACTCTGACCGCTCGTAGTCTGCTCTGTTGTTGAACTTTTTTTGATGTATTATATATATAGTGAGTGTGTGTGTGTGAGTACATTTTTTAAAGCTGGGGACAGTGAAACAAGGAGGGACTTAGGACAGAAGAAGCAACAAGAGGGAACATAGGCAGGGCTGCTTTGGCTCACTGGGAAGTCAGGATGAAGGAGGCCTGGGGCCAGGCTCAAGGGGTTGGTTAACCCTGCTGTCCACTGCTCTCCTGGTTGCAACTCTTATGGGGACCCTCAGAGTTTAAGAGGTGCGTGCCTGTGTGGAGGGGGCGGGCATGCTCCCAGGAGTGAGAGCACACTTATTTCTTTAAGAGAGTTAATATAATATATTAAATAGCATACGCTTTGAAAATTAAGATGAGGCAATAAAAAACTTGATTTAAAAAATGCAACAAATAACAATAACAAATCATAAATGCTGGTATGTATTCAATTATATTTCTTAACTGTATGAGTAATAGAGACTTAATGTTAGATAATTTTCAGGGGCTGGGTCAGGTAAAACAATGATTTTCTCATATAAAGGTTACACCTTAACTCCTGCATGAGAAACCGTCATATAATTTGTTCCTTATAAGCCCAGACAGTATGCCAGCTCTAAGGGTCACACCAATGTTCCAATATTTGTGAAGCCAGTTTTATAACGTTTCAGCAAGATTTTACTTTCCTAAACCGGGCAGGACCCGTAAGGGCTGTTGGGCCAGGCTCAAACTGCAGAGAAGAGAGGCCTGAGAAGGGCCTGGGGGTGGGACCTCCACAAATGACTCCGCCCCCACAGGTGTGGGGAGAAAGCGCGGCAGGGGCCGAGCAGCTGCAGTGGCATTTCCGGTGTGCACTCGGGCGGCATCTTTCCTGTGTGTTTCCTAAGAGCGCATACATCCTCTGTGAATTGGCTAAGCCAGGAGAGACACGGACTCTGGGAGCAAACAAGATCTCCACCTGACCTGTCCCACAAAAAACAAGTCAGCAAACAGCGGGACTCAGTGGCCCACAGCCCTGACACAGCCCTGCAGCCTGTGTCACTCACTTCATCCTCAAACTGCAAGGACTTCATCTGAGTGGGAAAGTACCGATGAGCTATGCCGTCTATGCAGTCTTAGTCTCTTCAAGGTGCTACAACCAATTACCATAGACTAGGTGTCTTAAACAATAGAAACATTTCATTATTCACGGTTCTGGAGGTTGGAAGTTCAAGGTCAAGGTGCCAGCCTGTTAGGGCTCTGATGAGAACCCTCCTCCTGGTTTATGCCCACTTTCCCTCTGTGTCCTCACATGACAGAGAGAAAGAAGCAAGCATTCTCATGTCTCTTCTAATCAGGGCACGAATTCTATTCAGGAGGGCTCTTCCTTCAGGACCTAACCACCTCCCAAAGGCCCTACCTCCTAATACTATCACATCGGTGTTAGGATTTCAGCATATAGATTCGGGTGAATGGTGGGACACACACACACACACACACACACACACACACACACTTTACAGGCACAGAACTAAAATCACACAGTGAATTTTCTTGACAGTCAGCAACATTCTCCAGTCATGTATTTAGCTAAGCAGAGCTCTATAACAAGTCAAGAGGGCTTTTCTTGTTAGTTTTTAACTTTAAGATAACATGAGCCTGACCTGGCAGTCGCGCAGTGGGTAGAGCATCAGACTGGGATGCAGAGGGCCCAGGTCTGAGTCCTGAGCTCACCAGCTGGAGTACAGGCTCATCTGGCTTGAGTGTGGGGTCATAGGCATGACCCCATGGTTGCTGGCTTGAGCCCAAGGTCACTGACTTGAGCAAGGGGTCATTCACTCTGCTGGAGCCCCCCAATCAAGGCACATATGAGAAAGCAATCAATGAATAACTAAAGTGCTGCAACAAAGAATTAATGGGTCTCATCTCTCTCCTTTCCTGCCTGTCTGTCCCTTTCTCTGTCTCTCTCTCTCACTAAAACAAACAAACCAACAAAACCCCAAAGATACCACGATTTGTGAAAGAGGCATCGTGGAATGAAGACAGCCCTAGTGATACTACTACTTATGTGAACTTGAGGAAGCCACCTACTTGCTCAGTTTTCTCATTTGAAAATTAGGTACAATAAACCCACCTTGCAGTATTTTCCATACTAAATTAATACATTAATATATAAAAAGCAACTGGCCAGAAGTGGTAACAAGCAAGAATAGAATTTAGAAAAAAAAATTTTTTTTTGCTTGGCTCTAACAGATGTTCTCCAAAGGTGAAAAATGAGGTTGGTGAGCAAGGCAGTGGCTGGTTGACAAGAGACTTTTAGGGTCCCCTGCCTGTGAAGTTTGATTTTACAGTCTCAGGCTCTTCCACGTTTCCATAAGAGGACAAGTCATCACAATGCCACATCCTGTGGTACAGCCTGCAAGGATGCTTGTAAAACACTCAAAGCTTATTAAAAATTCCCAGCAGATCTCTTCTCCTGGCTTCTTCCCTGCCCCCACACCAATGAGCCACTGCACGTGCAAGGGAAACAAAGAAGCAATTCTAAGGCACAAAGGAGCTGCCCGGCTTTACCAGTAGTTTTCCCCAGGGGGGGAGTGTGCTTCCAGACACGCTTGGCTGGAACTGACTGGAAACCAGGCTGTGTTCACTGAGCAGGTTGAGAATGATTTGTCTCTATCTTGGGGAAATTATGACATCATCTTTTGGCATTTCACATATGCAATTGTTTACCTTAAAAAGTCTCTTAAGTTGATTAAAGTAGGCCTATTTCCACCTTGTAGTACTTTAAACTCACGAGTTTAAAAAAAAAAAAAAGCCTTATAAGACCCATTTCCAAAAACTCTTGGTTTGATGGAAAGAAAACACCAGATGGGAAGACTGCAAAACCAAGTTCCAGGGTCCTCATTAGTGTTCACCGAAAACAATTCATGACCACGTCCCAGCCTCCATCTCCTCATCTCTAAGATGGGCTGACACTTCTCCCAAGAGCACATACAAATGGCCAACAGATATATGAAAAGATGCTCATCTTCACTAGCTATTAGAGAAATGCAAATCAAAACTACAATGAGATACCACCTCACACATGTTAGATTAGCTGTTATCAACAAGACAGGTAATAACAAGTGTTGGAGAGGCTGTGGAGAAAAAGAAACCCTCATTCACTGCTGGTGGGAATGCAAATTAGTACAACCATTATGGAATAAAGTATGGTGGTTCTTCAAAAAATTAAGAGTAGAATTACCATATGACCCAGCAATCTCTCTACTGGGTATCTGCCCCCAAAACTCGAAAATATTGGTACGTAAAGAAGTATGGAACCCCACGTTCATTGCAGCATTACTCATAGTGGCCAAGACATAGAAACAACAAAAGAAGTGTCCCTCGATAGAGAATTGGATAAAGAAGATGTGGTATAGCCTGACCAGGTGGTGGCGCAGTGGATAGAGCATCAGACTGGGACCCGGCAGACCCAGGTTCAAAACCCCGAGGTTGCTGGCTTGAGTGCAGGCTCACCAGCTTGAGCACAGGGTCACTGGCTTGAGCATGGGATCATAGACATGACCCCATGGTTGTTGGCTGGAGCCCAAGGTCGCTGGCTTGAGCAAGGGGTCACTCACTCTGCTGGAGCCCCCTAATCAAGGCACATATGAGACAGCAATCAATGAACAGCTAAAGAGCCGCAACAAAGAATTGATGCTTCTCATCTCTCTCCCTTCCTGTCTGTCCCTACCTGTCCTTCTCTCTAACTCTCTCACTGACTCTATCAAAAAAAAAAAAAAAGATGTGTTACAAATATACAATGGAACACAACTCAGCCATAAGAAGTGATGACAGTGACATTTACGACAACATGGATGGACTTTGAGAACGTTCTACTGAGTGAAATAAGTAAATCAGAAAAAGCTAAGAGCTGTATGATTTCACATGTAGGTGGGATATAAAACTGAGACTCATGGACATAGATAAAAGTGAAGTGGTTACCAGGGGGAAGGGAACGTGGGGAGTGGGGGTGGGGGTGGGGGAAGAGTGTAAAGAGGGACAAATATAAGGTGACGAAAAATGATTTGACTTTGGGTGATGAGAATACAACATAATCAACAGTTAAAAATGCTGTAGAAATGTTTACCTAATGCCTGACCTGTGGTGGCACAATGGATAAAACGTTGACCTGCAACTGTGAGGTCACCGGTTTGAAACCCTGGGCTTGCCGGTCAAGGCACATATGGGAATTGATGCTTCCTCTCCTCCCCCTTCTCTCTCTCTCTCTACACTGTCTCTCTCTCCTCTCTCTAAAATAAATAAAATCTTTAAAAAAAAAATGTTTACCTGAAACCTATGTACTCTTATTGATCAATGTCACGGCTTTAAAGTTAATTTTCTAAATAAAATTAAAAAGAAAAAAACAAAAAAAGATGGGCTGAGAGACCTTTGAGATTCCTTTCAGTTCAGAGAACTACAGGACCTAAGGATAAATGAACCAGACCTCTGATTCAACTAAGGGCTTGACTCTCACCTGTGGTTTCTGCTCCTTCAAAGGAGTGGGGATTAACTGCCATTTAGAGATAGGAATGCAAGGCTTTGATTATTTTGGTGTCTGTTTTCACAGGCATTGAAGCTGAACCCGGCTGCCAGCCTTGAGGCCTGACCGGACCTCTCCTCTCGTTTGAAAGTAAGCAGGCCCGGCTGATACGCGACACCACAGCGCTGCGGCCCCCCACCAGATACTGCTACAATTAAACCCTATATCTTCACTTACTGGGTGTGTGGCCTCGGTTAACCACAAACCCGCCTCAACGCCTCACTGGCAGGCCAGCTGAAAGCCGTTGCTTCTTATCCAGTCCCGAAGGGATATGATTAGACAAGTTACTTTAAACTGTTAAAATGTTCCCTTCCTAAAGCCCTGGCTGTAACTCAGAGGAACCGTAGGCAAGATGGCTGGTCCCCACCACTTCTCTCCCGGGTGAAATAGGAGTCACCTGGTTTCCTTGGGGTGGCCTGGTGTGCAGAACAGGAGTGAAAATAAAAGCTTTTTTTGGCAGTTATCTGAGGTTCTCGGCACAGGTGACAAAGGAAGAAACATTGGCTTATTTAAAAGGGCAATTAAAGTTCAGGGTTCACACTCTCCCTGACCCCCACCTCCATTCCGCAAATAGCCCGGGGTACCGTTTACCGCCAGCAGAAGTATATGGATACCCCAGGAAAGCTATGAATGATTTACAAGCTGGGTCAATAATTAAGTTGCCGGGGAATGTGTACAATACATAACCAGCCTTAACTCTTTGTATTTCAGGAGACATGTTCCCAGGGCTGGCAGGGAAACGAAGATTGGAAACAAAACAAAATCCACACAGACCCAAAGTGCTTTGAGATAGTAGAATGTGCCGATCCATTCTGTGGGAAAAGCTGATGCGGAGCCGGTGTTTCCCATCACCGACTGTGAGGATCTTCAGGACAAAGGAGAAGGTTCGTCGGTTCAAGTTCCCACCCTCACAGCTTCCACGCGAGCTCTGCTCTGTGGGCCCGCAAGTCTGAGCGGACCCTCTCCCTGGACCTCGCTGGGGCTTCCTCCAGGAACTCCTCAATAGAACTTTTCATTGTGGCGGTTCCAGATGGTTCCTAAGGGAAAATCACCCACGCACTTGTTGGGGGGAAGGGAGCCTGGTTTAGAGCAGCTTCTTTGTGCCTGATTGCCGGGAGCCACAGCCCCGGTCAGTCATCCACTCCAGTTAAGGGCTTAAGGCTAAAACCCCTGAAAGAGTCGGCAACATGTGCCTGTGCAGAAGTCTAGGCTAGAGAAGGTCAGGGAAAAAGTCAGCTAGGACTGGGGAAGTCCTCTCAGGCCGGGCAGGACTAGCCCGGGCCTCCAATAATGGGGGATGAGGGTCAGGATGCTTCAGCTGAGAGCAGATGGTAGCTTCTTGCACACAGTCATCCAGCAACAAACATATGCTGAGTCCTGCCTTCCATGAGTCAGACATGAGACTGGGTGCTGGGAATACACTAGTGAGGGAGAGAGCTAGTGTCTGGTGTGGACCGAGTTGTGTCTTCCCAAATTCAAAGGTTGGAGTCCTAACCCCAGCACCTCAGAATGTGACTATATTGGAGATAGGGCCTTTAAAGTGGTGATCACATTAGGGTGGGACCTAAGCTGATCTGACTGGTGTCCTTATAAGAAAAGGAAATTTTGCCTGACCTGTGGTGGCACAGTGGGATAGAGCGTCGACCTGGAATGCTGAGGTTGCCGGTTCAAAACCCTGGGCTTGCCCAGTCAAGGCACATATGGGAGTTGATGCTTCCAGCTCCTCCCCCTTCTCTCTCTCTTTCCCCTCTCTCTAAAAATCAATGAATAAAATATTTTTAAAAAAAAAAAAAAAAGAAAAGGAAATTTGGACATACAAGGGGACACCAGGGATACATTTGCAGCACGGAGGGACAGCCACGTGAGGATACAGTGAGGAGGAAGCTATCTGCAAGCCAAGGAAAAGGGCTCTGTGAGCACCTGAAGAATGAAACCGAGCAGAGGGAGCACCCCTGAGGCCCAAGACTAGCCTCAGAGTGTCAGAGAGCATTCAGGGGCTGACCCGAGCCCCACTGTGGGGTGGTGGCACTAGGCTGACAACCCGGGAACTATAGATTACACAGCTCACTGAAATGAGCAGAAGAATGTGTGCTCAAACTCTAAGGCAATGCAGAGCTATTTTAGGTTTCTAAGTACAGGAACAACACAGAGGAGTAGTACTTTAGGAAGGTTTTCCTTACAACCATGTGCTAAGAGGTTGAAGGCTTCAAGGCACAGGGAGGGGGAGTGAGGAGGAGGGCTGAACCGTGGTGGGTGCAATCAGTAAAAATGGAGGGGAGAGCCAGCGCACAGAAAGTATTCCGAAGAAGTGACAGGTCTTGGTGATTGACAGGAAACTTTTTAAATAATCTTGTCTCTGTAGCAGCCCACTGGTGATGCTGCTGATTTATAGGAAAGCCCTCTATAGACCTATCTTCAAGGTCAAGTGGTTGCCATGACACCCAGCTTTGTGCCAGGGGCATGAAGACCAAATTGGGAGTTCACCTCACATCTCCCTTCTCCATCCCTGCATTGTACACTGCTGAAACCCACAAAGCTTTTCAAGTCCACACAACGGGCATCATCAGAATGATAGTAGGAAAGCCTTTGATTATGGCTTTGAGATGCACTAAGAAAGTCAAACCTGGCTAATGTTCGTAAAACCATGTTGCTGATGATCTATCTCTGAGGGCCTTCCAACTTCTTTCTGTGTTTTCAGCTATTCACAGACAGGGTGGGAAGGAAGAGGATGAGGTTAAAAGGAATGATAGAAGTAACTGAACTTCCCGTACCTCCCCAGAAGGAATACTCATGTTTTACTGGCAGAAGCAGGCCAGTAAGTTGCTTAAATCTGCTGGGAAGGAAATGAAAATAAGAAAAACACTGGGGCTGGTGTTTCAGAGTGCCTGCTGACAGCCAAAGCTCGTTGACTTGCAGAAACTACCAGACAGAGAAAGCTGAAAGGAGATACTGAACTGCCAGTTGCTGATGGAGCCTGTCCCCACGTAAAGGAGAAGGGACGCTGAGCCCCTGGTCAGGAAACCGTGGTGCCATGAGCCAAACTGCACCACTGCAGACAGCTGCCAAGGGCAGAGCTCACTATCAGACACAGAGGAGAATTCTCCATCAGCTTCACCTGCTGTCCATCAGCAGTCGATCGTTAACTTGGAGACCAAATTAGAGGCACTAATCTCTGGCAAACCCACATTTGAACCACTAGGTAAAATCTAGCTCTGGCCAGGTAGCTCAGTTGGTTAGAGCACCATATTGATACAGCAAGGTTGTGGGTTTGATCCCCAGGCAGATCATATAGAAGAATCAACCAATGAATGCATAAATAAGTGGAAAACTAAGTCGATGTCTCTGTCTCTCTCAAATCAATTTTAAAATGGGGGGGGGGGAGCACATGAGGACATAAAACACAGGTGAGAGTCCAGCAAAAATTCTTGGCATAGCAGTGACTCTGAATGCATTCTCAAGTACTGGGGAGGGGCAGTATTTTAAAGAGCAAGTCATTTTAGTGATCTATTTTCTGCATGATTATAGTCTATTACTTTATTTAATTTTTTAAATCTCTTTTAGAATGATATGGCCTCAAAATGCTTCCTTTTGGCCTGGCCAGAAAAGCTGGTAATTGTTCTTTGTAATCAAAGTGTGGTCTGAGGATCGGCTGCATTAGCACCTCTTGGGGTCCTGATACCATCTTGAGAATCTCAGACCCCAGCCCTGAGCTCCTGAATCAGAATCTGCCCTAGAGCAAGATCCCTGGAAGCACCACATGTACACTAAAATTGAAAAGAACACTGCTTTAGAGCTGCTTAGGCAAAAAAAAAAAAAAAAAAAAAAAGCTGAGTGTTGGGTAGCCAAATGCTGGCTCACTCTAAGCTAGGGGTAAGATCATAGCCAGCTGAGTGCTTGCTTCCACTCACTGGGAGGAGAACTAGCCACAGCCCCTGGGCCACAGCAGGATGGTGTAGGTAGTAATGAAGAGGCAGAGGATGAGGGCCAGCTTCAGCTCATGACTAAAAGAGCAACACAGGTGCTTCTTCCTATAGGTGCTGTCATACATGTGCAGCCTTTATCCATGTAGGGCCAGTAGCCACGGCCACCATGACAGCCACCTGGCCCATGCAGGTTCACATTGGATTTGGACAGTTGGTAAAGAAACAATGGAGCCAAAAACTGGTGTGCCATCATCTTTAATCCTAACCTGTACCTGGAGGGCAAGTAAAACACACACTGGGCTCCAAAACCCACTCAAATTCAGTGCTCACAAAGCTACTGACTTATCCGAGTTTCCTAGGATCAAAGGTTTCTAGCTCACCAGACTTATTCACCTCTGTTCCCCATCTCCTTCCTTCTCCCTGCACAAACTCTGCACAAACTGGCTTCTCACTCAACACTCCGCCATCTTGGCTGCTTCTCCTGGCCTCCTAGGACCATGTGGCCTCTCTCTGCTCTCTCCTCTAATGTTAATCTCAGGAACTAAGAGAGCAAGCTCCTGTTGTGCCCTCATTTTATAGTGTAGAAATCAAAACCTTTAATCCAATATACAAAATAGGGAAGTCTCTGATACAAAGTCACTTATCTGAGGCATGATGGGATTGTACCACCCCACATCAAAAAGGGTGGGAAAGGCTTAGTCCTAAAACCAAGCCCCAGGCTACAAGGATCTTGCCTGCCAACAGCCCTCCCCAACACACATTAATATCACCTGGGCGACAGGCTTCCATGTGGGCAGCGCCATCTTTAGCAAAGTGAGCATAATATATTTTATCTGCCCAACAATCCATAATAGAAGGCCAAGGCCCAGATGGATATAGATTATGAAAAAAAAGAAAAAGCCTAAGCAATGTAAAAGAGAAAAAAATATTTACTTTTCCAATTAGCAAAGGGTGATGGGCACCTTCTAAAAATTGTGCTTGGTAGTATTTGCTCCCTAAGTAATTATCCTTTTGCTTATTTTTCTGAAGTGTCTGCACCAGAACTATCTAAGACAATCACTTTGCTCTCAGCCTGGCTGAGCAACAACTCTTCATGGTACTTGTAACTCCAACCCCTAAAATCAATGAGATATACCAAACCAAGAAAGAGATTTTGTTCATTCAAGGCTATGCTTTAATTCTGGCTGCTCCAGTTACCAGGTAACCATAGGCAAGTCTCTTATTTTTTGAAAGGGACTAGTAAACTATAAAATACTGAGTGTTAATTATAATGAATTTCTCATTATTGAGTGGAAGTATAGCAGCGTGGCCTGCCTAATCACAGCCCCACTATTATCTGTGTGTCGCAGTTGAGAAGACTAAAATGTTGAGTTATGGCTCAATGTCTTACTAGAAAGTGGCAAAGCACAGACTGGCAGATGCCAGGTCTGTCTCTCAAGAGCCCAGAAGATGGTTAAACCCGATACCCTCGCCTTGATACAGCAAAGGTGCACACTCCCTCCCAGTTCTCTCTACTCTGCGCTGTAATTAATGCTCTCACACTTGAAGATAAAATTACAAGTGAACCAGATTTACCAGATTTGCCAAGGCTACTCATTGACGATTTGTTAGGAGAATAATCAATGCTAGCATCATTTATCTTACTACGTTTTTGACTGCAAGTCATTATTGAGTTTTTTAATTGTTAACTAATTAATCTTCACTCCCCTTGGCTTCTGAATTGTTTGATTTTTCGCCCCCCAAAAATCTAACTCTTCGTGTCAACAAGAAAAATCTCAAAATGAGATGGCAAATCAAACACCCCATTAACTCTCAGACTATGAAATAAAATAACTAACCTCTCCATCTCTCTCCCCACCCGCCTTCTCCCTCCTCCCTGCTTTTCTGTGTTGTTGTTGGGGTTTTTTAGTGCAAATGAAACCAAGGGAGCTTGAGGCTCCCTTCCAGGCTGGAAAATAAGTACACCCTTAGCTTGAGTGAAATAGAGAAGGTTGAAACTGAAAGATGGAATAGATTTGAATTAAAACAACTTGGTCTGAAACAAAAGCATTTAAGAGAGTTCAGCAAAGGTTAAGCATGCTGAGAATGCTGTATTTCCTGGTATCTTCTGATTAGCTTTTAAGATAGTTAATGGAAATGGGAGTATTACTTGAGCAAGGAGAGCACATTCCTGAAGAGAAGCAGGAAAGAGAGCTGCATTTGAACATTCTCGTTATAGCTAGGTGACATCTGGGTGACCCTAGGGTCAAGACTTTGATGTTTGGGCTAGGTAGCACTAAAGCTCCTAACACCTTGCATGCATTCCCCTTAAAAGTGCATCATACCCTTTCCTGGGAGAAAAATGTGCTATCCCCTTTCGGGAAGGGAGAAATTGCTGTGAGCCTACACACTCACACACAGTCCTCATCACCCATCCAGTGTGGCACCTACTATTATTATTCCCATTTTGCAGATGAGGAAACTGAGGTCTAGACAGATTTACTTTTCCACTACCATTCAATAAATATTGAAGCTGGAATTAAATCCAAATCTTCCTAACGCTAGAGCCGGAACTACAACAAGGGGTAACATTTCTGCCTTATCTCGCTTCCTTGTTTTACATTCCACAATTCCATGAGAGCAGAGAGAAACAAAAATAATCACACAAAAAAATGTCATGTATGTTCCCAATAACCACTAGGTTTCTTTTTTACCATCTGGCTGGCCAAGCGGCCAAGCAGGTGCCAGCAGAAGAAATATTCAACTAACTTTGGTTTCTGTTTATTTTTTTCTCAGACTATGAACTACTTCTGAGTAATGATCATAATTTTTTATTTTTATATCCTTCCCTTTAGCATGGACTATGTGAGCACCCAGACTGCTACTCAACCCCTCTGCCCCCGCCACCACCACCAAAGCCACACACACCTCATCAGACATTAATCAGCTGCCGCACTACTCTCTAGTAAGGCTGACAAGAGCCCCGGGATCCTTCCTAACACAATGTTTCAGACAATCACTAGCCATCAATCAGAGCTGGCATACTGGGTGAAATCTGCTTGCTTTTCCCTGTCCACATACTTGGCTGAGTGCTTTCCCGTGGTTCTTGTTCTCTGAGCATTCACGATCCAAGTTTTAGTTACGAGAGTGCACAGAGAAAAGTCGTCAGTACACACACGTGTTCACTGAAGAAACTGACCGCTTTTCTATTCTGTACATACACCTTCAGCTGTCACTCCCCTTTTTACACTAGTCCCCTGAGGTGAAAATGTTATGTTCTTTGTCGACTGTTCTTGCAGGGCGTATGTGCAGAGATGCAAAAAGATGGCAAATGTTGGGAAGTGTGAAGTGGGTGAAAGTGTTAAACTGGCAAACTGCTCAAATCAGACACATGAGAACGTTCACCACTGAGTGTCTGGGAAAGCTGCACCCCGCTAACGAGTGAAGAAGAGAAAATCCAAGGGTGATGACAAGATAGGTGCTTCCAAAGAGATCATTGTAATATCAAAGTTTGAGCTGAAGCTCTTGAGGAAACTGATAGAGCCTTGGAATATTTGTGCAAAAAAGAAATGACCTTGTTTATGAAGCTACTATGCAGTGAAAAAGAAACATAAAATGAAGGTTTGCGTCATCCCCCTGCGCAAGTTTGCCAGAAAACAATTATGCCAAAAAACACAACCAACACCGCACTAGTCAAGATTGATTTCTTGATATAGTTATTTTTTAGGTATTTTTATATAAAATGAATCAGACCCAGTTTCACCACTCACATTAAATTTGGAATTTAATAATATGGAGTATGGGATTAATTGGAGGATTTTCGTTTTCGTTTTTGTTTAAAGAGAAAAAACACTTTGTCCAAACTTTTTTATACATAAACTAACTAAAGGTCACAGAGAGAATCAGTTGTTTACTGAGGTTACATGGCAAACAATAGACAAGACATAGTCCCAGAGACGCTAAGGATCGGTCACTGTAACTATCATGTCTCTGAGCTAAACATCAGATCCACATCTAATAAAGAGATAAATTCCTTAGTTTCCCAGAGATGATAATGAGAGTGGTAAGACTAGGTCTGATTTATTTTGTATAGGATTACTTGTAAATAACACTTCATCAAGAATTCTATGACCTGTGGTGGTGCAATGAATAAAGCATATAGACCTGGAGCGCTGAGGTCTCCGGTTCGAAACCCCAGGCTTGCCTGGTCAAGGCACATAGAGAAGCAACAATGAGTTGTGCTTCCTGCTCCTTACTCCATCCACCACCTTTCTCTCTGTCTCTCTCCACTCTCTAAAATCAATAAATAAAATCTTAAAAAAAAAAAAAAAGAATTAAAAGCTTGACCAGGTGGTGGCGCAGTAGACATCGACCTGGGATGTTGAGGTCCCAGGTTCAAAACTTTGAGGTCACCAGCTTGAGTATGGGGTGGCTGGCTTGAGCATGGGATCATAGACATGACCCCATGGTCGCTGGCTTGAGCCCAAGGTCACTGGTTTGAGCCCAAAGGTTGCTGACTTGAGCAAGGAACTGGCTCTGCTGGAGGCCCCCCTCCCCTGTCAAGACACATATGAGAACGCAATCAATGAACAACTAAGGTACTGCAACAAAGAGTGATGCTTCTTATCTCTCTCCCTTCTTGTCTGTCTCTCTCACTAAAAAAATTTTTTTTAAAAGAAAAGAATCAAAGAAAGGCACCTGTCCTGCCTCCTACCTCATCACATTTTTAAGGTTTTTCTGGATGGTTTCTTTCAAAAATTGTGAAGGGCAAGGAAGCAAAACTTAAAGAGAACCTTCTAGGTGAGGGCTCCTGGGTAGGACAGCTGATCAGTTTCGATCATGGGCATTAAGTCAGGTAGAAAAGAGTGTGGCTCAACAACTTACTAGCTGTGTGACCATGGACAGGTGAACTAACCTCTCTGAGCCTCAGTTACCTCATTTGTATAGTGGAGAATCATAGCCATCCCACAGTGTGGTTGTGAGTTTTAAGTCAGCGAATGCATGCAAAGTACCTGGAGTAAGATTCAGTCAAGGAGAGACTTTCCAGCCCACCTCTCTAGAGTCTTCTTTCTCCAAGTCTTGGTCCAGACCTTTAGGGATAGCTAATCTTCTAGTGTTGTAACTGCCAATTAGCAGCAGAAACTGTGAGGCTTACCACTAACCCCGTTGCCTACAAGCCCTCGTGACAGGCAGGGGCTGAGCCCTTCGGTTAATGGAGCAGGATGCTCTTCCTAAACTCTACTACTGTCCAGGCTGCTGAGTGGAGCCTCTCAAAAGTCTCAGGCCCCAAATTCCATTTCCGAATAAGCTGTGCTCTCGAGCCAGCTCCCACCAATCCTTTCAGCATCACCTGAGGAGAAGGCTGAGGCTGGGCTGCCAGGTCAGGTGGTCACATGCTTGCCTCCAGAGCCAGGAAACATGACACCTGGGAGAAGCCACATTCCTAGACTGCTGCTCACAGTCACATGTGATCACTCAGTCAAGGGAGGGGTCGGTGACAGGAGGGAGCCAAGAGTGCCCTTTGTTCTTTGTCATCAGTAAGGGGGAGGAGAGCCACCAAGCTACAGCATTAACTGGGACACTGGTGTCAAGAGCCCTTGTCTGCTTGGTTTTGTCACCATCTCCCAAGTATCTGTTTCATTATCTGTAACAGTGGTTTTCAAAGTATGGTCCAGGGATCTCCTGGAGTGGGGAGGTCATGACGTCAAAACTACTTTCTGAAGAACACTAAGGTGTCACTTGTTCTTCTCACTCTTAATCTCTCAGTAGCAAACTGGTGTTCTGCAGATGCTACACGTGCTCTGACATCATCAGTGCTCTCGTGAGTGATGGGATGTGCTTGTGCTTTCAAAATTTCTAGCTTCGGTTAATATGGTAAATATTAATAAAGTGAACCCATATAAACTAAAGCTCTTTGGGATCAGCAATAATTTTTAAGACCATTATATACAGGTCCCAAGTACAACTGAGTGGATCATGAAAAGCTGGTATCCCCTCTCTACCCTGTACTCCCAGACAGCACGATCCTTTTCCCTGGGCAGGCACATCACCTCTTTCCTGTGATTCTCCCTGACATGGTCAAAGCACATAATAACATGTTTGTGTCCCTGTGATTGCCACACTATTAGCACGGCCCTGTGCACCTGCATTTCTCTGTCTCCCAAGTCATCTTGGCAATGACTTCCCATCGCTGCAGGTCCATACCACAAGCTACTCAACCTGAGCTCTGTTGAAGAACACCTGGGTTGTCCCTTCTATCTTTTGCAACTTACAAACAATGTTGTGATGACCATGTCTGTACAAACATCATTTCACAGATGGAGCAGTATGTATTTATATCCTGCACACTTTTCCATTGTGGGAGGGTACATTATTTAGCCAACTTGATACTGAAAATCACTTAAGTTATTTACAATTTTTTTTGTATAACAGGGCTGTGATGAACATCGCTGTATATAAATCTCTTAGAAAAATTCCTTACAAAGAAATTGCTAGGTCAAAATGTATTTGAATTTTAAAGTTTGGTCAATATTGTTGATTTTTCCTCCGAAGAGTTTGCACCAACCTCTGCGACTTCCAGCTGGGTATGAATGCCTTTTCCCCGGCAACCTGGCCTAAGCTGTTTGTTATAAAAACTCTTTGATCTTTGACCATCTAAAAGGTGAAAAATATTATTTTGCTTTTGTTTCAGTTAGCTTTTATTTAATAATTCATGTGCTTGGCCATTTATCTGTAAATTAATAAATCATTTGTATTTCTTTTGTCTGCCTCTAAATGTCTTTTGCTCATTTTTCTATGAGTTGTAGGTCCTTTTCTTATTAGGTTGTAAAATTTTTTAAAAATACTTTCAGTAGATTAGCTCTTTGTCATATATTATCACTCAAATATTTTTATAAATTTTTATTTGTATTTGAATTTCTTTATGGTAATTCTTTGTTATATAGATATTTAAAATTTGTATGCAGTCAAACTTACAGGTCTTTTTTTTTTTTTTTTTTTTTTTTTGCATTTTTCTGAAGTGAGAAGCAGAGAGACAGACTCCTGCATGTGTCCGACCAGGATCCACCCAGAAAGTCCACTAGGGGGCGATGCCCTGCCCATTTGGGGCTTTGATTCATTGCAACCGGAGCCATTCTAGAGCCTGAGGCAGTGGCCATGGAGCCATTTTTAGCACCTGGGCCAACTTTGCTCCAATGGAGCCTTGGCTGTGGGAGGGGAAGAGAAAGAGAGAGGAAGGAGAGGGGGAAGGGTGGAGAAGCAGATGGGTGCTTCTGTGTGCCCTAGCTGGGAACAGAACCTGGGACTTCCACATGCCAGGGCAACACTCTACCACTGAGCCAACCATCAGGGCTACTAGTCTTTTCTTTTATGGCTTCTAGGTTCTGTGCCCTACACAGCCTCAGAAAGTGTGGTCCCAGTGTGAAATTATTAAATTAAACATTTTTTATGTTTATTTCTACAACTTTTATTTCTTACACTTAAGTTTGTGATCTATCTGAAATTTATTTTGGTATAATGAATAAAAAAGCAGTGATGCATTATTTATTTATTTATTTTATCGAGAGATTGAAGAAGAGACGGGGACAGACAGGAAGGGAGAGAGATGAGAAGCAACAACTCTTAGTTTATGCTTTAGTTTTTCATTGATTGCTTTCTCATACAGGCCTTGGCCAGGGAGCTCCAACTAAGCCAGTGACCCCTTGCTCAAGCCAGTCACCATGGGGTTATGTCTCTGATCTTATGCTCAAGCAGGTAACCCTGTGCTCAAGCCAGATGAACCCTGCGCTCAAGCCAGTGACCTCAATGTTTCAAACCTGGGTCCTCAGCATCCCAGGCCTATGTGCTATCCACTGCACCACCATTTTGTCAAGCCGCAATGATGCATTTTTAAGAGTTTTTATTGATCTATTTTTAGAAATAGAGGAAGGGAGAGAGACAGAGAGAGAGAAAGGAAAAAAAACTCATCAACTTGTTGTTCTATCCATTCACGCTATCATTGGTTGATTCTTGTATGTGCCCTGACTGGGATCGAACTTGCAACCTCGGCATGCTGAGAGGATGCTCTAACCAACTGAGCTACCTGGCCAGGGCCAGTGAAGTATTTTATAAATTAAATGGTTAGTCATTTAAACCAAACCTGTTTACTGAATAATCTATCTTTTCCCTACTGATTTGAAGCAAGTTTTCTTTTTTGTATATAAAGGTCAGCTTTTTTTTTTTTTTTCTGTATTTTTCCGAAGCTGGAAACAGGGAGGCAGTCAGACAGACTCCCTCAATGCGCCCGACCAGGATCCACCCAGCACGCCCACCAGGGGGCGATGCTCTGCCCATCCGGGTTGTCGCTCTGTTGCGACCAGAGCCACTCTAGTGCCTAAGGCAGAGGCCACAGAGCCATCTTCAGTGCCCGGGCCATCTTTTTGCTCCAATGGAGCCTTGGCTGTGGGAGGGGAAGAGAGAGACAGAGAGGAAGAAGAGGGGAAGGGGTGGAGAAGCAGATGGGCGCCTCTCCTGTGTGCCCTGGCCGGGAATCAAACCCGGGACTTCCACACACCAGGCCAACCACTCTACCACTGAGCCAACCGGCCAGGGCCAAGGTTGGCTTTTTTTATTGATTTTTTTTTTTTTTTTTTTTTTTTGAGAGGGAGGAGAGAGAAGGAGAAACATCAACTTGTAATTGCTTTACGTGCTCAAGCCAGCAACCTTGGGTTCAAGCTAGCAACCTTTAGGCTCAAACCAGTGACTTTAGGATCATGTTGATAATCCTGTGCTCAAGCTGGCGAGTCCACATTCAAGCCGACAATCTCCAGGTTTCATACCTGGGACCTTAATGTTCCACATTGAGGCTCTATCCACTGTGCCACCACCAGTCAGGTTTGAAGTAAGTTTTGCTAGGACCTACCATACTTCCAAAACAGCATCAGCATGGAGGCCTAGAACTTGAGAAGCAGCACATGCTGCAGCCATGAACATGACACACCGGACAGGAAGGCCCTTCCTCTATAGGATGCGTTGCTGATTAGCACCACCCATCGGAAGGAGGGGCACCTCTGGGCGCCCCATGCCCTCCTCACTGGGGCTTCACTCCAACGGCCTAAAGTAGCTCCAGGTACTATTTGGTAGCTACAAATAAAAATCTTAATGAAAACATCACCTCAAAAATGAACACAGTGAAAGAAGTAGAGGAAGTGATATACAAAACTTTATTCACAATTTTGAAGCAAAAACTTAAAGGGAAAGGAATTTGGACATGTCATAGAAGGCAATCAGATCTAATATAAAATGCCCTGGGTGAAGAGCCATGGGCCTGTGACAAGTCTCTCCTCTGTGCCTTCTTCTCATCTATAAAATATGGAGACTAGGCCAAAAAAGCCTGGACTTCCTTCAGCAGTAACACTTAAGACTCCAGAGCTGCTTTGGGGACTCTCTCCAACATTTTTTTTTCTGAATGAGAATTCTTGACAAGATTCTCAGGGAACTGCTGCCCTGTTCTGAGGGTTGCCTGACTCCTCTGTGCCCTGGAAGCCTTAGAGCAGGGGTAGCCAACCTTTTATACCTACCGCCCACTTTTGTATCTCTGTTAGTAGTAAAATTTTCTAACCGCCCACCGGTTCCACAGTAATGGTGATTTATAAAGTAGGGAAGTAACTTGACTTTATAAAATTTATAAAGCAGAGTTACAGCTTTATAAAGTTGTAAACAACTTATAAAGTTATAAAACAACTTATAAAGTTAAATCTATCTTTTTATTTATACTTTGGTTGCTCCCCTACCGCCCACCATGAAAGCCGGAATGCCTACTAGTGGGCGGTAGGGACCAGGTTGACTACCACTGCCTTAGATCATGACACTGGAAGGGAGCCTCCCCTTTGTGTTGTCATTTTTTTCAAAAATTTCTCATGAAATTAGCAGCCTCTCACCTTCTTGGATCTTACCTTTTGAAAGAAACAGTAAATCAGGATGGCCACCAACCTTCACAAGTTCCTCTCTTTTCAACCAAAATTCTAGGACTGAGAGACACCAAAATGTGTGGTTTCTGGAGACTATTTGACCTTTCAGAAAATGAAAATGCTGAATTCATCTCTTGATAATGAAAAGGGGCCACTTCCAGGGGACCTTTGCTACAGGCTGTGACCCAAAAAAAGGTGCAGAATACAGGTGACAGTTGTTTCTACCCGGAAGTAGTAAAATCAGGAAGTTCGCAAAGAAGTGTTAGAAATTTGGAGCATGGGAAAAATTACTGCTTTTATATTTGTATTTTTTTAATAATTAGAATTAGCCTGACCTGTGGTGGCGCAGTGGATAAAGTGTCAACCTGGAAATGCTGAGGTTGCCGGTTCGAAACCCTGGGCTTGCCTGGTCAAGGCACATAAGGGAGTTGATGCTTCCTGCTCCTCCCCCTTCTCTCTCTCTCTCTCTCCCTCTCTTTCTCTCTCTCTCTCTCTCTCTCTCTCCCTCCCTCTCTATAATAAGTAAATAAAATCTTTTAAAAAAATAATTAGAATTATTTTTCTAGGCATCCAGAACACATTTCACACATAGGCAGTGTAGGGCCGGTGGCTGCCGTGATGACCGTGCAGGTTGCAGGTTCCCATTGGATTCCGGCAGACTGTAAAGGGACTGTGGAGCCAGAAAGTGGTGGGCCGTTCCGTTTATTAGAGACTCATAACAGCAAATGAGCAAACAGGCAGGGAAGACCGCTTCCTTCTCACTCAGGACTCCCCAAGCCCCTCAGCTCTCTCTCATGCGCGCTCGCGCTCTCTCTCTCTCTCTCTCTCTCTCTCTCTCTCTCTCTCCAGTCCCCAGCAAAACAGGCTGGGGGAAAAATCCTTCTCCAGCAAACCATCGCCCCTCTCAAGCAGGAAGGCAAACCTCAATTCACAATCTGCGGCCCTGAGGGCAAGCACCTGCAGCCTTGCACAGACTATACACACATGGCGCTGCCCCAATACAAGGGAGCAAGCTTAAAAAACATTTGTTTGCCTAACATATGGGGACCCCACATCTGTGAGAGGGTCCGAAGCAGAAAGGGAATATGAAATCCATCTGGCATTCTGAGCTAAGGAGTGAGGTAAGAAGAGCCTTGGGGCTTCAGAGGGAGGAAGCTCCCTCCCAGGCTGATAAGAAGAACAAATGTTCAGTAATGAGCTGTTTGCCTTGCCATATAACTAAGTCATAAAAAGTTATTCCTGGTGATAACTCTTATTATGGGCAAGGCGCCAATTCAAATTCTTGAAGGGAGAGGTGACCATATCTTCAGAGCCCACAGGGTCCTCATTGCCTTCTGAGGCCTATTGTGAACCTTTCATCTTCCATGTCTAGAGACCTTGGTATCAACAAGGCAATGGCACAGTCTAGTTGTCCAAGAAGCTTCTGGATTCCACGTCTGTGGATATAAGAGCACCAGACACAGATTAAGGTCAGTTGAGGCCCTGGGTGCAGAAGAAAATATTGGGCCCCTTAAAAAAGAGAGAGAGACAGGGAAAATGAACATACATGTTAACCATATTTTTAAATAAATAAAAAATATTTTATACTATTAATGTTAAAATTGCACATATGAAACCAAACTTGGCATCATTAAAAAAAAGTGTCAAGTTGGGTTTTTGCAGGGCCCTTCAGAAGTTGGGGTCCAGGGCGTGTGCCCGGTGTGCCCGCCGTTAAATCTGCCTCAAAAACCCAATTGCTATCCGTGCGTATTGCACAGAGCGAGGCCTGGCAGGCCTCACTGTCATTGCCAGCAGTGTTTCCTCGGGGCAGAACGATGGGCTGAGGGAAAAGGTGAAGGGAAACTTTCATTTCTTACTTCTCTGCTTCCATGTGCTTAGTTTTTTTTTATAACATACTTATTCCTTTAAATGTTTCAAACACATTTTTTAAAATCTTCATTGAGTCTTTCAAGTCCATGAAACAAATAGGTGCTGAGACAATGCATTGGGAAGGCGGGTTTGGCTCCAATTCTCTAACCGAAGCAGCTGGGGTCTGCTGAAACCACCCCTGTGCATTTATGTCACCTGCTCTTCTCCCCGCTTCTGCAGAGATGATTTGCAAATGAAGTTCCTTTTGCTGACCTGCCCCTGGGTTGAGGGATGAATGGGAGGCCAGAAGGGCCATGTGGAAAGTGGTCCCAGTGGGCTGGGCAGGGCGCCCAGGCTTGCGAGAATCAAGGTTGGCCAAGGCGGTCAGAGCCAGAGACCCCACAGCTTTGCTGGGACTCTCTGCCTCTGTCTTCTACCAGATTCTAGAAGGTAAAGTACTTTCAAGGCAGAAACCTGCCTGCGGAACAAGGCAGGTCCTGCGCACACCCACCGATCTGGCAGATGGGCCCTGGGAGCCAGTTCCGGGTGAGCAAGAACCCATGAGGCTGAGGGGGATATGGGGAGGGGGGCACTTGGGAGGGCTTCCCCTGCCAGGGGGCCAAAGAAGCTCAAAGGTGCAGCAGATTTCTTGCTAAGAGAAACTATGAGAGATCTAGACAGCAGCCCTAGTGTGGAGCATTGAGAACAAAGTAAGTCTCTGATTCCAGCCCCAGTGACTGACTAGGCAACTGAACAGTATTCTCAGGGATCCTGCTGATCAGCTAATGGGTGAGGGTTTTGTTTTTGTTTTGTTTTCAGTTATTTAAATCTCCTTTTAAAACTCTGGGTTAAAATGTGCCCTCCATGTAATTTCTCACCTGCTGGAGGGAAGGGGAGGGTAAAGGAGAGTAGAATTTATATGATTTAAATCCCATATGATTTGTACCTTTCTCCCCTCCCCCAAATAAAAAGTCATATCATCTTTGGATGGTTCCGGCATATCTGTTTTGCATGTACAAGTACACAGAATTTTCCTCCGGGTTAGATTTTTCTGTATTTCTACTGCCCTGAGAAGCCCACTTCTTGTCTGCTCATCTCTGACCTCTTCCTACTGCTTCCACTGTCTTTAGCCTCGAATCCCACACCCAATGGTTGAGTCTGGATATTTTAGAAAGCTCTGTAACTTGATTCCCAATCCCTCCCTATTGTTTTAGAGCTTGAACCCAAGGTGACAACCCTTCCACTTCAGCAGCCTGTCCTGAAACAGACTCTGGAGCAGGGAGCACATGGCTGTTGACTTCATAGCATCGTGAGTGTGATGACATTGACCATCCTTTTTCATGGGTTTCGATGGTCATGGGATTTTTAGATAGTTTCTGATATAAACTCACAGAGTCCTTCCATGGAATACGTCCCTCTGACTGCTTCTTAGAGGTGAAAACAAAAACGGAACTAGTATTTCACGTCTGACATCACCTTGCAGAACCCTCGTGAGTCTCGGGGATCCTGACAATCAGTGCCCGGACCAGGCAGACTCCCAGTGGAAGGAGGGTGGAAGCGATCTCACCTTGGTGAAAAGCCTAACAGGCATCCCCAAACTACGGCCCGCGGGCCACATGCGGCCCCCTGAGGCCATTTATCCGGCCCCCTGCCACACTTCTGGAAGGGGCACCTCTTTCATTGGTGGTCAGTGAGAGGAGCACTGCCCCAGTCCCATGTCTGCTGTGTCTCTCCCTGCCACACCCCATCAAAGCAGCAACTTGACCATAAGCAGATTTGAAAATCAAATCCAAAACATCAGAATCAACAAGGTCTTCAGCCGCCAACCCAGCATCGCTGTGGCGTCTTATCCTGGACAAATACGTGCGAAGATTTTTTTTTTCTCTCCTTTTGTATCTCTCCCAGGAAAGCTGAACTGATTAAAAAATAAAAGTAGCCAGCTGGTAGAAATCTTGGATCTGTGCTTTGAAGCTGAGGTAATAGACTTTTGAATAAACTACAAAATAAGGGACAAGGGGAAAATTGAAGGAGACTCTTGTACAGATTCTTGCTTACCACTTGATGACATGGTTTTCACATCAGATATTTAATGGCCCATCAATCTGATTACTGTACAATTAGTGCCACTTCCAAACCTGATTAGTCACTCTGGTCTTGTTTCTTACAAAGATTCATTCTAGATATTTCTCAATTAGGATTAAATGTCAACTAAAATGTAATACATGAAAAGTGTTATTAATATTATCATAACAATTTATGCTCCATCCATATTAAAGCATATAACACATTTGCCTAAAATGTGTGGTTGAAACCCTTTTCTTCGCAACCATAAGGAAAAGCAAAAGATGCTGGAACTAAATATGAATGAAATGTTCTGTCAAGAGCTTTGCAAACACTGCCCTAACCAGGCAAAATCAAATTTATCTCCACTAGATTTAGTTTAAATGGTTCATATTCACATGATTGCCAAAGATGGGGTGCTAAAGTCCTTTAAGAAATGATAATTTTGGAAATATACATTGGACTTTCACGTTTTTCCATTTGTATAGTCAAAGGCCCTTTATGAATTAGCAATGAGATTATACGAACAGATTTTCTTGGGATTATATGAAATGTTTTATTTTTAACTAGAAGCTTTAAAAGTGTGATGAAATCAACGCCTTACATTAAGTCTGCATAAAGCCTCAGGAAAAAAATTCTCATCAAAGGAACCAGTGAGAAAGCAAAGAGAAGGACAGATAGAAAAAACCCTGGCTAAAATGCTTTGCCATGAAAGTCTGATGTCTGTACGACGGCTTAAGAAGAGAAAAGAAATGAGAAACACAACTTCCACACGATCAGCCAAGGACTAGAAGAAATCCCTGGTCACCGGCACAGCAGCTAACCTGAGCATTTCTGTTCTGAAGCAGTTCTAGCAATGAAACCTCAAAGGCAAAGCCTAGGGTTTTATCGGATGGAAAAATTAGTTAGAAACAGCTTCAATTTACATTTTGGAAAATGAAACAAAGTATCAAAAGGTTAAAACCATTCTGTATCCAAAAACCCAAGATCCTAGATGTAATGACTGCTAATATTTCAGCTGTTTCCAGCCAATATTTTTAAGAAAGAGGGCTGGTTGTGTGTGTGTGTGTGTGTGTGTGTGTGTGTGTGTGTGTGTGTGTGTAATATCTTGTTTAAAACACAGTTGAAATCCTACCACATATAGAGTTTACAATTTATATTGTAAAATATTGGGTTGGGGAATAAGTTCGTAGCATTTTTACTGAAGACTTTTATTTAAACAAAAAACAATAATTATATCAATAAGTTAATCAATTATATATTCGCCGTTGCTGTTTACAACCTCTTCCCACCTCTCGACCAATTTGTTGATGCCGTTCCGCCAAAAATCGCCTAGTCTGGTGTCAAAGAAGTTGTTGAGCCAGTTTTTAAGGACCTCTTTGTTATCGAAGGTAACGCCCTTGATATGATTTGACAGGGAGCGGAAAAGACGGTAATCGGTCCGTGCAAGGTCAGGAGAATACCGCGGATGCTGAAGGATCTCCCATTCGAGCTCTTGGAGTGCGGCTTTGACGACTTGTGCAACATGGAGCCTGGCGTTGTCGTGAAGGAGTATGGTTTGACCATGTCGATCAGGTCTTTTCAGTCGAATAGCCTCATTCACGCGGTGTAGCTGGGCAATGTAGAGCTCCTTGTTGACCGTGGCATTCTTTCGAGCATTTCCCAGTGCACCATGCCCTCCCAGTCCCACCAAACACATATCATGATCTTCTTTGGATGAAGGTCCGGCTTGACTCTCGGCTTTGGCGTATCTCCTGGAGCCACCCACTCCTTTCTTTGCTTCATATTGATGTATAGGCACCATTTCTCATCTGCCGTGACGATTCGGTACAAAAAGCGCAGTTTATGACCACGTGTTGCTCGATGGTGGGCGAGATGCTGAGAAGCAATTTGAAGGTGACTTTCTTTGTTTTTTTCATTGAGCTCGTGAGGCACCCAGGCTCCCAATTTTTCGGTAAATCCCATTGAATGAAGGTAATTGAGAATCGTTTTATGATTGCAGTTCATTTTTTCCGCCAATTCACAACTGGTTTGGCGACCGTTCTCCTTCAAAAGTGATTTGAGACGTTCTTCATCGAATTCAGAAGGCCTTCTGTGGCGGGACGTGTCATCGACGTCAAAGTCGCCATTTTTGAACTTTGCAAACCATTTCCATGCTGTAGACTCGCCTATGACACCTTCTCCATACATGTCGCAAATGTCCTGGGCTGCTTCGGCAGCTTTTTGACCTCGATGAAAAGCAAAGAAGAGCAGGTGTCGAAAATGTTGATTTTTGCCTCCTGGGTATTCCATTTCTAAGCCTCAAAACTAATAAAAAATTAAATAACTCAAAAATACAATTAATATAGTTTTGTAGAGCAGAAAGAGTTTTATCGAATGAATACTTACCCTTTGCCAAACAGCAAACAAATCGTTGTAAAATAAAAGAAAATATAAAAACGCTACGAACTTATTCCCCAACCCAATATTAATGTATTCAGGAACCTCCGTGGCTGATGCAGGAAGAAGTTGCACACAGAGGAAAGCCTTCCTGCTTCTACTGCGAGTCTTAGGACCATGAATGGGGGAGAAAAGAGAACCACATTAAGCACGACTCCCACTCCACTCCCACGACTTTCAGCATCCACTGAGCTGACCACTCTAGTACTGTTTTTCCCTGCAGCCTTTATGACAACCTTGGAATGTCAGAACTTACTTTGTTGTTAACAAAACTAAGGTTCAGAGCCCAGAGTCATCACCTAAAAGTAACAGAGCCATGATTTAAACCCATATCTCTCCATCACTGACCCTCCCCAAAAGTATGGTGAAAAGTAATGTCAAGTGTCTGCAGATCTTCACATTTCAGCCATCCACTCATTCAATAACCACTGTGTGCCAGGCACTGTCCTACAAGCTGGCAGTAGAGCAGTGAACAAAAACAAGGTCCTGCCTGACCAGGCGGTGGCGCAGTGGATAGAGTCTCAGACTGGGATGAGGAACGACCCAGATTCAAGACCCCGAGGTCGCCAGCTTGAGCGTGGGCTCATCTGGTTTGAGCAAAAATCTCACCAGCTTGGACCCAAGGTCACTGGTTTGAGCAAGGGGTTACTCGGTCTGCTGAAGGCCCGCGGTCAAGGCACATATGAGAAAGCAATCAATGAACAACTAAGGTGTCGCAGTGCTTAAAAAAAACTAATGATTGATGCCTCTCATCTCTCCATTCCTATCTGTCTGTCCCTGTCTATCTCTCTCTCTGTCTCTGTAAAACAAACAAACAAACAAACAAAAACAAAAACAAGGTCCTTGCTTTGCATTCAATATAGAGAATAAACAAATTATGTGTGTGTGTACATATGTATTGTATATACACACATGCGTGTGTAGAGAGGCACATAGATAGATAATAGGATATATGTCAGATGCTGATAATGAAGGTAAGAGTTAATGGGACAGAAAGTAGCAGGAATGGGGCTGTACATTGCTTTCCTGTGGCTGCTGTAATAGATTACCACAAACTTGGTGACTTAAAATCACAGAAACTTCTGGCCTGTAGTGGCACAGTGGATAAAGTGTTGACCTGGAACTCTGAGGTTGCCAGTTTGAAACCCTGGGCTTCTCAGTCAAGCCAAGGTACATATGGGAGTTGATGCTTCCTGCTCCTCCTCCCTTCTCTTCCTCTTCTCTTTCCCTTCTCTCTCTCTCTCTCTCTCTCTCTCTCTCTCTCTCTCTCTTTTATTCTTCTTTAAAATAAATAAATAAAATCTTTTTTTAAAAGGGGAGGAATTTTGGCCCTGGCTGGTTGGCTCAGTGGTAGAGCATCAGCCTGGCATGCAGGAGTCCCGGGTTCGATTCCCGGCCAGGGCACACAGGAGAAGCGCCCATCTGCTTCTCCACCCAACCCCCTCTTCTTCCTCTCTGTCACTCTCTTCCCCTCCTGCAGCCAAGGCTCCATTGGAGCAAAGTTGGCCCGGGTGCTGAGGATGGCTCTGTGGCCTCTGCCTCAGGCACTAGAATGGCTCTGGATGCAACAGAGGGATGCCCCAGATGGGCAGAACATCGCCCCCTAGTGGGCATGCCGGGTGGATCCCAGTCAGGCGCATGCGGGAGTCTGTCTGACTGCCATTCCATTTCCAACTTCAGAAAAATAAAAAATAAAATAAATTTTAAAAAAAGGGGGGGGGAGGAATTTAAAAAAAAAATCACAGAAATTTATTCTCTCACAATTGTGGAGAGCAGGATTCCAACATCAACACTCTCCACAGGGCCTCGCACCTCTGAGAGTTCTCAGGCACCGCCTTCTTTGTCTGATCAGCTTCTGGGCTGTCAACATCTGCAGCTGCTCATTCCCGTCCCTGCCTCTGCCTGTGCACAGCCTTCTCAGTGTTTGTCTCAGATCTTCCTCTGACTTTCTCTTATAAGCACTCTTGTGACTGGACATAAGGCCCAGCCAAATAATCCAGATGATACCCTCATCTCAAAGTTCTTAACTGCATCTACAAGGACCTTTTTTCCAAGTAAGTTCATATTTACAGGTCTGGGAATTGGAATACTGTACAGACTTTTGGGAGACCACCACTCAGCCTACTACAAGCTGCTGTTACTGCTGCCCATGAGATGTCAGGAAAGCCCTCCCTATTACAAGGTTATTTAAGCGGAGACCTGAATAAAGGGGACACTTATGCAAGGTGCAGGTGGAGGAACAAGTCCAAGGGCTCTGATGGAAAGTGTGTGTGCTGTGTCTGAGTCACAGCAAAGGCGCTGTGTGGTTGGAGTCGTGTGAACAAGAGGAGACTGACATGAGAAGAGGTGAATTGTGATGAATAATCTCGTTGCCACATATGAAGGTTATAATCTGCTTTCGTTATGTGGCCCGCAAGAGGCCAATGAATCTAACACCTGGTGACTTAATCCATACAAGGGCAGTTCACTGTCAGGTGTCTTCAAAATAGTTCAAGGATTTTGGCAGAGTAGACTTGATTTTCCAAAGGTAAATTCCAGTCTACCAACTATATCCCTACTGTTTTATAAACTGACACCTCTGAAAAAATTTCCTGGCCCACATCCCCATCTAAGATAGGTAATCTCTTTCTGAATTTCCCTAGAACCTTGTCCCACACTCATGATGATGTACTGTGACTTGTCACCCCACCCTGTTCAGCTGCTATGTCCCAGTCTAATCTCCACGCTTGTTGACTGCAGGAAACAAATCATCTTCATATTCTTAACACTTACAGCAGGCAAGTGATTAATGCCATTGAATGAGTGAAGGAATGAATGAAATGTAAAGGTCTCATCTTATTCATGCTTGGAATGCTATGCAATCAGAACTCCAAAGAAACATTTAGCTTTGAAGGGTTTGTTTCAAACTAAGAGTAAATATAACTAAGACCATTTATCCTCAAACCTAGAGACAAGTAAAATAAGAAACAGCGCTTTGCTTCCTATTACCACTATTAGGGTAACAGGAAGCAGAAGACCTCAGTTCTTGCTCTAGCTTTGCCAGTTGCTATGTGACCCCAAGCAAATCACTTAATTCCTCTGGGCTCTGGGTTTTTACCAGCAATCAGAGGAAGCCGACCTGAGGGAATACAAGGACCTTTCTCACTCTAAGTGCTCCAGGCCTGACATAAAATCCCAGGAAGTAACCCAGCATTGTAAATATTCATTTAACTTCAAAACTTGCTTTGATGGGAAGTCTTTGCTCCCTTTGGTGATCTCAGTCAGAGGTCCTCAACAATCCAGGCCCAAACCTCCTTCTCTATGGTTCTCACTGCTCAGTAATCTCATTTGGTTCCGCGAAAGCCCAAGCCCGTTTCTCAAACTTTTCCTACTGAGATATCCCCCCCAAAGCAGAAGAGTGAATGACCTACTGTTCCAAGAAAGCCTGCCCAGCAGGTCTGGAGACTTCCCTCCTGAGGCTAAAATTCTATTTAAATTTAAAAAGTAATTTTTAAAATTTATTTTTAAATCAAATGTGTTAAATATTTTATATTTATATGAATTTTGTATTCTACTCTATAATGCATCTGCTTATTGTGAAAATGCATTTTTCCTCCAAAACTTTGGAGGGCAATCATTGCTCAGTGTTTATCCTGGGTTGGTGCTGGGTGGCACAGCACCCTGGAGCCGGGAGAGAGGCATTCCCCAGGGTGAGCAGCGAGCTGGAATAACACGTCCCTCCATAAAACCAGTGCCAAGGAGCGTCTGTGGGCAGGAAGAGCCGGCAGGCCCCGTGAGCCTTAATTAGACCTCTGTTCCCTCGCTTTGCATGACCAACACTCCACTCTTTATTGCTCTGGGAAGCTGAAACTGGGTGGGACTTTGGGAAAACTTTGTTGAACATTAGAGACAGTGAAAGGGAAGTAAACACAGAACCAGAAGGACAGACAGGCTGACCTGGGAGGTCCTGGCCCATCTGCCCACAGTTGGCTCCTTCCCAGACCTTGGTCTGGTCCATCCCAGTGGTGAGCCATGGTCAGCCCCAGTCAGACCTCATTTGCTGTGTTTTCTCATCTTTCCAGATAGAAGCCAACCGTGAACATCCTCAGCTCAGAGTGGCAGGCCCCATCTGGCCTTGTGGCCTTGGAGCCTCCAGATTTCCCCTCCATGCAGACTGTTGGGCAGATAAAATGTATTATGCTCACTTTGTTAAAGATGGTGCTGCCCACGTAAGGCCCAGGTAATATTAATGTGTGTTGAGAATCCTTGTAGCCTGGGGCTTGGTTTTGGGATTAAGCCTTTCACACCCTTTTTGATGTGGGGCGGTACAATCCAATCATGCCTCAGAGAAGTGATTTTGTATTAGAGACTTCCCTATTTTGTATATTGGATTAAGGGTTTGGATTTCTACACTATAAAATGGGGGCAGAACAGGAGCTTGCTCTCTTGGTTCCTGGGGTGATTAGCATGAGAGAGCAGAGGGAGCAGAGCAGAGAGCAGAAAGAGGCCATGTGGCCAGGAGAAGCAGCCAAGATGGCAGAGTGCTGAGTGAGATGCCAGTTTGTGTAGAGTTTATGTAGAGAGAAGGAAGGAGATGGGGAACTGAGGAGAATAAGGCTGGTGAGCTAGAAACCTTTGATTCTAGGAAACTCGGATAAGTCAGTAGCTTTGTGAGCACTGAATGTGAGTGGGTTTTGGAGCCCAGTGTATGTTTTTACTTGCCCGCCGGGTGCAAGCTAGAATTAAAGACTATGGCCCACCAGTTTGTGGCTCCGTTGTTTCTTTACTGTCCGAATCCAATGCGAACCTGCACTGGCCAGGCTGCTGTGATAGTGGCCCTGGCTGTGGCTCCTGGCTTTACACAGACCCTCCTCAATTCCCTACTCCAGGCTCCGCCTGCACTGGGCAGAACTGCTTCCCTTCAGCGACCTCTCTTGGTTCTGCCCCAGTCCTCTCCCAGAGCACAGGACAGAGTCTTCACTGGTTCACAGTGACATGGAAAAGACTCACAGCTTCCAGCTGAACCTCCTGAACCACAAGGAGTGAATCTGAAAGCTCTACATCAGGGGTCGGGAACCTATGGCTCACAAGCCAGATGTGGCTCTTTTGATGGCTGCATCTGGCTTGCAGACAAATATTTAATAATAAAAATAATAACGTTAAAAATATAAAACATTCTCATGTATTACAATTCATTCATTTCCTACTGCTCATGTTCATGGTTGCGCGTGGCTAGAGCCAATCACAGCTGTCCTCCGGGACAACACCAAATTTTTATTGGATAATGCGTAACTTACACGGGTCGTTGTATGGCTCTCATGGAATTACATTTTAAAATATGTGGTGTTCATGGCTCTCAGCCAAAAAGTTTCCCAACCCCTGTTCTACACAAAGGTACCCCTCTGAGGGCCATTCCTGTGGTGCAGGAGGTGAGGGGCACCAGGCCATGGCCCCTCACCTCCTGCACCTTGACCTCCATGTGTCTGCCACACTAGGATGCCAGCAGAGCTGCCACTTTCTGGTTTGCACAGAGATACCCTATGGGAGAAGGGGGGGGGGGATTCTTTATGGATTGTCTTTCAGGAATTGAAGAGCTTCAGAGGGATTAGAAAAGGATGCCTCCTCACTGTACATACAACTCCCCTGGCAAAGATTTTCCCCTCTTCCTGCTGGAAACAGCCTATGGTCAGGCTGGGTTTCTACCCAACCCATCACTCAGTTGAGGCATGTGGGGGTTTTTGGTCACATAAGTTTTTAAATATGACATATATATTTGCTCATTTGGGTGTGGGAGACAGGCTGTAAGCTGGCAAAGTTATTATTGGATTAAAAGTTTTGATTTCTACACTATAAAATGGGGACAGACCGGGGGCTCGCTCTCTCGGTTCCTGCTATCACCATTGCAGGGGCCTCCCTGATCCCTTGCCCTCCATGGGAAAAGCAGGTTTTCTGCTTTTCCCTTGTCTTCTCTTGTGGCTGGCCTGTCTTGGTGAGACACCAATAAACAGAATGGCCCATCATTCTCCGACTCCGCCATTTCTTTACCATCTGCCTGAATCCAATGGGAACCTGCATGTGAATGGCCACAATAATGGCCTGTAAAGCCAGTAGCCATGGCCACCAACACAGCTGCCTGGCCTATGCAGGTTCACATTTGATTGGGACAGATGGTAATGAAACAACTGAACCAAGAACTGGTGGGCCATTAGCTTTAATCCTAGCTTGCACCTGGTGGGCAAGAAATACACACAGTGGGAAAACACTTTCCATTCAGGGCTCCCAAAGCCACTGACTTATCCGAGTTTCCTAAGAATCAAAGTTTTCTACCTCATTAGCCTTATTCACCTCTGTTCCCCATCTCCTTCTCTCTGCACAAACTCTGTATTTACTGGCTTCTCCTTCAGCACTCTGCCATCTTGCCTGCTTCTCCTCTCCTCCACATGGCCTTTCTCTGCTCTCCTCCAGCATGGGCTCCTCTGCCCCATTTTATAGTGTAGAAATCAAAACCTTTAATCCAATATACAAACAAGGAAGTCTCTGATACAAAGTCACTTATCTGAGGAATAATGGGATTCCTCATGAGAGTGCACCACCCCACATCATGCAACAGTCAAGAGTGTGGGGAAAAGCTTAGTTTTAAAACTAAGTCTTAGATGCCTGACCAGGCGGTGGCACAGTGGATCTCTAGAGCATCATACTGGGATGCAGAGGACCCAGGCTCGAAACCCCGAGGTCGCCAGCTTGAGCACAGGCTCATCTGGTTTAAGCAAAGCTCACCAGCTTGGACCCAAGGTCACTGGCTTGAGCGAGGGGTTACTCAGTCTGCTGTAGCCCCACGGTCAAGGCACATGTGAGAGGGCAATCAATGAACAGTAAGGTGTCACAACGAAAAACTAATGATTGATGCTTCTCATCTCTCTCTGTTCCTGTCTGTCTGTCCCTATCTATCCCTCTCTCTGACTCTCTCTGTCTCTGTAAAAAAAAATAAATAAATAAAAAAATAAAGTTTAAAACTAAGCCTTAAGCTATAAGGACCCTGCCTGCTTACAGCCTGTCCCCCACACCCAATTCAAACTATAAGCGAGCAAACATATACATCATATTTATTAATACAAATTTATTTGACCAACACGGCCCCTGGCCTTACAAGGGTCAAGTGGCTTCCCTGGAGCTTCTGACATCACCCCCCCCCCCCTCCAGAAGTGTCCTCTCAGGCCACCTACAGTAGACCTTATTCTAAGCATTCCTGGACCAAAATCATGGATTACCTCTGGGTGTTGCCTCATTGTTACAAAACCTCCAAACCAGAAGTTAAGCTCTTTTCCCCAGTTATTCTCAGTCTTTGCCCTAAAACAAGCTTTTTTATTTCTCCTACTTCTCACAGTGTTGGCAGAAAATACTTTTCTGGTTTGCCTCTTATCTGCAGTCTTTTATCCTCTCACAGTTCTCCTTTCATTCTTTTCTCCCTAGAAACTTCTTATCTCTCGCCATCCCCCAATGCCCCTCCCATGGAGAGAGCCAGCTCTCACCTCTGAGCATTTACTATATAAATCTCGGAGGAGGTCTTCCTTGCGTAGGGAGGCGCCTTAGGAGGGGACTGGCCTTTCCCTGGGTCAAGGTCCTGAGGAGGCTGGGTTTGCGAGGACAGCCTGGAGGCCCTAGAAAGCCCTTCCTGACAGTTTTCCCCATCGTTGCCATAGATGTCAGCAATAGTTTCTTCAGCACGGATCTACACAAGACTCTGTCAAATGCTGTTTTGAATTACAAATGAAGAAGAGTATACAAATACAAAGAATGAAGAAGAGTATAAAAATACAAATGAAGAAGGTACATTCTCATATACTTTACCAAACACACATGTTAAAAATGGCAAAGAGAAGAGTTGATATCATTTGGAAATTTTTGTGACAATTTTGCAAACAATTTATTATTATTTTTTTTATAAATAAATTTTTATTTTAATGGGGTGACATCAATAAATCAGGGTACATATATTCAAAGAAAACATTTCCAGGTTATCTTGTCATTTAGTTCTGTTGCATACCCATTACCCAAAGAGAGATCGTCCTCCGTCACCCTCTATCCAGTTTTCTTTGTACCCCTCCCCCTCCCCTTCCCCCTCTCCCTCCTTCCCTCCCCCCACCCCCGTAATCACCACACTCCTGTCCATGTCTCTTAGTCTCACTTTTATGTCCCGCTAATGTATGGAATCCTGCAGTTCTTGTTTTTTTCTGATTCGCTTATTTCACTCCGCATAATGTTATCAAGATTCCACCAATCTGCTGTAAGTGATCCGATGTCATCATTTCTTCTAGCTGACTAGTATACCATGGTGTATATGTGCCCCATCTTCTTTATCCAGTCTTCTATTTTTTTTTTTTACAGTGATTAAAAGCCTTTAAGCAAACTCTTGGCCAATACAGCAAGAATCCATAAAAGAGTAGTGTCCTTAACATGTTCACCAAGTCCAAGTTGGCCCCATCACCATGCCAAATCCCTGAAAAATGCAACCCAACCCCAGTTCAGTCTGTTAGGAGCTGTCACAGGGAGCAGGAGTCCAGGAAAAGTCCACATCCAGGAAAAGTCCGCATGGCACTGGAATTATTGTCACCATTCTATACTTTGCAGCTCATGTCCAAGTCCCAGTGACCGCTGCTTCTAGCTCATAATGATTCAGGTAGACTGGAAAAGCCATCTGCAGCATGCGTGGATATGGAGCTTCTGTTCTCCTCTGCCTGGAGAGATGAGACCAGGTTGCTTTTCCCTGGAGCTCTGTGACTGTGGCATGGTAGAGAGAACCTTGGGATACACTAAGCAGTCTCGGTGTGGCTTCTTCAGTGTTCCTTGGTTGAAGAGTCCTCTTAGTTTAGTCCAAAGTTGGTTTTTCCAGATGATAGTTCCTAAAATTAGTTTGTAATCCACTTTGGATCTGGGAGGTAGACGTTGGTACGTCCGCCTACTCCAGCGCCATCTTGGGGACTCCCGCAAACAATTTATTACTACAGGTCAGGGTGGAGGGAAAGGGTCCAGAATATACCTCTGTGACATAAAATTATTTTGAGCAGATGACATTTGAGTTCCTGAAACCTCTTATCTGCTTAAAGGCATAACCTCCTCAAAGAACTCCCGAAAAATTCAATTGTCATAAATTCCCTCCAGGAGAACAACTGGAGATAAGAAGTTTCCATGTGATACCTAAACAAGCATTGTCACAAAACTATCACATCTCCCATCTATTCTCTTAAGGGCTTGTTATATTTCCAGAAAGTTATTTATTTTGCTATAAGTGCCCTTCTCTCCATTCCTTCCCCTTATTATGATGATATTGAAGCCCCAAATTTTAACTTCCCTTTGAGTCACATTTTTCGGTGAACTCCTATACATACATAAATAAAAATGTGTGGTTAAATTTTGTCTTGTCTCTTGCTAATCTGTCTTTTTTCAGTTTAACTCATAGGCATCCAAGTATTAAACCTAAAGGTTTAGAGGAAACATTTTCCTCCTCAATAAGAGTCTAGGATAGATTAAGGGAGAGAAAATGCTGTATGCTTAGCTGCTATAAAACATATAATATTTTGCAAAACATATGCAATTGGAAAGTTGAAGGGTTCCTTGGTATCTTTAAAATGTAAACTTTAAACAAATTATGCAAATTATATTTTTATATTGCTCTTCTAGTTATTTCTGGAATGTTAAACTTTACATAATACCTTCAATGAACTTGACTCCTTAATTAGAAGACAGAACGAGAGAAAACAGAAAACACTGAGGTGTTCAGACCAAACATGGGAAACCAAGGATCGGGAAAGACTGGGCAATGTGTTTATACATTCAGGGGTGAGGGACACTTTCACTTCTGAGGGGGTGGGATTTCTTCTTTTCCTCTCAGATCTTCTGACTAGCCTAAGAATTACATTAACATGAGATACAGTAACATGAGAAAATAACCAAATTCAATTGCATATGTACATATGGGAGGGGTCTGTAAGACTGTGGGGCCCTTGGAAAAATCAGGCAATCAAAATCAAGGCTTATATGCTATCTTGCACTGAGGAGAAAGAGGAGTAGCGGTTTGGATTTCAAAGGGGAGGAAGGCAATATATTTATATATGGAGATAGAGAAGCAAATGTCTAGTACCCAGAAGTTTGCTGGGCCATCTTTAACAGTGGGACACAAAGAGACTTTGGTCAAATAGGCCTTGCTAGGCTCCTCTCTGTCTATCACACCGAGTTCATATAACAATATAGTTGCCTATGATGATAGCTCCCTTCCTGGAGCAGGTCCTCTATCTAAATTCTCTTAGGCAGTTAAGGGGAAGGTCAAAGTTTCTTCCTGAGTTTTTTGTTTGCTTCTCTCTTTTTTTAATTCCTTTAAAGATTTTATTGAATTTATTGGGGTGACACTGGTTAATAAAATTATACAGGTTTTGCCTGACCAGGTGGTGGCACAGTGGATAGAGCATCTGCCTGGAGTGCAGAGAACCTGGATTTGAAACATTGAAGTTGCCAGCTGAGCATAGGCTCATCAGCTTGGGCCCAAGGTCGCTGGCTTGAGCAAGGGGTCACTCAGTTTGCTGTAGCCTCCCAGTCAAGGCACATATGAGAAAGCAATAAATGAACAACTAAGGAGCCTCAACAAAAAATTGATGCTTTTCATCCCTCTCCCTTCCTGTCTGTCTATCCCTATCTGTCCATCTCTCTGTCTTTCTCACTAAAAATAAAATAAAATAAAATAAAAACTA
Source organism: Saccopteryx leptura (assembly GCF_036850995.1). Classification (NCBI taxonomy): domain Eukaryota; kingdom Metazoa; phylum Chordata; class Mammalia; order Chiroptera; family Emballonuridae; genus Saccopteryx; species Saccopteryx leptura. Next base: position 56,069,938 of record NC_089505.1, on the reverse strand, counting down.
TATAGGTTGCAGGTGGATAATTCTACAATACTTCATCTGTATATTGTATCATGTGTTTACCATCCCAAATCAAGTCTCCCTCTATCACCATTGAGTCTTTTGTCTTAAAGAATTTATACTACTTGTTATTAAAAATGTATGAAATACCCTTGGTAAAACTTTTAGACAGCAAGCAAAATGAATGAACTAAATAATTGCATAAATATTTACAATTTAGTAAATAGTAACTATAAAATATGTGTTAAAATTTTACATAAAACAAAATTTTATATAAAATTTAAAATTTCACAAAATTTAAGGCAACTATAATAAGAATGTATAATTCTTAGGAATTCCTTTGCTGCAATAAATCATTATTAAAAGGAAATTTAATAAAACAATAAATTTAGGATGAAGGTTATCATGAGGGAAGAAATGGGAATGAGAAAGCCAATGGTTAAATGTAAATTATTAGAAAGATTTTAGCTTTTGTTTGGGATAGTGGCATCACAGATACTTACTACAGTATTTAAAATAACTAAAAACCCAAGGAAAGGCCCTGGCCGGTTGGCTCAGTGGTAAAGTGTCAGCCTGGCGTGCAGGAGTCCCGGGTTCGATTCCCGGCCAGGGCACACAGGAGAAGCGCCCATCTGCTTCTCCACCCCTCCCCCTCTCCTTCCTCTCTGTCTCTCTCTTCCCCTCCCACAGCCAAGGCTCCATTGGAGCAAAGATGGCCCGGGCGCTGAGGATGGCTCTGTGGCCTCTGCCTCAGGCGCTAGAATGTCTCTGGATGCAACAGAGCGACGCCCCAGAGGGGCAGAGCATTGCCCCCTGGTGGGCATGCCGGGTGGATCCCTGTCTGGCACATGCAGGAGTCTGTCTAACTGCCTCCCCATTTCCAGCTACGGAAAAATGCAAAAAAAAAAAAAAAACCCAAGGAAATAAATAAAAAGGAAAAAATAGGTTGAAAATGTTCAGAAATACATAAATATATAAAATATACTAGATCTCCATCCAATATCCCAGAAGTGTACAGTGTATCAGTATATAGTTCCAATTTTTTTATCTTAGTACTTGAAAATGTATTCTAATTTCACATTTAAAAAGCAATAAATAGCCTGCAAGCACCACTACCCCCCCCCCAAGGAAAACAAGTAATGTCTGAGTAAAGTTGCTGGTGTTAACATGATTGCAAGAAGAGCCTCTTGAGTAATGTACACTATATACAGTACAGTAAAGTCTTTGAAAAGTAGATTTAACTCTTTTTTTAAATGATTTTAATTTGTGTTTACATAGATTCAAGTGTCCCACCAAATATAGAGTTAACTCTTAAGCAAAGGGCCTCAAAACTATTAGTAAAGGAAACCCACAGCTTCCTCTTAGCTTAACCAAGGCTGATCTCCCCTCAGAGCTGCTGAAAAGATAAATTTTGAAGCTCTTTTTTCCTGAGCCACTTAGATTAGACTAAACTAGCAATCAGAGGAGCGGGTGAGGGCAGAGAGCTCTGAGCAAGTGGTTATCTACCCTCTAGAACAGTGGTCCGAACCCCTGGGCCACGGACCGGTACTTACGTTATTTCCGTTTAATTTATATTTAAGTCTGAACGATGTTTTATTTTTAAAAAATGACCAGATTCCCTCTGTTACATCCATCTAAGACTCACTCTTGACGCTTGTCTCGGTCACGTGATACATTTATCGGTCCCACCCTAAAGGCCGGTCCGTGAAAATATTTTCTGACATTAAACTGGTCCGTGGCCCAAAAAAGGTTGGGGACCACTGCTCTAGAACACCACAGACTCTTCAAGGTCCAAAATCCAGCAGAAGAGTGATTAGAATTTTTCTTTTTTAGAAGAGGACTGGGTATGAAAACTTTGTAGGTCTAGACCCCAGATGGGAAGGACGTGGTAATTTCTATTCAGAGTCTCTTCCCAGGACAAAAGTCCCACTTAGTCGTTTCAAATGGAGGCCACAGCTCTCAATCTTCAACCAAGCTATTGTTTTAGTTCCTGCAAAGAAAATATCCCCAACCTGTTCCCCAAACAGTCCACTTCCTCAGTCTCACCCTAAGGAAGTCACAAATCTCACACGCCAACTTGACCCGTATGTGCAGAAAGTGGGCAGAAATAGAGGTGAGAGAGAAAATTACACCCCTTGCAGTTGCACTGAGAGACTTACATGTCATTGCCTAATTCAGGCTGTTGGACTTCTGCACCATCCCCATTGGCTCTCCCGGCCAAATGGATGGATACTATTTCTTCAATGTGCCATTAGATTTAATTAATTGCACCCCACATTTGAACTGTAATGTTTAACAACTGGCTCTATGGAGAGAAAGACTGTAACATTTTTTGTCAATTTCCATAGTGTAAATTTCCCACCATGTCCTATGTCAAGTTACCAACGTGCTGTCACTGAATGCAGGGTTGGGAAATATGTACAGACAGATCTCATGCTAGTTTGAGCAAGCTCCCTCATACCACTAACTGTAGTACCTTTATTATACAGTAGTTCATTATTTTTTGGTAAATAGCTCAGCAATTGACCAATATTTTACAGCCATGCCTCAGTTTCTTCATTTTTAAAAAATGGTTAAAAAAAAAAAAAAGACCCACTTCTCTAAATTATTGCAAGAATCTAAGTGACAGGCACATCATTTTCTATTCACATTATTCCTGCTTCCTTCTTATATTGCACCTTCACTTCTCTTTCTCACTACAAGAGCGCAGTCCCAGCAGGGACCCAAACCCAGGGAAGTGCCACCTGGAGCACAGGAGATGAAGAAGCTCTCTAGTGAATGGGCAAGCTGAAAAGCCAAGAGAATATTTTCTCACAGAAAGGTGTTGGCAGACTCTATATAACATTGAGGTTTACATGATGGATAAGTTCTACCTGTAAGGATTCTGTCCATGTTCGGCACTCCCCATAGTGGTGCCTTTGGGGATCCTTGTGGAAAGGGCGATGGTTCCTACCAGGGCACAGATCCTACACAAACAACAATGAGTTTGAGATAATGGTGGGCTCTACAGTAGCACCAGCACCATACTATATCACACTGATTAAACAGGTTTTTGTGGGGTTGCTCCATTCCCTGCAGAAAGCATTTTAGCGGGAAAATGCACTCCCAATCCCAAACCTATATGATGCATATTTAATTCAAACTGTTAATGTTTGAGGGGCTATAAATATATAAAAATACAGATTCTGTGCTAATAAATAGATATTACAGGATGTTTCAAAACTCTTTCTCCTCTAATAACAAAGTTATACCTCTTTATTTATAGCCAAGTTTCTACAAAGAGTAGTATAGCCTTCACTTCATACAGTAGTCCACTCAGTCAGGTTTTCTCTCCATTCACTTCCCTGATGCTGCTCTGACAGAAATCACCCAAGGCTTTGACAGAGACAGAGTCAGAGAGAGACAGATAGGGACAAACAGACAGGAAGGGAGAGAGATGAGAAGCATCAATCTTTGCTGCAGCTCCTTAGTTGTTCATTGATTGCTTTCTCATATGTGCCTTGACTGGGGGGCTACAGCAGAGCAGGTGATCCCTTACTTTAAGCCAGTGACCTTGGGCTCAAGCTCATGCTGGATGAACCCATGCTCAAGCCGTCAACCTCGGGGTTTCAAACCTGGGTCCTCTGCATCCCAGTCCGACGCTCTATCCACTGTCCCACCATCTGGTCAGGCCACCCAAGGCTTTTGAAGTGGTTTTGAAGATATAGCCACAATTGTGTGATACTTCTTCCCTGAAGAGGTAGCATATCATTCCCCTCCCCTCGAGGAAAGGGCTGTACTTAGTGACAGACTTCCAGTGAATAGGACATGCACCAATGATGGGTTACCACTTCCAAGATTTGGTGGTAAAAAGACTACAGTTTGTCTTGGATCACTTGCTATGGAGAAAGCTATGTCTTGAGCAGTCCCTCGGAAAGGCCCACATGGGAGGACTTGAAGGCTCCAGCCAAGAACCATGGGAGTGGCCATCTTGGAAGTGGATCCTCAGCTCCAACCAAACCTTCAGAGACTGCAACACTAAAAACTTAACTGCAAAGCCGGGACAGTCCCTGAGCCAGACCACTCAGCTAAGTCACATGTGGATTCTTGACCCTCATAAACTGAATGGGATAATAAATGTTCGTTGTTATAAGCTGTTAAGTTTTGGAGCAATTCATTATACAGTAATGGATAACTAGTACAACTTTCTAGGGGATAGATCTCATGACTGTGTTTTTACCCTTTACTTGATTCAAAGTTGTGTTCTATGTAACATCTTTTTCTTTTCCGTATTCCCTCCTAAAATCATGAAGCACTCCTCTCTCTTCTCTCCTGGATGGTCCCACTTTTCTTTATCAACCTTTCTTGGCTTCCTCCTTCCCAGGGTTTCCCAGAGTTAGGTCTTTACCATATTCTTTCTCATTCTACGCACACTATCTCATTGACTCTCATGATTTTAATAAACATTTAAGTCCTTTTGAAGACTGGTAACAACTCAATCTCTCAGAAGCATGTGATGAATGCATTGCCTTATGTGGGTGTGAAAGATACGGCTGGTGTAGCTCAGAATGTCTAGAAGATCTGTAAGAATTTGGTCCCCAAGGACTGGAACCCACGACTCAATATCTTATCTCTGACCACCTCGTGTCTCTGTTTGCTTTGGTTGCTCCTTGAGTGTTTGCTGTATTCTTTTCCTGAAACAGATTCTGTCTACAAGCTGGAAAAGATGGCACTGTTATAGTCCCACTGAGACCACATGGAGTGGTAGAGAAGTATTTTTGCAAAGAAGGGATGATGCTCAGATAGAAATGTCATATGTCCACCAGATGACTATATCACTGGTCTACTGCTATCTCCTGACCTCCAGACTTGTAGATCAGCTAGCTCTCAGACAGCTCCAGTTGGATAGGCATGATGCACTGTATTAGTTTGCTAGGGTTCCAACAATGGGTGGCTTAAAACAATGAAATGTATTGTCTCACAGTTCTGGAGGCTAGAAGCCCAAAGTCAGGGTGTTGACAAGACCATGCTCCCTCTGAAGCTGTTAGGAAAGAATCTGTTGCAGGTCTCTTCTAGCTTCTGGTATTTCCTTGACTGGATGTATCACCCCAGTCTCTGCCTTCATTTTCACATGGTGTTCTCCGTATGTGCATGTCTATCTCTATTTCCAGATTCCCCCTTTTTAAGGGCTCTGCCATATTGGATTAAGGCCCACTTTAATAATCTCATCTTAACTTGCTTACCTCTGCAAAAACTCTCTTTCCAAATAAGACCACATTCTGACATATTGGGGGTTAAGACTTCAATATATGAATTTCTTAGAGACACAGTTGAATCCATAAGAGGCACTATAAGAACTTCAATAGAAAATTCACTGTCTTTGCTTGTTGGTATCTCCCTTCCTATTCCTTAAATTGGTATCTTTCTTCACATATCTTGCCCTGATGATAGACATCATCAACTGGAAATTCAGGAGTCACTTTTAGCTTCCTTTTTCCTTCTATATTCAATCATGCATTACTTTCTGCCAGGGATCCACCCTAAGTGTCTCTTAAATAGGTCCTGTCCTCTCCAGTTGCAAGGTGACCTACATATCAAGCTCAGATTCTTAATATTTCCCATCTGTATGTTCAGGCGCCTCTTACACGGTCTACCTCCAGTTCCGGCTCTGTTCGGCACACTGCACTCCCTTCTCTACCCAGTCCATCCATATTCAGAAGCCTATGTCATCTGCCAAAAATACAAGGGTTTGTTGTTGTTTTTACCACATCGGAGTGCTTTCAGTAAGTCCCAATAAATATAAGACAAAGCACAAAGTTCTTAGTCAGACCCACCAGGCCCTGATCCGTGGTCCCTTCCTAGCCACACCTCTGGCATTCTCCCTACCCTTTACCCTGACTGAAATGGTGTAGTTTCCCTAAAATTGGGCCTCTGCTCCTTTCCACCATCTGTCTCTCAATGATTCCTTTTTAAAAAATTTATTAGGGTGACATTAGTTCACAAAACCACACAAGTTTCAATTTAACAAAACATCATCTGCACACTGCATCATGAGCCTACTGTGCAAAGCAGTCTCCCTCCATCCCAATTCAACACCCCCTGCCCACCTCTACCTACCCTCACACTCATTTCCCTCTGGTTATCTCCCCATCACCCCATCATCACACTGCTGTCTGTGTCTGTGTGTTATAGATATATGTTTTTTAATCCCTTCACTTTCATTCAGCCCCTTCAAACGCTCTCCTCTCTGACATCTGTCAGTCTGTTCCATGTATCCATGCCTCTGTTTCTATTTTGTTCATTAGACTCCACATATAAATGAGATCATATGATATTTGTTGTTCTCCGACTGGCTTATTTCACTTACCGTATTCATCCATACTGTTGCAAAAGATAAGATTTCCACCTTTTTTACTGCCATGTAGTATTTTATTGTGTAAATGTACCAAAGCTTTTCTTACCCATTCATTTACTGATGGGCACCTGAGCTGTTTGCAGATCTTGGTTATTTTAAATAATGCTGCAATGAACATAAGATACAGGTACATATTTTTTTTCTTTTTTTTTAAGTGGGAGAGGGGAGATAGACAGACTCCCACATGCATCCTAACCAGGATCCACCTGTCAATGTCTGTCTGGGGCCAATCCTCATATCAACCAAGCTATTTTTAGCACCTGAGGCTGGTGCTTGCGCCAACCGAGCTATCCTCAGCACCCAGGGCTGACACTCGAACCAGTTGAGTCACCAGCTGCAGACGGGGAAGAGTGAAAAACCAGGAGAGGAAGGGGGAGGGAAGCAGATGGTCGCTTCTTCTGTGTGCCATGGCTGAATAGAACCCACGTTGTCCATATGATGGGCAACACTCTATCCAATGAGCCAACCAGACAAGGCCACATATATTCCTTCAAATTAGTGTTTTGGATTTCTTCAGATATATTCCCAGAAGTGAGATCACTGGATCAAAAGGCAGACCCATTTTTAATTTTTTTGAGTAACTCTGTACTGTTTCTACAGTGGCTACACCAGTCTGCATTCCCACAAACAGTGTATGAGGGTACCCTTTTCTCCACATCCTTGTCAGCACTTGTTGTTTGTTAATTTATTGATGATAGCCATTCTGACAGATGCAAAGTGATATCTCATTGTGGTTTTAATTTGCATTTCTCTAATGACTAGTGATGATGAGCATCTTTTCATGTGTCTATTTGCCATCTGTATGTCCTCTTTGGAGAAGCAGAAGAATCTATTGGGGTGTTTGTGTTCTTGGTGTTGAATTGTATAAGTTCTTTATATATTTTGGAAGTTAACCTCTTACCAGATATATCATTGGCAAATATGTTCTCCCATTTCGTGGATTCCCTTTTCATTTTGTTGATGATTTCTTTCTTTCTCTCTCTTTCTTTCTTTCTTTCTCTTTCTTTCTTTCTTTCTTTCTTTCTTTCTTTCTTTCTTTCTTTCTTTCTTTCTTTCTTTCAGTTTTATTTATTGACTTCTAGAGAGAGGAGAAAGAGAAAGAGAGGGGAGAAGCACGAAGCATCAACTTATAGTAGTTGCTTCCTCTATGTACATTGAATGGGCAAGCCCAAGGTTTTGAACTGGCGACCTCAGCATTCCAGATTGATGCTTTATCCACTCACCACCACAGGTCAGAGTTGATGGTTTCTTTTGCTGTGAAAAAGCTTTCTAGTTTGATGTAGTCACATTTGATAATTTTTTCCTTTGTTTCCCTTACCCAAAGAGACATATCAGCAAAAATACTCTATGAGAAATGTCTAAGATTTTACTACCTATGTTTTCTTCTAGGATTTTTATGGTTTTGCAACTTACATTTAAGTCTTTAATTCATATTGAGTTTATTCTTGTATATGCTGTAAGTTGGTGGTCTGGTTACATTTTCTTGAACATATATGTTCAATTTTCCCAACACCATTTATTGAAGAGACTATTTTTACTCTATTATGTGTTCTTAACTTCTTTGTCAAATATTAATCGATCATAATGGTGTGGGTTTACTTCTGTGCTCTCTACTCCCTTTCATTGATCTATGTGCTTGTTCTTGTGCCAATATCAAGATGTTTTGATTGGTTTGGCTTTGTAGTATAATTTGATATGAGATAGTATAATATCTCCAAATTTGTTCTTCTTTCTCAAGATGGCTGAGGTTATTCAGAGTCTTTTGTGGTTTCATATAAATTGATTCTAGATTTGTTAAATATGCCATTGGTATTTTAATAAAAATTGCATTAAATCTGTAGATTGCTTTGGGTAGTATGGACATTTTAATGATATTTATTTTTCCCATCCATGAATACAGTATATGCTTCCACTTATTTGTATCTTTCTCAATTTCTTTCTTCAGTATCTTATAATTTTCAGACTACAGGTCTTTTACCTTTGTGGTTAAATTTATTCATAGGTACCTTCTTTTTTGTTGTTGTTGCAACAGTAAGTGGGATTGTTTTCTTAATTTTTTTCCTGATAGTTTCCTTATTGGTGCATAAAAATGCCAATGATTTCTGAATATTAATTTTTTTATCCTGCTACTTTGCAAAATTTGTTTATTAGATCTGGTAGCTTTTTTTGGTGGAGTCTTTAGGGTTTTCTATATACAGTATCATGTCATCTGAGAATAATGACAGTTTTACTTCCTCCTTTCTAATTCTGATGCCTTTATTTCCTCTTGTTTGATTGCTGTGGCTAGTACTTTCATTACTATGTTGAATAAGAGTGGTGAAAGCAGACATCCTTGTCTTGTTCCTTATTTTAAGGGCAACTCCTATAGTTTTTGCCCATTGAGTATGATGTTGGGTGTGGGTTTGTCACAGATGGCCTTTATTATGTTGAGGTGTGATCCTTTTATTCTCACCTCGCTGAGAGTTTTATTATAAACAAGTACTGAATTTTATAAAATGCCTTTTCTGTATCTAATGATATAATCATGTGATATTTATCCTTCATTTTGTTTTTGTGATGTATCATGTTAATTGATTTACAACCTTGCCTCCCCAGAACAAATCTCATTTGATCATAGTGTATAATATTTTTAATGTATTGCTAGATTTAGTTTGTTAATATTTTGTTGAGAATTTTAGCATCTGTGTTCAGCAGGGATACTAACCTATAATTTTCTTTCTTGGTAGTGTTTTTATCTGGTTTTAGAATTAGGATAATGCTGACCTCATAAAAAGAGCTTGGAATTTTTCCATCCTCTTGAATTTTTTGGAATAGTTGAGAAGGATAGATGTTAGTTCTTCTTTGAATGTTTGTCAAAATTCACCCATGAAGCCAACTAGTTCAGGACTTTTGTCTGCTGGGAGTTTTATTGCTGCTTCAATTTCATTTGTTATAATTGGTCTATTCAGATTTTCTGATTCAGTTTGAAAGATTGTATGTTTCTAGGAATTTATCTATTTTACCCAGTTTATCTAATTTGTTAGCATATAAGTGTTCATAGTACATATAATCCTTTGTATTTCTGTGGTATCAGTTATTATTTCTCCTTATTCATTTCTGATTTTATTTATTTGAGTTTTTTCTCTTTTTTTCTTGATGAGTCTAGTTAAAGGTTTGTCAATCTTGTTTATCTTTTCAAGAACTAGCTCTTTCTTTCATTGATCTTTTGTGTTTTTTCTCTATGTCATTTATTTCCACCCTACTCTTTATTATTTTCTTCTTTCTACTTGGTGCTTTGTTGTTCATTTTTAGTTCTTTTAGGTGTAGAATTAGATTCTTTATTTGAGTTTTTCGTTACTTCTTGAAATAGAATGCCTCCTTATTATTTAAGGCTTGGCTCAAAAACTTCCTTTTGGAAGCCTTATGTCTTAGTTCATTTAGGCTGTTATAACAAAAACTAGAAAGCCCGGTGGTCATACGAAATGACCGCTGTTCTAGATATTATAAATTGTAATTAAAATGATTTGTGCAAAGGTGTCTGCTAATTCAAACTGAATTACCCAGGGCAGGCGGCGAGGATGCCCCTTTGCTTACTGCCCCACGGGGTTTTCCCCTTCTACTTGCTTAATTGCTTAAAGTAGAGTGCAATGAAGGAAACCACTGGCGGTACATTTCTTAAGAGCCACCGCTAGCTCAATAAATAAAGGTGATTTAAATAATAAAATGTTAATTCACATGTCAAAGATCTCTTTGTACACAACATTTCTTGTGTAGATCTTTCCATCATTTTTAAGCTCGCCTTGCAGAGGACCATCAATTATTTTTAATTTTACGTCCATTCTTTCACAAACTCTTGAACAGGCAACATAAAGTTGACCGTGTCCAAATGCAGGCTCAGGTAAAAAAAAATGCCAACACGCTTAAGCATTTGGCCCTGAGACTTATTGATGGTCATAGCAAAGGCAAGTTTTACAGGACATTGTCTACGTCTCAATTGAAACAGCAACCCTGTTTGAGATGGAGCCAAATCAATTCTTGGAATGACATGTATTTCACCTTTAGAGGAGCCAAAGACTTAGCTATTATGACATTATTTTTCAATTGGAGAACCTCTGGTCTTATACCATTGCAAAGACACCTTCTGGTGTTAAGATTTCTTAACAGCATAATAATTGCTCCAATCTTTAACCTCAATTTGTGAGGTGGCATGCCAGAAGGCAGGACTATTTGAATGCTGTGGCAACTTCACCCCATTGGCTAGTACAGTTACACAAGCAACCAATAAGCTATCGGCAACAAACAGACACTTAAGCCACATAAAATAAAGATACCATGGACTGGGTGGCTTAAATAACAAATTTTTATTTTTCAGAATTTTGGAGACTGGAAAGTCCAAGATCAAGGAGCTTTTGGTGAGAACCTGCTTCCTGGATTGTGACAGTCTCACATAGGAAATGGAGAGAGAACAGCTCTCTCTAGTCTCTTCTTAGAAGGACACTAATCCCATCATGAGGGTTCTACCTTCTTGATCTCCAGAGGCCCCACCTCCAAATACCATCACAATGAGATTAGGGTTTCAATATATGAATTTGGGGGGCACATTCAATCCATTGCACCTTCTGTGCCTGTACCCTCAACTGTCCTGCTCAGTCCCTCTCTGTAGCCATCTCTGTACAAGCTTGTGCTTCTATCCTTTGCTCTTCGTAGCAAGGCAGTCAGCAACCACTGTCTCATATCAGCAATCACACCTGAACAAAGTTCCTCTCCAGACCTCTACTATGTGTGCTAGGTTCCTCCGCTCCTTTGGGGAGTTTCTGGTTGCCTGGTAGATAATGTAAGAGGGGTGTCAATCAGAGTAATCACTTAAACTCCAAACCAATTCTTGGACATAGATGGTCATTGTGATATTGTAATTTATAAGAAATATATATTTGGTTTTCATCTCTTTTTATGGAATGAAGCTCCTAAAACCCTCAGAATTTTCTAAATAAAGCAACACAAAGGTGTCTTTTGTTAGGTTAATGAGGTGACTTTTAGATCACATATAAGAATGGGGGCTGGTTGCTAGGAAAACCAATCATGTGATTAGAGGGTTAGAACATTCAGTTCCACCCTTGACCTCTGAGGAGGAGAAAGGGGCTGGAAGTTGTATCAGTCACCAGTAACCATTGATTTAAGTATTTGTGCCCATGTAATGATGCCTCCATAAAAACCCAAAAGGATGGGTTTCGGAGAGTTTCTGGGCTGGTGAACACATGGAGGTGCAGGGAGAGTGGAGAGGGCATGGAAGGTCTGTGCCTCTCTCCACACACCAAGCCCTACGCACCTCTTTCATCTGGCTATTCCTAAATTATATCTTTCTATCAAAAACCAGTAAAATGTCTTTCTGATTTCTGTGAGCCACTTTAAAAGGAGAGGGTTGTAGAAACCTCTAATCTATAGTTGGTCAGAAACACAGGTAGGCTTGTGATTGGCATCTGAAATGGGAGGTGGCAGTCTTATAAAATTGAGCCTTTAATCTGTGGGATACGATGCTAACTCCAGGAAGACAGTGTCAGAATTGAGTTAAATGTTAGGATACCCAGCTAGTGCCCAAGAATTAATTGTTTGGGGAAATTCCTCCTCCACATCCAAATTGGAGTTAGAATTCTTTGAGTCACCAATCCCACTGGGCAGCAATGGCTAAGGGGCTAGATGTTGTCCAGGTGAATCCTCTCTGGCACCAGTGGGAGGACTGACTGGCAAAGGACCTGCTGCAGGCAAGGGGAGGCTGGGCAGTGGGCCGGCAATGACGACTCAGCTTCCGTGGGGTGCCTGGACCTGGGCAGGATCCCGGCTGAAACCCTTTGCTGGGTCCTTCTGCCCAGCTCCTCCCAGCAGTAGACCCTCACCCATGGGCAACTACAAAACACACCAGCTAAGTGCCAGTGATAGAAGAGTTAGAACATTCAGTTCTACCATATGACAATGGAGTCGTGGTCTCTCCTTTAGACCGTAAGCTCTGGAAGGACAGGGACTCTATCTTCAGCTTTGTAGACCCAGCACTAAGCACAGGGAGAAACACATAGAGGTGTCGATACCAGCAGCTACCATTAACTGAGCACAATCTATGTGCCAGGTATGTGCTAAGAGCCATATGTGTACTCAGTATTTTAATTGGCACAGCAGTTTTGTGAGGTGAGGGCTATTAATACCTCCATTGCATAGATAGAGATACTGAAGCACAGAGAGATCAAAAACTTTTCCCTGAAGTTGCACATCTGGTAGGAGGGACTCTAGGCATCTGAACCTGGACTATCCAGCTCCAGCAACCACACTCAACTTTTACCATCTGTGTCCTATCAAGTAATATTGATTAACCTTTAGAAATAAAATTAATATGTTAATACTCTCATTTTACTTAAGTACACACAAACACAGCTCATTTAACCCAAAATCACTGTTGGGGCCGCAGGAAGGTCATTTCAAGACTATAGGTCTTCATCCTCTAAAGCAGCTGAAACATAAAAGCACTCTCAGGGCTGCAAAGGCCATGGCCACACAGAGAGACCAACAATGTTTTTTACTCTTGAACCCTAAACTAGAAGTATAAATCACCACGGGCGGAGGAGGGTCTCGTACACTCTCGGGCTTGGCTTGCCATCTTGAAAGATGGATACGGTCAAGGTGAACAGAAAGGAGTGCATTCTAGGAAGAAGACCCAGCGTGAGCAAAGGGAGGGAGGGAAAATGAGCACAGGTGTCTAGAGAATGATATGTAGGTAGTATGACTTAAATGCAGGGGTTTGGTAGAGAAGAACTTATAAAAATGAAAATCTTAGAATACGGTATGATGCCACACATCAGCATCCACAGAGAGTGCATATAGAAACCATGTGTCCATGAAATGGTGCTCTTGAATGCTGGTTGTGTTTACGATACTGTGCCAAGTGTGGGCATAATTCATGAGATCTCAAGGCAACTGAATGCTGACTTTGCAGCTCGGCTTCATCTTTGATGGCAGCAGCCGTCAATTTGGTTTTTCCAATTTACCCTCAACTTTTAGTTCAGCTGAGTGATTTTTTTTTTCAATAGCCCCAGTACTAAACTCCTCCAAATACTTTGAATAAGGAAACAAGGTTTTTATTAAGGAACCACAGAAATATGTATCACCTAAAAATCATCTGATTTTATAAATATGCTGGTACTACACATATTTACTATATCAAGTACTGTCCACTAGGGGATTTTGAAACGAAATCCATCTTTTCACCTGAGCTTTCCTGATGTCCTCCTTCTAGTAAAGGAAACCAGTAATGAAATTCTGTCCTCTGAAAAGATATTTTCAAAAAATAATAAATGTCAGTTCTCAGGTTGGAAGTTTATTAAATTTATTCTTATGTACTTTTCAATCTTTCTCCAATCACTAACTGTTTTATTCCGTTTCTATGACTGCCCTAATTTAAGTAATATTTACCTTAGCTTTAGTCAATATTTGACATTTTCAGTAAATGTTTTACTATTATACTGCTTAAACATTTATTAAGCAGTTAAAATTAAGTCGTTGCCTCATTTAGTATTTATCTTTGAATAGACCAGGTACAGCACAAATGTCACAGCAGAATTCAGAACTTGTATTTAGCGGCTTGACCAAAAGGCATTCTGCAGACTTGGAAATGTGTGTGATCAAAGCAATTCATCAAAGAGGAACCAGCCTGTACAAGAACCAGGAAGCCTGTTTATTAGTGACCCCACTAACTCCAACCCTTGTTACAAGAAGTTAGTCAAACTTAAATTAAAATTACCCATTAACTTTTAATTGATCTTGAAGCATATGCTGAGAATGTCACTATGTCAGGCTGTCTAATACCTTGATCAATTCCTCATATTCTGCATTTCTTTTTCATCAGGTGAAATTCTGTAAGTACAGTATTCTTCCTTCTATAGCCTCAGTGAGTCAGCTTTTGAGTGGCCAAAGCAAACTCGTAGGAGGTGGGAATGTAGAGGTAAGACTTACATCTTTGACCCCAGTGAGCGCTTCAGTCCCACCAGAAGGCAGGGAGAGGGAAGACCCTCTACTAAACAGCCTGTGGATCTGAAACACAAGTTCATTCATCCTACAAATATTTGGAGCATCTACTATTATTGTTAGGTTTGAGTTCAGAGTGGCTTTTAAAACCAGAGAGCCCCCCTTTAAAACTAACATTCCCCTCACTCAATTTCTTATCCAGGCTCAAAGCAGCACATTTTCCACCCACATTGTGAGGTTGTAGTTAATTGGCTTGCTATTAATGGCTTCCTAGCCTTCACTTTGAAATGTAGCAAAAAAGCTTATCTTTGCAAAAGTCAGGAAAAGCTTACATTGGGAAAAGTCTTGACAATTAGAAGAGTGTAAATCACAATAAAAGCCAGACTACAGGCCCACGGGGGCTGTCTTCTGATAGCAGTCTTCTGGGAGATCAGCACCTCCCATCCCAAGGGCAGTACACACCAGTGGGAGAAGGGGGGACTAGCTTGCTTGAAGCCTCGGCCTGCCTGGCCACCGGACCTTGTGAACTAGCGCAGGCCTCCTTTAGACAGTTGAGCTGGGAGATAAACAATTTGGAGAAACTGATAGTGCCTTTCCAATCACATACAAAAAATATTACTTTGTACCTAAGGAGGCAGTGATGTCAGCCGCTTTTTCCAAGACCCCTAACTAAACTAGAAATAACCCACTCCAACCCTACTTGGGGTCGACAGGGAATTTGGATCCATCTCGGTACACTTGCGCCCAAGTGTAACGTGGTCAACAACGGGAGAAGGTCACATGAGGAACCCAGACCCAGGAAGTTTGGCTAGAACCGCCCACACCCATGCATGCCAAAAGAAACTTCCCAGGAATCCTTGGGAAAAGAGTGACCATCTGCCAGCCAGTGAGATTGAACCACGTCATATTAGCTCAACCACCCTAGAGACCCTTTAAATATCTTCCATGCGGGTCACCCTATGTGACTTACCTGGCCTCTGTCCTCTGGGCCAGGGAACCTCGTCGGGTGGGATGCGCTGTACTAAATAAAGCTTTTGCTTATTTACACTTTGTGGCTACGCCCCTTCCTTCTTCCTTGGTGGGGAAAAATACCTTACATTTGGTGCCAAAACCCAGGAGGAGTCAGAAGTCCACAAGGACCACTCCTCTCCTCTTTCCCTCCGAGAAAGAACCAGGACCTCCAACCTTCCACCCACTTCAGCACACGGTGCGGTAAGTCCCCTGCCTCCAGCCTCCCCTCAGTTCTTTCCACCAAGACTCCCTGTCTGAAACCATAGCTGCATCAGGAACCTCTTTCCATTCTGTTCCAAGTGCGTGGGTGCCCATGGAGACATCCCAAGCACATCCACTTTACTTATCCATCCAGTGGCCAGAGCTTGAGTTGCGGGACACCAATGCTCAACTCTGACCACTCTGAGAACTGAGGATGGCCGTGGGGGCACAGGAATCTAAACCTAATCCAAAAACACTCCTGGAGATGTCTTATCCAAAATCTCTCCCTCCCTAAAGAAGAGGTAACTGTTCTTCTTCTCCACTGTAGCCAGGCCACAGAACCCACTGGATAATCAGACCAGGTAGCCTCCTGAAGGGACTTTCGGTTTTTTGTTGTTGTTGTTGTTGTTTTTTTACAGGGACAGAGAAAGAGTCAGATAGAGGGATAGATAGGGACAGACAGACAGGAATGGAGAGAGATGAGAAGCATCAATCATCAGTTTTTCGTTGCGACATCGTAGTTGTTCATTGATTGCTTTCCCATATGTGCCATGACCGTGGGCCTTCAGCAGACTGAGTAACCCCTTGCTCAAGCCAGTGACCTTGGGTCCATGTTAGTGAGCTTTTTGCTCAAGCCAGATGAGCCCGCGCTCAAGCTGGCAACCCAGGGGTCTCGAACCTGGGTCCTTCCGCATCCCAGTCCGATGCTCTATCCACTGCGCCACCACCTGGTCAGGCGGGACTTTTGATTTTAACACCATCACTAATTTAACTATCGCCAAAAAGAACTGGGAACTGGTTGGAGATCCCTTACATGCAAGGCTTCTAGTATTTGCGCTCCTGTCCTAATCTCTGTGCTGCCTATTCCACCATGCAGGCCCTTTTTTTGGCCAGAGAAACCTCACCTAAAACCTCCGTTCCTAATCTTTCCTTCTCCACCGACCCCCCAACTCTCTCCCCCTCCTGCCTGACCCCCGGGGGCACCCCTCTCTTGGGACCCCTCTCTGGTCCCTCTGCAGACCTCTTTCACTCTAGTCTCTTCCCTCCAAGAGCCCCCTCCCCTCCCTTCACAGAATCCTGTTTCTCATTTACCTCCAAATACCATTCTCTCTTTCTCCTCCCCTGCTGGCCAGGGGCCCCTCCCTTCTCCTCTGTGTTCTTAAGCCCCTCCTCCATCAGGCCATTCTCAGCCTGCCACTGGCCTTTGGCCTTTACACTGGTTTGCAGGAAGGCCCAACCCAATTTTCTTGTAGGAAGTTCTGGCCCTGTCCTGCCTCTGGCTCCAGCGTTTCCTGCCGGATCTGGGTGCTGGGCTCCCTAGGAGCCCCCCTCCTCTTATTCTCAACCCCCAAGCCCCTATCTGAGACCTGTGAACATGGTATTTAAAGTTTTTAATGGTTGCAACTAGTAGAAAAAGGCCAAGGCTGTTCACTAGGCCCACATGCTGCAGAAGGTAACGCTCCAAACCCAGGCTCTTGTGGCAGCCCTGAGGCCAGAAGAGCAACAGGGGCAGGCACACAAAGTGCCCAACCCAAATCCAGGCCGCAAGGAGGAATCCCACCAGGAGCTTGCTTTAAATGTGGCAAGCAGGGTCACTGGCCCCGGGAGGGCCCCTGCCCGAGACCACCCACTGAGCCCTGCCCTGACTGCAAGCAGCCCGGTCACTGGCGGAGCTATTGCCCCTTTGAGCAACATGCTCATCCTCAGCGTCTGTACATGGGGGACGTCCACTCAGATGGAAGGCCAAGCTAGCCAGACGGGCCCACCGCTCGAACTCCTAGACTTCATGGATGACTGACACGGCCCAGACTCAGAGACCCCCATCACCCTCACCAAACACCAGGGTAATGCTGCAAATAGTGGGTAAGTCCATCTCATTTCTTGTAGACACGGGAGCTACCTTCTCTGTTGTGCCATCACATTCTGGACCTCTAGTTCCCTCGCAGGTCTCGGTTAAGAGAGTGGATGGGACCCTTTCCTTTCCCCTTCTTATGCCACTCCTGACATGCAGTTTTTCCCCTTCGTACGCCACTCCTGGCATACAGTTTTGCCTCAAGTTTACTGGCCCCTACCCATCTCTGGCTCACCAAAAGGCTGGACATTGCAGATCCCCCTATTACTCCTCTTTTTAAAAAAAAATCCTTACAGGACTGCATCCGCGAAGTTTCTCAACTCATGGTCAAACAGATGTTTCTGCTGACACCCCTCAAAGCCACCACCTGCCGATCTCCCCCTCCCCACAATGCCCCTAATCAGCAGGCCCCTTAGCCAGACGAATAAGCGGTGCCCCTAATTAACACAAAAGATAGGAATGTAAGGTGGTCAACAATGGGGGAAGGTCACGTGAGGAACCCAGACCCGGGAACTTTGGCTAGAACCACCACACCCATGCGTGCCAAAAGAAACTTCCCAGGAATCCTTGGGAAAAGAGCGACCATCTGCTAGCCAGTGAGATTTCACCACGTCATATTAGCTTGACCACCCTAGAGACCCTTTAAATATTCCCCACACAGGTCACCCTATGCGACTTCTCTGGCCTCTGTCCTTGGGGCCAGGGAACCTCCTCGTGTGGGATGCGCTGTACTCAGTAAAGCTTTTGCTTATCCACACTCCGTGGCTACGTCCCTTTCTTCTTCCTCAGTGAGGAAGAATGCCTTACACCAAGCATTTTAAATAAACAGTCCTTCTGGAATACAACAGCATTGTGTTTTCAGTTTGGCTCTCCTCAGTGCCCACCCTTATACCTGGGAAGGGGTTCAACCTGTCAGCTATCTCATACAGGATAAGGCTGCTGGACTTCTCTCCAGGTCAGACCTGGTCGGGGGTTTAGATTGACCTACCAGTTGCCAAGAGAAGCTGAAAAGAGACTCCCCTCCCCAGTGAACAGGCCACCCGCAGCTTTAACCTAACAACTATGTGTTACTGTGTATCAGGCAATATGCCGGAGGCTAAGGCTAAAATGTTGAGTAAAACAGACCAGATTCTTGCTGTTTTAGGGAAAGACAGAAAAGAGTCAAATAAACAAGAAACAATTCAGATACTGATCATTACAAAAAATTTTAAGTAGGATAATTTGATAGAGTTGACTGGTGTCTCCTCTGTATTGACCATCAAAGAAGACCCCTTTGGGATGGTGAGAGCTAAGTCTGAAAGACCAGAAGGATCCAGCCATGGGAAATCAGGGGGGAGGGCAGGCCCAGCAGAGGACAAAGTTATGCAAAGGCCCCGAGGCAGGAAGGAGTCCAGCAGGTTCTGGGACTAGAAACTCAACTTTTTTTTCCCTTAAATATTCATAATGATTATGTATTACTTTAAACTACGTGGGGAAAAGTGATATCTTTTAACATTGATAGGCATCAATCTTTATGAAATTCTGAAAGAGGAAAAACTTTTAGGCACACTGATATTCACAGCAACATCATTAATAATAATGAAAAAATAGAAACAACCTAAATGTCCAACATTCACTAAGTGGTTAAATAAATTGCAGCATATCTATTGGGGGGTGATATAGTTATTCAACTTATCAAGACTTTTGGAATAATGTTAAATAAAAACAAGCAAAATATAAAATTGATGATCTCAGCCATATAGAAATAAAAAAATTGAGAAAATAAAAAGATATATAATAAAATGTTTAAAATAATTTTATTTATGGGTAGAATTATTTTTCTATCTAGTCTCTATATACAAAATTTTCTTTAATAAACATGAGTTATTTTTATGATTAAAGAAAACAACAACTAGAGTCTTTAAATAAAATAGTCCTTTCCTCTCTGTTTCGGCATCCCAAAAAAGATTTCCCCTTCCTATCCTCCACCCTAATTTTTACTCAAGAGTCTATGCATGCATAGTTCTATCCCACTGCAATAAACAGATTTACCTGTGGATATAAATATATATGTATGTAAGCATTAATGAGTCATATACTATGGAAATCAGTAGCGGTAAATGACTGCTCTCCTCAGTTATCACCTGAAAAATACATGAAAGGAAAAAGCAGGCTGTGATGGAAGGGAAAACAGATTTTGGTACCCTGGAAGAAGTGGAACTCCCCAGAAGGTAGGAGTGCTTCGAGGGGAAAGCTAAAGCTTAGCACTAAAACTCTGGAAAGAATGGCTTTTGTCTGGAACTCATAATCATAAAAAAAAACTAGGATTTGGAGAGTGGCACAGATCAAATTCTACCCTCTGGTTCAGGACCTAAGGCCTGTCAATTAAACTGACAAAAGAAAGATTAATAGGAGGAAGGTATATAAATTTTATTTGATGTTAATATACATATTTTAATTTTTTTAAATATGCATGAGAAGCCTTAATAGAAAGGAAGTAAACACCCAAAGAGGCAGGAGCTTATATGCCATTTAACAAAGAGTGATAAATTTGTGAAGAATTAACAAGACAAATGAGAAGGGGGGGTGGGCTTCTAAGGCAGTAGATTGTGGGAAGGTTAAGTGTCTGGGGGAAACTGATGAGAGACAAGGGTGATTTATAAGGTTTATTTGTGCAGACCCATCTCAGCGCCCCCCTTCTGTCTCTAGTGATGAAGGCTGTTCTCTTCTATGGGATAGGTAAGGGAATTTTCTTCACAAAAGGAAATTTATGGCCTGCTTTTAATTTAGTAAGAGGAGGGTAGAGAGCTCCTTCTGAATTTGTTCATCTTAATTGCCTTGTGCTATAAACAATTCCTATGCCATAATGGCATAGTCGAGGGTAGGCAAATTCTGATCCCCTTCAATATTCAAGTCTGGGGTAGGGAGGAGGGTGGGAAGAACATGCCCAAGTTTCTGAGTTGGAGTCTGAGTGAGGAATGGTGGAATTCACTAACGCAGAAGAAAAACAAAGTGGTTAGAAATAAGGAAAGAATGAGTTCAGGATAGGTTTGGTGGGAGAGGCAGAAAGCAAGAGCAAGAATTATGGAAGACAGTGCCTGAAGAGTATGATGCTGGCAGCCTCCCAGGTGGAGCAGTCCTGAGGAATAACAAAGTCCAGGATGATATTGAAGAAGATGAAATGCCTTGGAAATGAGCTGGGTCAGGACCTGAGGACTGCGGGTGTTGGATGGTGTATGGCCCATGGCCACCGTGGCCATGCAAGTTCCCATTGAATTTGGGCAGACGATAAAAGAACTGTGGAGCCAGAAAATGGTGGGCCATTCCATTTATTAGAGTCTCATAACAGCAGAAGAGCAAACAAGCAGGGGAAACCACTTCTCCATCCCCTCAAGACTCACCTGGACCCACAGACCCCACAAGCAAAACAGCACTACCCAGCCAAACAGGGGTGGGGTGGGGAGGAATACCCCTTCTCAAGCAAACAATCAACGGGCAGGCAGTCCGCAGTTTGCAATCTGCCGCCCTGAGGGCAAGCACCTGCAGCTTTCCATAGACTATACATACAGGGTGCTGCCCCAATACAAGTGAGCAAACCTAAAAACACTTGTTTACCCAACAGACAGGTTGTCTACATGGACATGGAAGCTGCCCAAGATGTGAGGCCACCTTTCCTGACACGGCAGCTTTGCCTCTCAGTAACCAATCCAGCAATTAGCTCTCCTTCCCAGCTTTTGTCACTTAAACAATCTGTAAAACATTTACATTATTCTTCAAGTCACTGATAGAAATACTAAACCACCTCAAGCCAAACACTTCCCTTGAACATACTTGAAGAGTTCCAAATATGCTCTTATAGTTATGAAAGGTCTTTATTTTATGTAATTAGGAAGAAATGTCAAGATAACGTTCTGTGCACTCAGTTTACTAACCCCTCACCTCCACGTCCTTTCTCATGATAGCTTGATTGTAGAAATGGTGGAGAGAGTGTGAAGTACCCATTTTGTGGTTTATTTCCTAGATTATATCATGTATAGGTAAGTCAGTTCTCCTGGAATCTATTGAGTTCATGTCCCATAAATAATAAAAGGTTATACTCCTCTCTATAAGATACATGCAAAATGCGAAAAGTCTCTTGGACTTTCTAGCAGTGATGTGTTTTCTGTTGGACCTGAACCTGATCAACTCAAATTTAATATTCAGTTCTCAGCTAGGAGGGGCAAGGAAGAAGAACGAGGGGTGCTGCTAGGCGTGAACGGACCAGAAGACAAGGAGCCTAGAGGAAGGAGACAAACTGAGTCAGATGAATTGGTTTCTTGCCTAGGCCTTGCCCTTCTAGGCTCTGGGAAGTGGGCAGACCAGAAATTTGGTTTCCTCTCTGCTAAATGGGGATCACTGTAGCTTACTATGCCTGACTCCGCAGGTTAGCATGGGAATAAAGGTAAAACAATGAATGGGAAAATGCTTTGCAAACTCTTAGGGATTAGAGATGTGCATTGTTTTTATTAGGGAAGACCCGCTGGGCCTGCACTACACATACTCAGCAAACCTTTGTTGCTATTAATTAATTCTTTGCTCCT
The DNA here is from genome assembly GCF_036850995.1 of Saccopteryx leptura. Lineage (NCBI taxonomy): Eukaryota > Metazoa > Chordata > Mammalia > Chiroptera > Emballonuridae > Saccopteryx > Saccopteryx leptura. Next base: position 56,047,938 of record NC_089505.1, on the reverse strand, counting down.
CCACTATGCATAATCTTTCTCATCCGCAAGGTCCTTTGAAAACCGAGGGCTGAATGAAGAGCTACTTCATTGTCGTGGCAGAGAAAAGCTTCTCCTGCCAATCCAGCATAGACCTCAGGCCCATCTCAGCACTGTGGCAGTGAAACATACCCGCGTGTAAAACATGTTAAAGAGCAATTTAAAATTTCCTGAAGGCATGGGGGTGCCACCTGGAAGGGGAATTACATTCCTTCAACACACAATCCTCTTTAGACAACCCTCTCGCCAGGGCCTGTCATTCTTACTGGCTTTTTTCATTCTCATGGGGATAATTTTCTGATGTGTCTCTTCACCCATAAACCAAAATCCTCAACACAGCCCAGCAGCTCAGCTTTGCAGGTGTAGTAGAGGACATTATTGTGAATCCTAATTTTTTCCCCTGACAATTTTCCAGGTCACAGCTGCCTCTGCCCTGAAGCTATGTATGTGTGTACAGGACTCAGGGGGTAGTGAAGGGAAAGAGAAAGATCAAGATTTCACCTCCCACTCTCCTGCTTCTGGGAAGAGCTTGCTAACCCTGGAGAATAGCCCGCTCTCAGAAGCTGGTAGACCCTGAGGGGGGCGCTGTTGGCACCACACTATGGCCCACTCCCTCCCTCCGCTCCCAATAATAGATACTGCTCAACAAGTTTGAGTCATAGGCAGGTAAGTGGCTCATAAATTGTTCAGTAAACTGTAGCTGTTAAGATTAGTAATAGAATGCTATGTGCTGCAGGATATTTAAAGGAAATATGACCCCAATTGTCTTGGAGAAGTTTAAGATTTATCAATCTAGGTAGATGATGTTTCTTTTTTTTATATATAAATAAATTTTTATTAATTTTAATGGGGTGACATCAATAAATCAGGGTACATATATTCAAAGAAAACATGTCCAGGTTATCTTGTCCTTCAATTATGTTGCATACCCATCACCCAAAGTCAGATTGTCCTCCGTCACCTTCTATCTAGTTTTCTTTGTGCCCCTCCCCCTCCCCCTTCCTCTCTCCCTCCTTCCCCCCCAACCCTGTAACCACCACACTCTTGTCCATGTCTCTTAGTCTCGTTTTTATGTCCCACCAATGTATGGAATCATGCAGTTCTTGTTTTTTTCTGATTTACTTAGTTCACTCCATATAATGTTATCAAGATCTCACCATTTTGTTGTAAATGATTCGATGTCATTATTTCTTATGGCTGAGTAGCATACCCTATGTGCCACATCTTCTTTATCCAGTCTTCTAATTTTTTTTTTTTACAATGATTAATGCCTTTAAGCAAACTCTTGGCCAATACAACAACAATCCATAAAAGAGTAGTGTCCTTAACATGTTCACCAAGTCCAAGTTGGCACCAACACCATTCCAGATCCCTGCAAATGCAACCCAACCCCAGTTCAGTCCGTTAGGAGCTGTCACAAGGAACAGGAGTCCAGGAAAAGTCTACATCCAGGAAAAGTCTCCATGGCACTGGAATTGTTGTCACAATTCTATACTTTGCAGCTCACGTCCAAGTCCCAATGACCGCTGCTTCTAGCTGGTAATGATTCAGGTAGACTGGAAAAGCCATCTGCAGCATGTGTGGAGATGGAGCTTCTGTTCTCCTCTGCCTGGAGAGATGAGACCAGGGTGCTTTTCCTTGGAGCTCTGCGACTGTGGCATGGTAAAGAGAACCTTGGGATACACTAAGCTGGGTGGCAAAGGTAAATTCATAATAGAAGTTGGCAAAAGGGGGAAAGAGAGCTCTAAATTAGGAGTAGATCCCAGCCTGAAATATGAGTGGGGCATTGAGGTAGGAGGAATAAAGGAAACACTATATATTAAACAAAGCAGCAGAAAATAGGACTATCAACACCCACGACAGAGATCTTCAAGGGAAGAATAAAAAACCTGACTATTCAGGCAAGACATAGTTAAGTGGCCCTTGTGCAAATGAGATCAGTTTACCTGCTTCTTGGAAGAAATACCCTAGGCTCGTCCACAGTGTCAAAGATGGGGCCGACGGCCCTGGGCACCTTCAGCCTTTAGTGGCAAACCCCAGCATTCTGGGCAAGGTTAGGTCATAGGTGGCTGGGGCAGGGCTGGAAGAGACTGAACCCTCCCTTAGAGGAGCGAGGGGGAAGCCTACCTTCCAGTGTCCCTTTTTCCTCACAGCAAAGGCATGTAAGCCTGGCAGGCTTTAGCTCAATGACCTTCCTTTTCACTATTGAAGCAGGACCCAGATGGCATCCTATGAGACCCCTTTGGGGCATTGGAGCCTTTAAGGGCATATCCTAAAAGCTGGTAGTTCACCTGATCTCTATTGGGCTTTTTCTGTATCTTGGTACCTTAAAAGCCATGCTCAGAAGATCTCGCTGAGGAGTTTGAGGATCCCCATTCGCCTATATAAACCTTTTCTATAAATCTGGAGCTATTTGGAAAAAGACAAAAAAGCTGGATCAAATAAAAGAAGGTAGAAGTTTGCAGGAGAAAAAAATTTGGCATCTCCTGTTCATCAGCATTCAAAAGAAATTTAAAAATTTTTAAGTAAAAAGCATGATATGGTAGACCCGTAGGAGTTCCAGGATATGACTTCCCCCCTTTAAAATTTTTTTAAATTGACCTTAAAATATTTGCTGGGTACACTTTAATAATACCTTGACTTTAAAGATTGTAAAAAATACCCATAATTTGAAAGGTTTGACAAAATACAGTAAATGCTTTTGCTACATATGCAGGAGCATTGTCCGTTTTAACCAGTTTAGGAAATCCAATAATAGAAAAATGCATACAGACAATGAGCTATTACATGTTTAGCAGCCTCTCCTGTTATGGCAACTATAAATCCAGAATAAGTATCCACTGCAAAGTGGACATAGGACTGTTTGCCAAATGAAGGTTTATGAGTAACATCCATTTGCCAAAGTTATCCTGGTAGGAGTCCTTGAGGGTTAACTCCAAATGAAGGGACAGAATGTAGTATAGGACACCTTGGACAGGATTTACCAATCTGCTGAGCTGCTTCCTGAGAAAGTTGAAACTGTTTACACAAGGCTGCAGCGTTCTGGTGATGAATAGTATGAGACTGAATTGCTCGATCTGTCATGGTTGCTCCAAATAATTTTCTTTTCGGTAGCTTGATCAACAAGGGCATTCCCTTGTGCTAAAGCTCCAGGGAGCATGGAGTGAGCTTGAGTATGTCCTATAAAACATGGAGCTCTATGTTGACCTGCAAGTCTTTGAAGAAGGAGGAACTGCTGAAATAGTTCATCAGCAGTTGTCCCTAAGACAGCAGTCTTTATAGTAGAAACAACCATAAGTAAATATTTGCTGTCTGTATATAGATTAAAGGAGGAATATGGCAAATGCTGAAAAGCCATGATAATGGCATATAATTCTAATCTTTGAGCTGATTTTAAGTTGACTGTTTCAGTATAAAGTTGTCCATTGATTTGCAAAAGCGATTTGCCATTTAGTGGAAGTTTCCCAGAGCCATTGTTGTTGATCCTTTGAAAAAAGGAACAACAATAATTTTGAGGCTCAAAACCTATAAGCTGTAAGGGTCGCCTATGCCCCTTGATAATCAAGGAGGCGACAAGATCAAAATATGGAGGTGTATTCCAAGGGCTAGTAGATGGTTCAATGTGCCCAAGCTGTAACTGCTCTTGTACCAATTGAGTAGCTGCCCTAAGTTTCTCCTGAGAAAGGGGCCATTGGTCTACCCATACAGGATTATCTGATTTCCAAGTAATTGGGTCTGCACAATGCATTATTGGGGTAGCAGGAGCTACCAAGGCCCCTATGCTAAATTTTGATATTCTAATCCACACCTTCTGGTATTGGGAGCCACTTCTATGGGGGTGAGAATTCCTCGCTGTTCTTTCCCTAGTCCCTTAGTGGGCAAAAATCCCTGATCAAGCATCTGAGTACTGACTAAACCCTTAGGACTGACAAGCAATGCTCCCTATTTTTCAAAACATCTCTACCCCACAAATTAACTGGCCATCCAGGGAGCACATAAGGCTTAAAAAATCCAGAATGACCTTAATCTTCCCAATGTAAAAAACTAGAACTTTGTTGAGGGGATTTACTCTGCCCTATGCCTTGTAATTCTGTGGCTGCTGCATGAGTGGGCCAGGAAGGAGGCCAATGTAGCTTAGCAATAACAGATACATCAGCTCTAGTATCTAAAAGTCCTTTAAATTTATGCCCTTGTATTGTTAGTTCCATTTCAGGGGGTTCCTGACCTATTTTTTTAAATCCAATTGGCAAAATCAGAGGAGCCAAATCACCAATTTTCTTGGGACCCTAGATGATGTTTCTTATGTTCTAATACAGAACTTCTGTCTGACAAGAGCTTTGGAAAACAAAGGTCTAGTCCCTTGCCTTACAGCAAGAAAACATCTTCAGTTTCCAGATAAAGTGGAAACTGAAGGCTTGCACAGGTTGAGTAATTTGCTCAAGGTCATGCATTTGGCTGGGATGAAAATCAGGACTTCCCCAAGTCTCCTTTGATCTCTGTAGGACAGTGCTCACAGGCCTTCAGTGCTCCAGGAAGTAGCATTTGCTATCTAGAAGTGTCAAGTACGAAGTTGTGAAAATTGATTACTCTATTGTTTTGACTCACTTTAGATATTTGGGTCATTTCAAACTGAGGCTCACTAAATACCCAGATCTGTCTCTAAACCAGTGATGGGCCAGGGTACCGAGGATGAAATAGATGCCATTTATTCAGAGGAACATAGATGTACGTCAAGAGGGAGAGGCAAAAAGTAATTAACAATGTAATAGCCACAGGACAACAAAGGAAAGAGTTTGAATATATTAACAGCATTGTCTTTAAAAAACAAAACTGTGGCAGGGTAGAAAAAAGGAAGAAGCAGGAAGTGGCCTGAAGGAATGTAAGTATGAAGACATATTGATTAAGAAATGTGGGTAGTTGTACAAAATAAATATGAAAGAATGGCCAAATGAGCTTAGACTCTGCCACTGCTGGAAATTAGAGAGGATGAAGATCCTTCCTTCCTTCCTGTATGTCTGTCTGATTCTCAGGTAGGTGCTCTCATCACACACACATAGGTTAAATATTGTAAATGCAGCAAAAGCCACCACATCAAAGCTCACAATCAGCCTATTTCAAGGTTGCTACAACTCCAGAACTTGAGACTATTTATTCCAAGAGCTTCTCAAAGGCTGTGGGGTACAAAACCCCCTTGACTTTTCTATTTCTTGCCTTTAAGCTCAGTTGAAAGGTCCTTTTCTTCTTTTCCTACCTTCCAGAGATAGAAGTCAGTGATGTTATTAGTAGTTTTAAGGTGGTGAATGGTGGAGTGCTGTTTAATTAACCAGTAACTTAAGTCTCCTGGCTGGACTCCTAGTGGTGAAAATAACACACTGGAGACCTGCCCTTGCGGTGGCTCAGAAAAATTTGTATCAGTATTGACCATACTTTCCTTGACCCTATTAGGATCTTCACAAACTCTTTTCAGATTCATCTTTTTATTTTCTTTTAATTAGTAGACTACTTTTAAAAAGAGTTTAGGTTTATATAAAAAAATTTGAGAAGTATAGAGTTCCCATTTACTCTTTCCTCCCTCCCCCAAGTCCCCTGTTCTTAACATCTTGGAGCAATGTAGCACATTAATTTACAGTCCATGAGCTAGTATTACTTTTTTTTAGTATTAACTAAAGTCCATAGTTAACATTAGGGTTTATTCATTGTGTGGTACATTCTGTGGGTTTGGACACATGTACAATGCTCTGTATTCTCCATTACAGACAGTATCATACAGAGTAGTTTTACTGTCCTAAAAATCCCTGTGTGCTCTCCCCATTTATTGTTTCCTTCCCAAACCCCTGGCAGCCAAAGATCTTTCTTATTATCTCCTAATTTTGCCTTCTTCAGAATGTTACATAGTTAGAATCATGCAGTATGTAGACTTTTCATATTTTATCACCTAGCAATCTACATACACTTAAGGAAAACACATCCATGTCTTTTCATGGTTTGATAACTTATTTCATGGAAGCACTAAATAATATTTTGTTACCTGGATATCTCACAGTTTATTCACCTACAGAAGGATAGTGTGATTGCTTCTAAGTTTTGGCAATTATGAATGAAATCGCTATATATATTAATAGGTAGGCTTTTGTGTAGTGTGTAGACATAACTTTTCAACTCCTTTGGGTAAATACCAAGGAACATGACTGCTGAATCATTCTATAAAAGTATGTTTAGTTTTGTAAAAAAACTACCAAGCTGGGGAGAGGGAAAATGGTGATGGAGTAAGCAGATGTTACAACTCCCACCCCACAGAACCAAAGTGGATTACAACTTAACTTAGAAACAATCAACTTGAAAAGCCACCTTTGGACTAAACTAAGAGGAATCTATAACCAAGCATCACCAAAAAAACCACACTGAGACTGGTAGGAAGGGCAGAGACACAGAAAGTGCTGCCCCACTCTCAGGAGTGAGTGGTGGCCCAGAGGGACTCTCATGGCAGGGTGAGTCCTCAGCCCCAGGACCAGAACCCCAGCCTGGAGTTCCAGAGACTAGAGGAGGTATATGGACAGTATTTAGTTGAAAGAAGAGCCGGGTTATTGTTTGTGAGATGGAGACAGACTCTCAGACCCAGGCTTTGTCTTAAAAGAACCATGCAGAAAACCTTGTTCATAGCCATTACCTGGGGCTCCGGGAGTGTGGAGCGCTGAGAGGACTGGAGTTGCGAGAGGAGAGTGTAGTCTTGGGGGCACAGGGAGAGACTGTGGGGGACAGCCACCCTGACCCCTGTACTGGGTCATTCCCCAAACCTAAAGTGGCCATATTTCCTGGGAGAACCAATGCCAGCAAAGGGAAGCAATTACCCCACCCACAAGAGGCTCTCCTGCTCCAGTCAGTGAAAAGAGTTGCTTAGAAGCAGAGGGTGCATCAGGGACACAGATTTTGAGTGCTGAGGTCTGAGCTACATCACCCCACAAACTGCTGAGTACCTTCAGAAGGATGGGAGGGCCCAGCTGTGGTGGTGGCTGCTGTGATCGGCCCATATGGTGGCAGGCGGCAGAGCCCAGCAAGGCATCCCACATGCCTGTGGGGGGCAGAGCCCAGCAAGGGGAGGCATCCTCCGTGCCTGTGCGGGGGGAAACAGGGACCAGTGGGGCAACCTGAGCTGTGGCAAGCAAACCTGCAAACCCAGCAGTGCCAGTGCCCGAGTGTCCAAGGAGGCAGTGGTGGTGGTGGACTGGCGGAAAGACCACACCCTGGGAATAGAGAGGCCTCACACGCTAGCCAAGAGTAGATAAAAGCCAGCCTAGGGGTGCAGCTGATATTTACAATGACATCTGGGCCCAGCAGAGGCAGCCACAAATTCTGGATTGCCTGTAGTACAAGAAGGTTGCTAAGGGCCAGTCATAAGCAGTGACCCTACTAGTCTGCACCAGGTTCCAGCCAGGGTGGTCCAGGGCTGGTATATCCAGCAGCCAGATACAGAGAGTATCAGCTCAGGACATAACAACCCTAGTTAGAATGGCATCTTAAGGAAGAGCTCCTCACACCTAACCCAGTTAAGGCATAGAAAACTCTGACATAAATAGCAAAAAGAGTGGTAGCAGCAGACAAGTAGCCACAGCAGATTACAAACAACAGCTGAGGCCCAACCCAAGAAGATATAGAAACAACACAAATGAAAGCTGGGGGCAGACAACACCAACCCTATACTCAGCTAGCTACACAAACAGCACATCCAAAGGAGCAGTCTATACAAAATAAAAATGGGAAGACAGAGAAATGCAATTCAAATGAATCAAGAAGATAAATCTCCAAAAAAAGAACTAAATGAGATGGAAATAACCAAGATACTGGATGCAGAGCTTAGAATAATGGTTGTTAGGAGGCTCAAGGATCTTAGAGCAACAATAGAGAGACATAATGAACACTTAAATAAAAAGATAGCAAGCATCAAAAAATGATAAAAATCATAAAAAAAGAATTAAACAGAAATGACAAATACAATATCAGAAATGAAGACTACACTAGAAGGAATTAAAAGCAGCCTGGATGAAGCAGAGGATCAAATCAATGATTTAGAGCAGTGGTCTCCAACCCCCGGGCCACAGACCAGTACCGGTCCGTGGGCCATTTGGTACCAGTCCGCAGAGAAAGAATAAATAACTTACATTATTTCCGTTTTATTTATATTTAAGTCTGAATGATGTTTTATTTTTTTAAAAATGACTGAATTCCCTCTGTTACATCCATCTAAGACTCACTCTTGATGCTTGTCTTGGTCACGTGATACATTTATTCATCCCACCCTAAAGGCCAGTCCGTGAAAATATTTTCTGACATTAAACTGGTCCATGGCCCAAAAAAGGTTGGGGACCACTGATTTAGAGGACAATATAAATAAAAGCATGGAAGCAGAACAGCAAAAAGAAAAGTGGATCAAAAAGTCTGAGGAAACTCTAAGAGAGCTCTGTGACAACATGAAGAGAAGCAATATCCACATAATAGGGGTTCCTGAAGGAGAAGAGAAAGAACAAGAGATAGAGAACCTGATTGAAGAAATCATAGCCGAAAACTTTCTTAAATTTATGAAAGAAAAAGTCACACAAGTTCAAGAAGCACAGAGAATCTCATTAAAGAGGAACCCAAAGAGACCTATACCAAGACACATCATAATTAAACTACCAAAGTTAAGAAATAAAGAAAGAATACTAAAAGCTGCAAGAGAAAAGCAGTCAATCATCTACAGAGAAGCCCCCATAAGGATGACATCCACCTTTTCAACAGAAACACTTGAGGCCAGAAGGAAATGGCAAGAAATATTCAAAGTAATGCAAAACAAGAGCCTACAACCAAGACTTGTTTATCCTGCAAGGCTATTATTTAAAATGAAGGAGAAATAAAAAGCTTCCCAGACAAAAAAACTCAAGGAATTTATTACAACCAAACCAATGCTGCAAGAAATGTTAAGGGGCCTGTTGTAAACAGAACCAAGGGGAGGAAAAATCTAGTAAAAGAAAAATGTAGATCTAAAGAATAAAATGGCAATAAACAACTACATGTCAAGAATAACCTTAAATGTAAATGGATTAAATGCTCCAATCAAAAGACATAGGGTAGCTGCATGGATAAAAAAACAAGACCCATACATATGCTGTCTACAAGAGACCCACCTCACTATGAAAGATATACACAGACTGAAAGTAAAGGGATGGAAAAAAATATTCCATGCAAATGGAAATGAAAGAAAAGCTGGGGTAGCAATATTTATATCTGACAAAATAGACTTTAAAACAAAGGCTTTAGTAAGGGATAAAGAAGGTCACTACATAATGATAAAGAGAGCAATCTAACAGGAAGATATAACCATTATAAATATCTATGCACCTAATATAGGAGCACTTAAATATATAAAGCAGACTTTGATGCACATAAAGGGCAAGATCAACAGCAATACTATAATAGTAGGGGATTTTAATAATACTCCACTAACATCAATGGATAGATCCTCAAGAAAGAAAATTAACAAAGAAACAGCAGCCTTGAAGGACACACTAGATCCGTGGTAGTCAACCTGGTCTCTACTGCCCACTAGTGGGCGTTCCAGCTTTCATGGTGGGCGGTGGCAGAGTAACCAAACGGCACCGTGATCACATACTAATCAACTAACTGTTGACCAGTCAAGATCAGGACAGCGGTCAGACTCTGTTACAGGGCATTTGTATTGGGACCACACCTGACCTCTTTCGCGACCACCTGGCCTGCATCCGCGAGCGGCCTGGTACCTGACCCCAGGTCCACACCCGCCACCTGATCCAATGGGCGGTTTATGACCATCATTGTCGCCCCAAAACTAGCAGTCTGTCGTTTTATTACCCCGTAGACAAAGAACTCCATGGTTTGATGCTTCTTTCTATGACAAAAACTGCCAGACAATGGAGACACCAATTAACTCATATTTTGAACTTGATTCCCGGATTTTAGGGTAATAGGGTGACATTCTAGGAATCCCCCTTGGACTGCCAAAACTAGCCGATTTCTTGCTACTTTGCCCCAATCGCAAAGAAGTGATGCCATTGGCCAACACCCGCTACATAAAATTTTATAAAACGCACAACCACGGATACTCACTAACTTAGTCTCACCTTGACAAACTCTCACTCAACCATGACACTTGTAACATTGAGAGCATGCAACAGACTTCAAGCGCATAAGTTTTGTTCACATTACGTAAGTGAAGCTAAATCGTTACATAATCGAAACTAAAGTCAGTACGTAATTAGATTTCTGAGAGCAAGCACATGCTTACAGCTTCAAATAAAATATTGTGAAATATTGTGAGCCCATGTCTCAAAAAAAATAAAAATATGCACATGGCTATTCGCCAGAGTATCTGAAAATAGGTTTCATAGAATCTGTTGCAAATAAACAACATCCAATGTGTTTATTATGCCATAAAACATTATTCAATGAGGCAATGAAGCCAAGTTGATTGCGAGAACATCTTTCTACAAAGCATCCAAATGACAAGGACAAGCCCATTGAATATTTTCAGGAAATATATAAAAAATTTCAAAATTGTTCAACTATCGTTGCATCATTTAAGAAACAACATACAACAAATGAAGATGGATTGATTGCCACTTATCACATTTCACAAATAATTGCAAAAAGTGTTAAAAAGCTAAAATATTGGAGAAACTGTAATAATACCCTCTATAAAAGAATTTATCTCAACAGTAATGCATCAGGATATACCTCAAATTTTAAAAACGTTGTCCCTAAGCGATAGCACAGTAAAGCTATGAATTGATGAAATGGCAGTTAATGTTGAAAACAAACTTATAAGTATTCTCCAAAACGCTTCATTTTCCATGCAATGGGATGAATCTACCACTGCAGATATGAATGCTTTATTGATGGCATATGTACACTATTTTGATGAAAACAATATATTACGAGAAGAAATGCTATTCGCAATAAATCTCATCACAGATACAGAAAGGATTATCTATATTTAATACTGTGGGAACATGCTTTACAAAAAATAATATTTCTTTGAATAATATTGTTGCATGCACTACTGATGGAGCACCATCAATGGTAGGTCGCTATCGTAGATTTGTTCTTATTTGAAGCAAGTAGTGCCAAATGTTTTATGTATTCATTGTGTGGTACACAGACAACATCTTGTAGGAAAATATTTAAGTACAAGTCTCCATTCATCATTAACTATAATAATTCAAGCCATAAACAAGATCAAATTCAATGCAAAGAATGATAGAATGTTTCAGCAGCTTTGCCAGGATAATAGTGAAGATTTTATTAAGTTACTTTTGCACACAGAAGTTTGGTGGCTGTCAAAGAGTACATCTTTAGCTAGATTTGTAGCATTATATGATAGTGTCATACAATTTTTTGAAAGTAATAATGAGACCAACAGTTAAAAACAGTAAAGAATGATGCCTTTTACTTGGCATGTATTTTCAAGAGATTGAACGGTGTCAATTTGCAGCTTCGAGGAGCTAATAAAACTCTTACAGGTTGCCAAAGTATTGTGCTATTATTTATTGACAAACTTGAAATACTTTGTCATAATCTATTGAAGAGAGAATTTCATCAGTTTCCTCAATTATCATCTATAAAAGATGATGTGACTCCAGAGGCTATTGACAGATTCAGTAGCCACCTCACGAACTTAAATTGGACATGGAAAAATGATTTGAAGATATTTTGAAATTGAAGGTATATGACTGGATGAAAAACCCTTTTACCACAAATATTGAAGAGGCTGATACAACTTGCTAAGAAGAACTGTTAGAAATTAGATATGATGAAGAAAGTAAACATAATTTTGACAGTGGTGGATATAAAAACCTATGGCAAAATTTAAAAATGACAGTCATATCTAAATATGTGGAAAATGGTATTTAGGTTATTGATACCTTTCCCTACCTCATATCTTGTGGAATCAGGATTTAGTGCTGTTAATCATATCATGATGAAAGAAAGAAACTGCCTGAATATTTCCGAAAGGGGAGACCTTCGTTTATTCCTCACAAAAATTGAACCAGATATTCAATATTTAGTTTCCCAGGGATCAGCCTCAGGGATCCCACTAATAATTCAATTAACTAATGTAATTTCTATGTATGCAAAGGATATATAAAAAGATAGATATAGTAAGTTGTTTCATAAAGATTTATTCTGCCAAACTTAGCAAAAATCCAACATAAAGTACTTGGTAAATAATTATTATTATATGCTTTAAATTGCTGTAACTCTGCTTTATAAATTTTATAAAGTAAAGTTACTTCCCTACTTTATAAATCACATTACTGTGAAACCGGTGGGCGGTTAGAAAATTTTACTACCAACAGAGATACAAAAGTGGGCAGCAGGGGCCCTGGCTGGTTGGCTCAGCGGTAGAGCATCGGCCTGGCGTGCAGGAGTCCCGGGTTCGATTCCCGGCCAGGGCACACAGGAGAGGCACCCATTTGCTTCTCCACAACTACCTCTCTCCTTCCTCTCTGTCTCTCTCTTCCCCTCCCGCAGCGAGGCTCCATTGGAGCAAAGATGGCCTGGGCGCTGGGGATGGCTCTGTGGCCTCTGCCTCAGGTGTTAGAATGGCTCTGGACGCAACAGAGCGACGCCCCAGAGGGGCAAAGCATCGCCCCCTGGTGGGCATGCCAGGTGGATCCCGGTCGGGCGCATGCAGGAGTCTGTCTGACTGTCTCTCCTGTTTCCAGCTTCGGAAAAATGAAAAAAAAAAAAAAAAACAAACAAACAAAAGTGGGCAGCAGGTATAAAAAGATTGATCAACTGGATTAAACAGATATCTTCAGAACCTTTCACCCCAAAGCAGCAGAATATACATTCTTTTAAAGTGCTCATGATACATTCTCTAGGATAGACCACATGTTAGGACAGAAAAATAAGTCTCAATAAATTTAAGAAGACTGAAATCATATCAAGCATCTTCTCTGATCACAATGGCATGACACTAGAAATCACCATTCCAATAGAAAAACTGAAAAACATTCCAACACTTGGAAACTAAATAGCATGTTATTAAATAACGAATGTGTTAACAATGAAATCAAGGAAGAAATTAAAAAATTCCTTGAAACAAATGAAAATGAACATACAGCAACTCAAAATTTATGGGACACAGCAATAGCAATCCTGAGAGGGAAGTTCATAGCATTACAGGCATACCTTAAGAAGCCAGAAAAAGCTCAAATAAACAACTTGACCCTGCATCTAAGAGAAATAGAAAAAGAACAGCAAGTAAAGCCCAGAGGAAGTAGAAGGAAGGAAATAATAAATATCAGAGCAAAAATAAATGACATAGAGGCTAAAAAAAAATACAGAAGATCAATTAAACCAAGAGCTGGTTCTTTGAAAAGGTAAACAAGATAGATGAACTTTTAACCAGGCTCACCAAGAAAAAAAGAGAGAGGACTCAAATAAATAAAATTAGAAATGAGAGTGGAGAAGTAACAACTGACACAGCAGAAATACAAAATATTGTAAGAAAATACTATGAAGAACTGTATGCCAAAAAATTAGACAACCTAGGCAAAATGGACAAATTCCTTCAAACATATAATCTTTCACAAATCAATCTGGAAGAATCAGAAAACCTAAACAGACCGATTACAACAAACAAGATTGAAACAGTTATCAAAAAACTCCCAACAAACAAAAGCCCTGGGACAGATGGCTTCACAGAAGAACTCTACCAAATAGTTAAAGAAGAACTAACTCCTACCCTTCTCAAGCTATTTCAAAAAATTCAAGAGGAGAGAAGACTTCCAAGCTCCTTTTATGAGACGAGCATAATCCTCATTCCAAAACCAGGCAAAGACAACACAAAGAAAAAAAACTATAGGCCCATATCCCTGATGAATTTATTTGCTAAAATTCTTAACAAAATATTAGCAAACCGGATCCAGCAATATATTAATATGAAAAAAATCATACATCATGATCAAGTGGGGTTTATTATGAGGAGGCAAGGCTGGTACAATATTCACAAATCAATCAATGTGATTAATCACATAAACAAAAGGAAGGAGAAAAATCACATGATAGTATCAATAGATGCAGAAAGAACATTTGATAAAATCCAGCACCCATTTATAATCGAAATTCTCAGCAAAGTGGGAATACAGGGAACATACCTGAACATGATAAAGGCTATCTATGACAAACCCACAGCCAACATCATAATCAATGGGCAAAAATTAAAAGCTATCTCCTTAAGATCAGGAACAAGGCAAGGGTGCCCCCTTTCACCGCACTTATTCAACATAGTTCTGGAAGTCCTAGCCACAGCAGTCGGACAAGAAGAAATAAAAGGCATCCAAATTGGAAAAGAAAAAGTAAAACTGTCATTATTTGCTGATAATATGATACTGTACATAGAAAACCCTAAAGTTTCCATCAAAAAACTACTAGACCTGATAAATGAATTTGGCAAGATGGCAGGATATAAAATTAATATTCAGAAATCAAAGTCATTTTTATACACCAATAGATATGCGATGATATCTCATTGTTGTTTGAATTTGAATTTACAACTCTCTAATGATATATGATGTCAAGCATCTTTTCATATTCTTGTTTGCCATCTGTACATCTCTGGTGCGATGTCTGTTCTGATCTTTTGCCCATTTTTTAAGTGGGTTGTTTATTTCTTTATTGTGGGTTTTAAGAGTTCTTTGTGTATTTTAAATACCAGTCCTTTATCAGGTGTGTCTTTGGGGAATATTTCCTCCCAGCTGGTGGCTTGTGTTCTTATTCTCTTAAAAGTCTTCCTATTTTTCTAAATCAGTGTGTTCTCTGTAAGGTATTTTTCCCCACCAAGAAGGAAGGAAGGGGCCGGAGCCACAAAGTGTGGAATAATAAAAGGCTTTATTGAGTACAGCGCGCTTCTCGCCCCACGAGGTTCCCTGGCCCCGAGAAAAGATAGAGGCCAGGGAAGTTGCAAGGATTAAACCACGTGAGGGATATTTAAGGGGTCCCTAGGGTGGTCGAGTTAATATGATGTGGTGAAATCTCACTGGCTGGCAGACGATTGCTTTTTTCCAAAGGACTCCTGGGAAGTTATTTTTTGGCACGCTTGGTTGTGGGCTGTCCTAGCCAAAGTTCCCGGGCCTGACCTTTCCCCATTATCCACTGACCTTATATTCTCTATCCATTTCCTCACTGTTTACTTGGAAAGGTGTTCTCTATCTGAAAGCTGGGAAAAAGGAAGGCTCTGTATCTAAACTCTCAAAGTCCTAGGAAGGAAGGAAGGAAGTCAGACAAACCCAAGTCCTGAAACAACCTGACAGTCCAGGTTCTAAGAAGAAGCAGCTGCTAGCAGCTACAGCGCTGAGCTCAGGTAATAAAAGCTTCTCCTGCCTCTGCAGGGCCTGGAATGGATGTCATGAAAGAATCTGTATGCTCTAAGCAGATTTTTAAGTCTCAGAGGAGAGCCCCAAGCAGAATGGTGTGTGCCGTAGTTCTTAGTAGCTGTCCCTTCCTTTCCCAGGGTGGGGAAAGCTGTGGCTGGTAAGTGATGGACCAGCTGGCTTTCCTCAGTGCATGAACACTGCGTGCAAAAAGAATTAATAAATCAAACCAAGAGAGTTTTTAAAAGGGATACAGTTACATCTCACCAATAAGTTCATTACTTTCCTCATTGTCTCCGCTCTGGACTATATCAGAGAAATTGAAGGTGTTCTCTAACACAGCCCAGACCACCAGCAGAAGCAGCCTGGGCAGGACCACGTGCAGTCACACATGCACAGAGGGTTCAGAAAGACCAAGAAAATCATGAAACAGAAACCTAAGAGGTGGTGATCCCAAAGAGACGTCTGAAGTATCTTCTTTAAACTTCCGTCTCACATTTGCCCTCATTACCCTGACAAACAGGATGAACTTGTTGGGTAGGTATTATCCATTTCCTGGCTTTTCACTGTTGCCAGATATAGGTCCCAGGAATTGTGTTTGGTCACTCACTCTCCTGCCTTTTTGAGGCTGTCTCTGTTAGGCACTGCAGAATAGAAGAAAACAACCCTTTTTATAGTGTAACAAGAGGTACCTATAAAACCAGCTGCGATGGATCCAAGCTGATTGGGCCAGCAATTGGGAAGACCAAGAACACTGACCTAAAAAGTTAACTGTCCTCTACCCACATAATTAATTCCAAATAAATATAAAAATAAACGGAGAGATAAAAATATTCTATAACTTTGATGACTCCATCAACACTTTAATATTTGTATGTCAGATTATGTACCAAAATCTGTTTCCCTCTCTCTCTCTCTCTGACTTTGCTGCCCCCATCCCTTGTTTCTCTTACCCTGTTCACAATTCTCCCACTGTGGACTCAGAATTTCTACCCAGCACTGCAGGCCTCTCCACCATCCCAGTCGGGAGCAAAGTACGGCCCTCTTGTTGATGAGAACTCGAACATAAAATGCACAGGAGTGGGTTACTCAGAGAAAAGGGATTTTCCTTCCCAGGGAGCTCCTATCAGTAAAAATTCTCCCCCTTTCTTCTTTCCTCTTCCCTCTCAGCCTCCCTCCACCCCAAAAAAATTTTTCTTGTGCTTGATGAGCAGGTTAGTTCAAGTACTGCTCTGCCTAAGTTCTGTGGCAGACACCTCAGGAGACTTCTGCCAGAGGGATATTGTTGGTCAAATAAGTTTGTAAAATATAATTTTTATGGTTGCTCACACCAGGTATATGTTGTCTGTGAAATTGCAAATTACCTTCCTGCTTGGGAAGGGCCATTGTTTTGCTAATGTTTGCTGGAGGAGGGGTCTTTGTGGGCCCAGGTAGTTTTTGCAGAAGGAGTAGAAAAGAAGCCATGTTTGCAGAGTGAGAGCAGAGAGAATGCAGAGTGCTGAAGAAGAAGCCATGTTGGCAGGGAAAGAGAAGGTGTGCAGATGGGGAACCAGAGGTGAGGGGCTTTGCAAGCTCTGCTAAGACTGGGGGACCTTTGATTCTAGGACAGTGGTCCCCAACCCCCGGGCCACGGACTGGTACCGGTCTGTGGGCCATTTGGTACCGGTCCGCAGAGAAAGAATAAATAACTTACATTATTTCCGTTTTATTTATATTTAAGTCTGAACGATGTTTTATTTTTAAAAAATGACCAGATTCCCTCTGTTACATCCGTCTACGACTCACTCTTGACACTGGTCTCGTAAGTTCGACAATTATATTTAAAAATACCACAGTTTTTACGCCAGTCGCATAATTTTATTTTGTGCATTTATCCATCCCACCCTAAAGGCCGGTCCGTGAAAATATTTTCTGACATTAAACCGGTCCGTGGCCCAAAAAAGGTTGGGGACCACTGTTCTAGGAGAAACCAGAGAAGATTCTCATGGCTGTGAAACCGGAGAATGTGTCAGGGCTTTGGTAGCTCTGAATGAGAGTGAGAGGGAAGTGTTTTCCTTGTGTGTTTGCTCGTCGGCCTGTGTGTGACTTTAATAAAGGAATGGCCCACTATTTTTTGGCTCCGCTATTTCTTTACCATCTGTTTGGATTCAATGTGAACCTGCCTGTGAATGGCAGCATGGCTGCGACTACCGGCCATACAGATGTGTTACTGGCTATTAGAGATAATTCAGAGACTTCTGCCAGAGGAACGTGTTACTTGCTATTAGAGATAATTTGTCTGATATGGGTCAGAATGCAGAGCAACTTATCCATCACATATGGCAACCCCACATCTCTCACCTCAGAGAAAAACCTGTAAGCTTGGTGTTCCCAATGTAAAATGTATTTATGGCTACCACTAACTGGCATTGCTGAAGAAGAGGGCCCATTCTATCCAAAGCTATAGAGCAAAATAGTAAGACTCAACACAAGATAAAGATTCTTATTGTTATCAATTTGCTTACTAAAATTCTGCTTATTGTAACAACGTAATTATGTCATGGAGGAGCTATTAATTATGGTTGACATCTTAATAAAGTATGGGATGGAGGGAGGACAAGGGTTGGGGGACCAATCTACCAATGTTATTGGGTAAATAATTATAAGCTGAAGCAAAATTATGAATAAATGCTCCACTACTCTTACATAGTTGACCATACTAAAAGTAATGATTAGGATCTGGTGATGAAATTAATTTTGACAGAAAGCCCAATGTAGAATGTGGGTTTCTCTGTTAAAAGAGCAAACAGGTGTTTCAGGACTTAGAGCCTGAGGCACCAGACCATTGTGCCTAGATTTATCTCTTAGCTAATTTCCCCTAAATTTTCTGGAATGTAATTGCATGATGCAAAAGTGTTCACCACATCTGTACTTAAGGATAAAAGGTACTTTTTCATGCTGAGGAATTTAAGGGGTTGTTAAACCAATGCATTCCACCCTAAATGCCAGGGCTAACTAGCCACTGCAACAAAGGGGAGAATCTGGATATTCATTCAAGGTGAGGTGTAATGTTTCTAGAACAGAGATGACATTTTAAAACAGCCATCCCTCTTGAAAAAAAATTATTTTTAATTTTTTATTTATTGATTTTAGTGAGAGAGGAAGGGAGAGAAAGAGAGACAGGAACATCAATCTGTTCCTGTATGTGCTCTGTCTGGGGATCAAATCAGCAGCCTCTGTGCTTCAGGATGAGTCTAACTAGTGAAGCTATCCAACTAGGACTGAAAAAAAATTTTTTTTTAATTAAAAAAATACTGACCTGTGATGGCGCAGTGGATAAAGCACCGACCCAGAACACTGACGTCGCCAGTTCAAAACCCCGAGCTTGCCTGGTCAAGGCATATGCGGGAAGCAACTACTACTGCATCCTGCTTCTCTGCCCTCTCTCTCCTCTCTCTCTCTATCTCTTCTCTCTCTGAAAATCAATAAATAAAACAAAATTAAAAAAAAATAAAACAACCGCTCCCCCACCACACACCAAAATGTAATTTTGTATAAGATGTGATTTATGTATAAAATATGGACTCTTTTCATATGCATTTGTGTTTCCACAAGGACTCAGTAGCTGTTCAAGTCTAGTTCAAAAGTTATTTTCAATGGCCTTTTTTGCTGTCTCCTTGTACCACATCAAAGCAACTGAAACCCTGTATTTACCTTAAAAAATGCATTCTAAAATGTCCAAGTACTTAAGCCCCAAAGGAGAACAAGACAGAGCTAAGCCCTTCATAAACAGTCACAGAAATGATCTTATTAAGCACCACTGTGCAAACACGTCCTCTCTTCAAACAAAACAGGTAGTGAAGGTGAATGGGGTGCTAGTTCCTATTTTATCTCCTCCTAAAGGTTTTTCTCTTCAGCAGAAACTGAAGCTTAGGTTCTTTACAAGGTTTGCTTGCTTTAAAAGGAATTACTTTAAAAAAAACTAAAACTTATGGTTTAAATCAGTGGTCTCCAACCTTTTTTGGGCCATGGACCGGTTTAATGTCAGAAAATATTTTCACGGACCGGCCTTTAGGGTGGGATGGTTAAATGTATCACGTGACTGAGACAAGCATCAAGAGTGAGTCTTAGACAGATGTAACAGAGGGAATCTGGTCATTTTTTAAAAATAAAACATCGTTCAGACTTAAATATAAATAAAATGGAAATAATGTAAGTTATTTACTCTTTCTCTGCGGACTGGTACCAAATGGCCCACAGACCGGTACCAGTCCGCGGTCTGAGGGTTGGGGACCACTGGTTTAAATAATACTGTTGCCTTTGGTCATAACCCAAAACACAAAATCAGCAACACAAAAAGACTCTTTAAATGTTTACTCCGATTTCCCGCCTAATTTTGATGTCCCTGCTGCACCCACACACCGCCAATCATTTAGGGCAACACAAGCACTCTCTGTTCAAAGCAGTTGTTTGAAGGAAAAACAAGTCTTTATGCCATTTAACCAATCAGGAATTATTAAATAATTAGTGTGACTGATTCAACTCAACAAAATCTTTTTGCACATCTACTATGTGCTTGGAATACATCAGTGAAAAAAATAATCATAAATAATCACTGAGACAAGCAATGAACATTCTGAAGAGTCAATATTTTGTATGCTTGAAGGTTATTAAATAGAGTGAGAAGTTGAGAGAGTCGGATGAGTAGCTATTACATGGCAGGTAAGAGCTCTCTAGGCTGAGGGAAGAGCCAGAGAAGGTGCCAGGAGGCTGGAGCATAACCAAAATATTGGTGGACAGAGAACGCTTCGTGCATCTGGCGTAGGGTGAGCAAGGGTGATGGGAAGAGAGAAGCTCAGAGAGATAAAGGAGAAGTATGTAAGACAAGGGTTACAGAATATACTACCCCCAAAAGATGCCTCTTTGGCATAACGAGTATTTTGTGCTGATTATTTTGAGAAAAAGCAAACACAAGAGAAGCTCTGAGAACAGTTACTCAGTGTAAGGGATTAACACATTTATAAAGGAAATCTCCATTTGTAAGGGTATCTCCCTTTTTGTACCAGGAAAGGAAGGCTGGCTCTAAATCATAAGAGATTCTTATTATTGGAAAAAGCATCACTTAAAACTGCACAATAAGGCCCTGGCGGGTTGGCTCAGCAGTAGAGCGTCGGCCCGGCGTGTGGAAGTCCTGGGTTCAGGTTCGATCTCCTGTTAAGGCACACAGGAGAAGTGTCCATCTGCTTCACCACTCTTCCTCCTCTCCGTCCTCTCTTTCTCTCTCTCTTCTCCTCCCACAGCCAGGGCTCCATTGGAGCAAAGTTGGCCAAGGTGCTGAGGATGGCTCCATGGCTTCCACCTCAGGCACTAGAATGGCTCTGGCTGCAGCGGAGCAACGCCCCAGATGGGCAGAGCATTGCCCCCTGGTGGGCATGCAGGTGGATCCCAGTCAGGCACATGCAGGAGTCTGTCTGACTGCCTCCCTGCTTCTAATTTTGGAAAAATACAAAAAAACAAAAACAAACAAACAAACAACAAAAAAAATGCACAATAAGCCTTACCCTTGTTTGCCATGGCTTTCCTGGTAACCTCCCGTGACTGGAATTCCTACACACGTCTTCCTTTTGTCTTTGGCTGAACGTAATATTTAAGTTAGAGTTCTAAGTCACTTCAAAGAGTTCCTCATTGTGCATCTCCCCTGTATCCAAACCTCTGTTTGTTTGTTTGTTTTTCTTGTGAATTGGTCTTTCATTATAGGTGGCTCAACATAGAACTAAAAGGGTAAAAGTAAAATTATACTTCCTTCCCTACATAAGGACTCCCATTTATTCTTCTTAAAGACTTCTTGCTGAGAGAGTTTCGTGTTAGAAAGGTGACACGTTTCATGGCAAAGCCTTGGTCTCCAGAGTGTTCGTTCCATGTCTTCAAACATCAGACAATATGACATGGTTTACTTTTTGTAACTTGAGTGAGTCACCCAGTAAATCTCCATTAATTGCTACCTTTTCCCCTTCACATTTAACTTGCAAATGCATTTCAGCATAGCTCTTTCTTTTTATTTGCAGAAAAGATCTTCATTTTGGAACTGCTTGCCCTCAGATGAATGTGGCAAACTTTACTTTTCTTCTGGCTCCAAAATTGTTGGCTCTTAAACACAGCATTTGCTTTTAGTTCAGACATAAAATTATCTTCTGCAGCCACACTTTTATCACAATTGTGAACTTTACCCTAAGACATTATCTCTTTTCAATTCCCAGTGCCTGAACGCTGCATCTTCTGCACCCACTCTTGCTCCGCAGGCCTCTTTTCTGTGCCCTCCTAAAAGGGAAATTATCTCCCTATTATTCTGAGGAGCGTTATGCATCTTGTGGCTCATTCAGACCCTTTGCTTCCTAACATTTTTCCCCCATTTTAGTCAATTCAAAGCATCATTACCAGAGAAAAGCTAGAGGTAATATTTTATAAGATGCATTTACCTACAAGTGATAGAAACAATGACATTATTTCATCAAATCTCATGTTCTTTCTTTTTCTTTCTGGGCATTTGAGAAACTACATTTTCCAGCTTACCTTGCAGTTTTGTTTTGCTTTCTTTTGTTTTTGTTTTTAAGTGAGAAGAGGGGAGATAGACAGACTCCTGCATGTGCTCCGACTGGGATCTACCCGGTGACCCTCCCCCCCCCCCCCCGGGGCTGATGCTCTGCCTATCTGGGGCCATGCTTGCAACTGAGCTATTTTTAGCATCTGAGGTAAAGGCTCCACAGAGCTATCCTCAGCGCCTGGGGCCAATGTGCTCAAACCAATCAAGGGAAGAGAGAGAAAGAGAAAGGGGAGAGGGAGGAGTGGAGAAGCAGATGGTTGCTTCTCCTGTGTACCCTGACCAGGAATTGAACCCAGGACATCCACATGCCTGGCCAACTCTCTACCACTGAGCCAACCAGCGAGGGTCTACCTTGCAGTTTTATTGAAATCCTGTGACTCAGTGGTGGCTAGTGAAAGATGGGTGGAAGTGACAGAAACCGCTCCAGGTCTAAACATTAAAAATACATCATTCTTTCTTTCCTTTCTTCAATAGTCTTGGAGGCTACATGTTGAGGGTATATCACAAGATAATGGAAATATAGATCCCAGGGTCTCCAGAGGGAGGAGAACCCCCACTGACCCACATCTGAATCCACTTTGGTTGTGCTAAGCCACTGATGCTACTGAGTTTCAGGCATTATTTGTTTCTGTTACACAATCTAGAGTAGTCTATCGCCATATCCTTTTTCTGCTCCCCCATATCCCTAAAAATCATTTTCCTGGAGAAAGCAGGGTCAGTGAAGCCCGTGCTGTGGCTAAGCAAACACAGCTAGTAAATGAGGCAGCCAGCTGGCAGTCCTCTCTGTGCCAGAACTGCCTTGTTTCTGGGGCCCTCAGCATGCCCTGTCTGTTCTGGGTCCTGTAAGAAAGGGGGGAAATCTGTTTCCCTCTACCTTCCTCAATTCTCTGACTGGACCTTGTAAATTAGACTGGCAAAATACAGGTTACCAAGAGGGAAAAAAAGCAGAAGGTTATTAACATGCACATTGTGCATACACATGGAAGCACTCAGAAATTAGTAACTCAAAGGGGTGATTAGAACATGGGTTTATGTAGCATCTTGGCAAAAGAACAACAAAAAAAGAGAAGCAACAAGACAAAGGAAAAGGACTTTGAGTTTCTACGGCAGCAAATTGTGGGAAGGCAAATATATGAAAGGAGAGGGGAAGTTAGTAAAATTTGTTATGTAGATTCCTCTGGTGCCATTTTAGGGCTGGTACAGGTCTAGAGTTATTTCCAGTGATTAACTTTTGTCCTTCCTGGTAGAGAGGGGAGAGGGGACACTTATAAAAATTTATGTCCTGCTTTTAGCAAAATAGGGAGAGGGCAGAGAGCTTTTCTTGTACCTGCCTTTTCTTAATTGCCTTCAGCTCAAAATAATTCTTATTCCAACATGACACATTTTGGGGTGGCATTTTCTGCTACCCCTCAGTAGTTGTCTACAAGTCTTATTGGGCCATTCATCCTGAGTTATCCGACGCTTAATCTTTTTAGAAAGGGCATTTGTTCCTAACCACCATTACTCTCTCTCAATACGTAAGAAGATACAGAATGGACATTCTGCAGCTGTGGCCCACTAGGGAATATGGCAGGCCTCTCCGATACTTACTTACACAACCAGAATAGCCACAGTTTCATGATTCTAACCAGTAAGGCAGAACAAACAAACAAACAGCCACACACCACAACATATGCTATAAGGGAGCACCAAATCAAGTCACCAGGTACTGTATAAAAGGGGCTGAAGCAAATCATCATAATTCAGGCTTCTACTGCACCATGTTGTATGAACCTCTATCCCATCTTGTCCTTTTGCAGCCATGCTGCCATTTATAAGTAGTGTCACCTCCCAGAAGATAAGGGGAACACAATTCCTCCTTTATGTGTATGTGTGTGTGCACGTGCCCAGGTTATTGAGATGACACACATCCTTTTACCTACTCTGGTCATCCAGCTTCCACTCCAGGAGCCCAATCTCCTCAGCAAGTGACCTAAACACTTAAGTCAGATCAGCCGGTACCCTGGCTGCCTTCATGGTGGGCTTCTTTTCTTTCTTTAGGTTACTTTTAGATGTCTCCTGCTCAGGAAGGTCACCTGGACCTTGCACATGAAGAAGGTCCTTCCCTCATTATTTTCTATTATACTATTTAATCTCTTAGAAAACTTATCATAGTCTGCAAAGATCTTATCCATCTTTTGTTGACTTGCTCGCCTTCCCCACTAGAATGTTGGCTTCATAAAGGTGCAATAACAATAGCTAATACTTTCTTTGTGCCAAGTGCTGTCTTAAACACTTTAATATGCCAAATACCTCTCAGAAACAATACTTTTTGTTTTTTTAAATACCCACACTTTATAAAATACATGTATCTCTTAATACAGAGTTTACTTGTTTATTTTATTTATTTATTTTATTTTTTTTTGGTATTTTTATGAAGCTGGGAACGGGGAGAGACAGTCAGACAGACTCCCGCGTGCGCCCGACCGGGATCCACCCGGCACGCCCACAAGGGGCGACGCTCTGCCCATCAGGGGGCCATCTTTGCTCCAATGAAGCCTTGGCTGTGGGATGGGAAGAGAGAGACAGAGAGGAAGGAGGGGGTGGGGGTGGAGAAGTAAATGGGCGCTTCTCCTATGTGCCCTGGCTGGGAATCGAACCCGGGTCCCCCACATGCCAGGCCGACACTCTACCGCTGAGCCGACCAGCCAGGGCCTACTTGGTTTTTTTTAACTGATGGGGCCTGAGCTGTGGTGGTGCAGTGTATAAAGCATCGACTTGGAACGCTGCTGTCATGGGTTCAAAACCCCAAGCCGCATATGGGAGTTGATGCTTCCTGCTCCTCCCCGGCCCTTCTCTCTCTCTCTCTCTCTTTCTCTCTCTCTCTCCCACATCTCTCTAAAATAAATAAATATAATATAAAAATATTAAATTAAACTGATGGAAATTTTTATATTTATATCTTCAAAAGTTCAATATGTTACATCGTAACAATGTAAGGGAAAGTTTTTCAATTACTTTCTCAATTCAACAAGTAGAGAGTAGCAGCAGTCATAGACACTGAAAGGTACAGCCAGTGTCCGCAGAGGGGAGGTAGTCAGTGGATATTGCTGATGCTCAGAGTGACCTCAGAGCTTCACGCT
Source organism: Saccopteryx leptura (assembly GCF_036850995.1). Lineage (NCBI taxonomy): Eukaryota > Metazoa > Chordata > Mammalia > Chiroptera > Emballonuridae > Saccopteryx > Saccopteryx leptura. Next base: position 56,022,832 of record NC_089505.1, on the reverse strand, counting down.
CAGAGTGAGTCATGCTTTGTCGCTGGCACTTGTCTTGAGGGCATTTACCAATGTTTTCCATATTGATCCACTGTTATTGCTGAAAGCTGTACAAATGTACCAGAAAGATTGAGAAAGTTTTGGAAAGGATTGCAGATAAGAAATTAAAAGAACAAAAATACTAATTACAATGGAAGAGATCAATTGTCTGGTAATCAATGTTTCAAACATTTTGCATCCTAAATGTGATCTTTGTTACTAATACATAAGTGTGTTAGAGAGAAAAGCTTTTTTCTCTATCATCTTTTTTTTTTTTTTTAAGGGGAAGAGGTCATGCAAATTAAACTGGCAAAACACAGAAAAGCAAAAAAAAAGACAAATTTTTATTTACATATACATGGAAGTTCACAGAAAATGTGACTCCAAGTGGTTAGAATGTAGTTTTTATATCATTTTACTAGGAGTAGAGAAGCTGAACAGCACTTCTGAAAGAGCAAGTGACTTCATAGCAGGAGGGGAGAAGAGCACATATACAAGTGTCTTTTCTGAATGATAAATGTGTCTTTAGGAGAATAGATGGGAGATATGATAGTTTGGAGATTAGAGTTGCTTCTATGGAGAAGATGTATGAAAATTGAATTCTTCTGTGAGGCTCTAGTTTTAGACATACAAGAGAGTCCAGGAACTCAGATGACTTTGCTCAGAATAATTTTTTTGCCAAAGTAGCATATTTTAAATATTTTTTATTGCTTGATTTTAGGGAGAGGGGAAAGGAAAGAGAGAGAGGAAGGGGAAAAGAGAGATGAGAGAGAGAGAGACATCAACTTGTTGTTTCGATTATTTATGTAGTCAGTCATTGGGTTATTGCAGGAATCAAAGGAGAACAAAAATGCCCAGACAACTTGATGAAGAAAGTAGGATTTGTTTAGCAGGCAGAACAGCGTGATCCCAACAGAGGCAACCAAACAACACGTGCTCCCCAAAGTTAGATTTCTTTCATCTTATACACCTTTACAGCTTTAGCTTTCACATGACAAATGCCTGATTTCTATGACTTCTTTGTTTGCAGACCTCCGTGACTTTCATGTCTTCGGGAGGGGAAGGGGAGTGAAGGCCGGAGGGTCTGTCCTTGATGACCCTATCACTCATTCTTCTTACTAGAGCTGCAAGTTCATTTCAAGGAACTGATAACAAGCAATGTCCACATCCGAGGTTTGTTATTTTTCAAACTTTTCTGTCTGCCCTTGTTCCCTCAGTCAAGAACAGTGAGGTCACAGGCTGGACTGTAAGACTCCAGACATCTCAGGCCCCCCTCTCCTCTTCATTCTTCTGGTTTCTCCTCCCTCAGAGTGATTCTTGTTTGTGCCCTGACTGGGGATTGAACTCTCAACCTTGGCATATTGGGATGATGCTCTAACTAACTAAGCTACTTGGCCAGGGCAAGTACAAAAGGAAGTGGGTATAGGGCAAAGTGGCATATTTTAGGGTGGCATATTCTTTCAGATGTTTTAGCATACTTTTGTTGTACTTTAGGAAGTCAGTTGGGGCTTTTGGGATTGATGTGTAATGTATTATAATTATTTCATTTTAAAATATTGAAGCTGACCAGGCAATGGCAGAGTGGATAGAGTGTTGGGCTGGGACGTAGAGGACCCAGGCTTGAAACCCCAAGGTCGCCAACTTGAGCACAGGTTCATCTGGTTTGAGCAAGGGGTCACTCACTCTGCTATAGCCTCCCAGTCAAGGCACATATGAGAAAGCAATCAGTGAACAGCTAAGGTACCACAACAAAGAATTGATGCTTCTCATCTCTCTCCCTTCTTATCTCTCTGTCCCTATCTATCCCTCTCTCTGACTCTGTCACACACACATACACACACACACACACATATATTTTAAAAACCCAATTAGCACCTTTACACAGGAAACCTAATTTCAAGATGCAAATAACTGATATTTACTAAAATGCCAGTATTAACTAATTTCAAACAAATACCTGTTTTGTGTGGTATTTTATTCATCTTCCTCTTTATGTAAGATATGTAAAGTTTAAGTAATATGCCCAATTTTTTTATTCAAAACATTCTATTTTTCTATTTATTTAGAAATTAAATTTGATGGGGTGACATTGATCAATAAGAATACATAGGTTTCAGGTAAACAGCATTTGTACAGTTAATTGTGTTGTATGACCATCACCCAAAGTCAAATCATCTTCCATCACCATATACCTATTTATCCCTGTTTACTCCCCTCCCTTTGGTAACCACTTCACTTTTGTCTGTGTCCATGAGTCTCATTTTTATATCTCACATGAAATCATATAGTTCTTAGCTTTTTCAGTTATTTCACTTAGCATACATAATGTTCTCAAGGTCTATCCATGTCGTTGTGAATGGCACTATGTCATCATTTCTTATGGCTGAGTAATATTCCATTGTATATATGTACCACATCCTCTTTATCCAGTCCTCCATCAAGGGACACTTTGGTTGTGTCCATGTCTTGGCCACTGTGAATAATGCTGTGATCAATGTGGGGGTGCATGTGTCTTGATGCACCACTGTTTTTTAGTTTTTTTAGGTAGATACCCAGTGGAAGGATTTCTGGGTCATATGATAGCTCTATTCTTAATATTTTGAGGAACTGGTATACTGTCTTTTATAATGGCTGTACCGGTTTACATTCCTACCAGCAGTGAATGAGTGTTCTTTTTTCTTCCCTCTTCAACACTTGTTATGACCTGTCTTGTTGATAACAGGCAATCTAACAGGTGTGAAATGGCCCAGATTTTAATGGAAATAAGTAGTAGGGCTGGGACCTGAACCCAGATATCCTGAATCTAAAATCTGACTTCTTAACCATGATTGAAGCTCCAGGGGCCTCTCCCCAAAGAAGGGAGTGCCCCACCTGTCTAGTGTATTCTACGGCCCGACACCTGACAGGGCTGGTCTATAGTAGATGATCAACTACTGTCTTAAATGAATGAATAGATTGAAGGAAACTCTTATGTGTCACCCCAAAATGTGTTTCTTTGACATAAACATTATTTTGAATTTAAGGCAATTAAGAAACAAAATGCAGGCCCTGGCCGGTTGGCTCAGCAGTAGAGCGTCGGCCTGGAGTGCGGGGGACCCGGGTTCGATTCCCGGCCAGGGCACATAAGGAGAAGCGCCCATTTGCTTCTCCACCCCCACCCCCTCCTTCCTCTCTGTCTCTCTCTTCCCCTCCCGCAGCCAAGGCTCCATTGGAGCAAAGATGGCCCGGGCGCTGGGGATGGCTCCTTGGCCTCTGCCCCAGGCGCTAGAGTGGCTCTGGTCGCAACATGGCAACGCCCCGGAGGGGCAGAGCATCGCCCCCTGGTGGGAAGAGCGTCGCCCCTGGTGGGCGTGCCGGGTGGATCCTGGTCGGGCGCATGCGGGAGTCTGTCTGACTGTCTCTCCCTGTTTCCAGCTTCAGAAAAATACAAAAAAAAAAAAGAAACAAAATGCAGGAAAAAATCCCTCTATTGTCCTCTGTTCTGCCTAAAGGCAGGATATAAATTCTTAGGAGACACTCTTATCAGGTGGCAACAGAGAAATATGCAAACAAATGTTACTTTCTTAGTTTTCTCTCTCATATATCTGCCCTCCCGCAGTTTGCCACCCTTGAAAGCCTAAACCCATTTCCTTTTGTCATATCATTTCTCTACAAATTTATTGTTCTTTGTTGAAAATGTACACCAGAGTTCTAACCCACCTCCTTGAGTTTCTTTTTCCCTGAGTTTCTCCCTTGTATATATGAGATTTACATGTTAATACACTTTAGTTTGCTTTTCTCTTATTAGTCTGTCTTTTGTTACAAAGGCCCTAGCCAAGAATTTAGAAGAGTTAGGGACAAAATATTTTTCCTTTCTTACAGATGAATGAATGAATGAGTGAATGAATTGATAAAAACACACTAACTATATTTTGCCGAAACAACAGGACTATAGTCTTCAAAAATATCAAAATCCTAAAAGAGTTCCTGAGAAACTCTTCTAGATTAAAGAAAATCAAAGAGCAGGCCCTGGCTGGTTGGCTCAGCGGTAAAGCGTCGGCCTGGCATGCGGGAGTCCCAGGTTCGATTCCCGGCCAGGGCACACAGGAGAGGCGCCCATTTGCTTCTCCACCCCTCCCTCTCTCCTTCTTCTCTCTCTCTTCCCCTCCCGCAGCAAGGCTCTATTGGAGCAAAGATGGCCTGGGCGCTGGGATGGCTCCATGACCTCTGCCTCAGGCGCTAGAATGGCTCTGGACAAGACAGAGCGACACCCCAGAGGGGCAGAGCATCGCCCCCTGGTGGGCGTGCCGGGTGGATCCCGGTCGGGCGCATGCGGGGGTCTGTCTGACTGCCTCCCTGTTTCCAGCTTCGGAAAAATGAAGAAAAAAAAAAAAAAAGAAAATCAAAGAGCTATGACAACTAAGTACAGTGGGTGATCCACGATCGGATCCTGTGGTCTGAAAGATGCTATTGGGGCAATTGGCACAACTTAAAAGGGTAGCGTGGGCCCCCGTCTCTCTCTGTCTTTAAAAATTAATAAATAAAATCTTTGAAAGGAAAACAAAGGTACTGTGGATTAGACGGCAGTAACTGACAGGACTGAACACCGGACTGAAGGGTGCAAAGATTATTTCAAAGTGGAAACTTCTGACCTTCAGCAGATGCAGAATGAACTTTTATCTAAACTTTCCTTATCTGTTTAAAGCAGAACCTCATGAGAGTCAGCTGCCATAGCCCTCTCCATGAAGGTCTCCAGGGCATTCCATAAGACTGTAAATAAGCTTCATTCCAACCTCCATCCTTTGAAGCCCTAAACGCCATTACCTACCACCCCATCCTACTAAGTCAGAAGGTAAACCACTACCTGTAGCTGCTCAGGTTGCCTCTTCATCTGAAAGCTCCCACAGGAATAAACACTCTCCTTCTATTAATATGTCTATTATTAGTTCATCCCCAGGCTCCTAATATTTGAATATAAAATGGCAGAAGAAACATTTCTTCCCAACGTAATCTGTCACTATTAATTTCCTGATTTTGATGGTTATGTAGGAGAGTGTCCTTCTTTGTCAGGAGGAAAACTGGCTTCTCTGAACACTTTTACCATAATGTCTAGAAGAGCGTTTGTTTGTTTGTTTTTGTTTTTAAGTTATGAGATGAATAAAATTTGCACTCCCTTACAAGGAGGAGTGGGCAAGTTACATGGCAGTGGGAAAATGGACCACAGTGGCCACATGTATCAAGGCTATTGCCATGCCTGTTGACAGAAGCCGGAGTCAGTGGAACCCAGTGGAACATTGTCCAGGCTCAGAGCCCTGAAGGTCAGGTGCCTGAAGCAGCTGTGGCAAGACCAATCAGGAAAGCAGCGAAGAGTAGAACTCTGAGTGGTTCTCCTAGGCATTCTCAGCTGCCTCGCACCCCACTGTGGGCCATTACCATCATCCTGTGCACGCACTTTATTTATTTATTTTTTGTTTTGGTGACAGACAGAGGGACAGATAGTGACAGATAGACAGGAAGGGAGAGAGATGAGAAGCATCAATTTTTCATTGCGGCACCTTAGTTGTTTATTGATTGTTTTCTAATATGTGCCTTGACTGGGGGTCTACAGCAGACCCCTTGCTCGAGCCAGCGACCTTGGGCTCAAGCTGGTGACCTCGGGGTCTCAAACCCGGGTCTTCCGCGTCCCAGTCCGACGCTCAATCCTCTGCACCACTGCCTGGTCATGCATGTGTGCACGCACTTTAAAGCCCACTTTCATTCCTTTCTAGTGAGACTGAGGGTAACGCAGGACTGAGTGACTGGGTTTAGAACATGGCACCCCAAAATATGCCAGTTTGACATGTTGACTATTTTGAGCACAAACAAAGGCACTTGAAAAACAAGTGTAAGAAAGGCATTCTGACTGCCACTTTCCTTCCTGTAAACAGGAGATAAAACTCCCAAATGAAACAGGCCTTCCCTGTACCTGGAAGAAAAGAATATTCTTATCACCAGAGATGGGAGGTTGAGGCCAGGAAGAATTTGTACAAACAAACCTTGTTAAAATAACCCTTATCTTTAGTCTCTATATATACAGGGTGCAGCAAAGGTAGGTTTGCAGTTGTTCATATGGAAAATAATACATTAATAAATACTAATATAAGAATAAACCCTTTTTTGTGTACTCATAACTATAAACATACTTTTGTCCTATCCTATATTTTAGTTACTTTCTCATAATTACTATTCTGTTCAACCTAGTATATAAACACTTAGGCCTAACTGCTTTTTAGGTCTTCATTTTCCTGGGAAGGCTCCCATGTACACACAAAAATAATCTTTGTCTGTTTTTCTCCTGCTAATTTATTTTATGTCAACTTAATTCTTGAGCCCATCTGAAATCTCAAAAAGCAGATGAGAAAAGTCTTGCCTTTTCACTGTCCCAGTAAAGTACATTGGCAGAAGAAGGAAAAGTCTAAAGATTATTGCCACCAAAAGAGTTTTTATTTTCTTTTTCAGAAGAATTGCTATCATATACTTACCTGGGTTATTCTCAACATCAACTAACAAAAGAAGGTGTAGAACAGACCGCATGTATAACATAATCTGACAAATGACTTGATGTGAGGAACAGGTAGATTCTTGGCTCTCTAATTCCCTGCTGATGCAGAGTTAAATGCCACCAGTCTTGAGGATGTAATTTAATTCACTTTCATATGTGAATTTGATGCAAAGAAATTATTCATTCCTCCACCATACCTTTGTTCCCCCTCTGCTTCCCCTCACTGCCTGGCGATCTTACTGATTCTCTCAGGTTAGTGAGGGTGACTCTCAATTTTGATACAATTAGCAGACCCAGTGGGGCTTCTAGTTTCTTCCTCACTGCTCAGTATCAGCCGTAACGGCCTACATTTATGTTTGAGTTGTTGAGTATCACTTTAGGATGCTGTGTGCAGGATTTTATCACCCTGAATTGCCCCTGTTACTGTGCTCATTTAATTATATTGCCTAACTTTCTTATTTGAATAAATTTTTCAAAAATCTTAAGAAGGCATTTTAGAGAACAATCAGACTGGTTCCCAATGTTTTACTCTTCACACTTAAGAATTTTATTTAAAATGAGCATCGTTGAAAAAAAAAAACTCAACATAAGAAAATTATTTTAGCCTGACTAGGCAGTGTTGCAGTAGATAGTCAGCCTAGGATGCTGACGACCCAGGTTCAAAACCCTGAGGTCACTGGCTTGAGCACGGGCTCACCAGCTTGAGCGTGAGTGAGGTCGCCGGCTTGAGCATAGGATCGTAGACATGACCCCATGGTCGCTGGCTTGAAGCCCAAGGTCACTGGCTTGAGCCCAAGGTCGCTGGCTTGAGCAAGGGACCCCCAGTTAAGACACATATGAGAAAGTAATCAATGTACAACTAAGGTGTCGCAACAAAGTACTGATGCTTCTCATCTCTCTCTCTTCCTTTCTGTCTTTATCTGTCCCTCTCTCTGTCTCTCTCTGTGTCTCTGTCTCTCTTGCTATAAAAATAAAATAAAATATTTCTAAAATACATTAGAATGTTTCTCTTTTTAAAAATTTTCTATATGAGTTTATATAAAATTTATAATAAGAAAGTGCAATTACTTTGTTAAATAAAATGAACACACCCTGACCAGGTAGCACAGTTGGTTGGAGCATTGTCCCAATATGCCAAGGGATTGATACATACAGGTTTGATCTCCAGCCAGAGCACACACAAGAATCATCCAATGGATGCATAAATAAGTGCAACAACAAATCAATGTCTCCCTCTCTCCCATTATTGTTTTTTTACATGTCTTTGGATCAAGGTAAAAATAGAGTAGCCCTGGTTTGACACAATAATTATTTTCCCCCAAATAGCTATAAAAAAACATTTCTTTGATGAAAACTTATCTCTTTTTTACTTTCACTATGAAATTAATGTGATTACACTAAAAAATATCCCCTAAATTGAGCTTTAAAATTTGGAATAAGAAAGAATACTCTCGGTAGTGATCATATAGCACTTTTAAAACTTGTAAATATACTCAAAAGAATGAATAATGCAGTTTCTGTTAATAAAGGATTCATCTGTCTTTCAATCCATTCATTCAACCCGCCATCCAATTTCTGAGCCCGTGAGGTCTTAGGGAAGCAGTAGTAGATAGACCAGTCCAGCCTCGCCTTTCTGAAGCCAGCTGTGTGGTGGAGAATAGAGCAATGAAACAGGCCAGGAACAATTACATTGGGGAAGTCATGGAACCCTGACAGCAGAGAGGGGGCAGCTAGGAATAGTGAACAACCTCTTTGGACAACATCCTGATGGATTTATTTAGAATTTCCTAGACTCAAGTTATATTTTTTAGATGCAAATTTCTGGGTAAGTCTTGTTGGCTGATTCCCTTCGCTGGAGGGAGCACAGCTGCAGGTGTAGATTGAGTCCTTCCATCACAAGCCTATATATTGGATAATTGCGCTACCTCCCCCGACACACACCCCAAGAGATGAGACTATTAATCTAATTCACTTACTCATCTTTGTTCCTGGCTCACGGTCTGGCCCATATAACACATTTAATAAATACTGAGTGAACTGTTTGCTGATGAGTAATAGTACTGCATGTTCTTACTTTCTATCAGGGTAATTACCTACACTTTTTGCTCCTAAGTGAATTTTTTAAAAATCAGGTGTCTATACTTGTATATAAGGATTTCTGGTACCAAGAATTACCAATCAGATGCAGCCTTATTATTGCTACATGACCAATAAGATGCAACTCTAGTGCGCGCTCCCTTCTAAAGGCTGCCTGCTGCCTCTCCCACTTCCTCCAGGCATGTTTTCCTTGCCTCTTTCTTTCTCCTATGCTCTATGGGACTCCACACTTGCAATGAGGGGATCAGTGGACAGTGGCAGGTTGTCTCAGGCTAACTCCCCTGAACCTGTCTCCAATGTCCCCTTTTCTCTGACTTTCTTCCTGCACAGCCAATAAATTCTTCTCTTACTTGCTGGAAAAAAAAATTCAACTCTATTATATGACCAATATATACTGCTCACAAAAATTAGGGGATATTTTATTGCTTCATATTCATTTTGAAATATCCCTTAATTTTTTTTTGAGCAGTTACATATTTATGGTTCAAGACAGGAAATTCATACCAGATGGAATTGTCATGATAGCTATTTTCATTTGACAATTTAAGAGAAAAGAGGTCTGTGCCCCTAACTAAATAGTCAGGTATTGCATGTTTTAAAAATCCTTACAGCACACTGGTTGGAAATCTCTGAGTTACAGCAATGGTCTCCTAATTGGTCTTCCTGCTTCTACCCTCACCTTCCTATAATCTATTGTCAACAGAGCAGCCAGAATGATCTTTATTCACTTTTAATAAAGTACAAAATAATGCATCATTTATTTTTTATGCTTAAAATGTTGTGATGGTTTTCCTTTCCCTTAAGATAAAAGCCAAAGACCTTCTAAAGACCTAAAAGTATGTATTCTACTGCACCCACCCACCCACCCCCACCCCACCTACCTCATCTACTCTTCTCTCTGGGTAACTCTGCTTCAGCCACAGTGGCCTCCTCATTTTTCTGCACACTCATTAGATGCACTCCAGCTTAGGGACCCTGACAGCTCTCTCTACTGAAATACTCACTCCAATAGTCACAAGGTTAACTTTCTTCCCTCCTTCAAGTCTTTGCTCAGATGTCTTCTTCTTCTTCTTCTTCTTCTTCTTCTTCTTCTTCTTCTTCTTCTTCTTCTTCTTCTTCTTCTTCTTCTTCTTCTTCTTCTTCTTCTTTAAATTAAGTGAGAGGCCAGAGGCAGGGAAGCAGAGACAGACTTCTGCATACACCACAGCAAGCCCCCTACAGTGACTGGAAACCAAACTATTTCAGCATCTGAGGCGAGGCCATGGAGCCATCCTCAGCACCTGGGGCCAAATTGCTGGAACAACTCGAACCATGGCTGTGGGAAGGGAGGAGAGAGAGAAAGAAGGGGGGTATGGAGAAGTAGATCGTCACTTCTCCTGTGTGCCCTGACTAGGAATTGAACCCGGGACTTCCACTGACCAGGGCCAGTTGTCACCTTCTTAATGAGACCTACTCCATTAAAAAGTTGCAACTGTGCCCTAAACCTCACACTACTGATATCCTTACCCAATTTTATTGTTTTTAGCATTTCCAACCTTACCGATGATGCTAAGTATTTAGCCTGACTGGATTATAAACTCCTTAAGTCTATGAGGACAGGTGTGTTTGTATTGATCTCTACTATATCCTTTCACCCAGGAGAGTGACTAGCACAGAGGAGCTGCTCAATGAATTTATGCCGAATGAATGAATGGAATCAGTTCACACCAACAAGAAATTAGAATGGCTTCTAGACTAGGGGGCCTATTCATGCCAGGGCACAGCCCTCATGAGCTGGGGAGTGAGGAGCTAGTTTTGCCTTATTGACAGACACAGGCTGGGGTTCAGAGTTAAACTCTAGGGCACCCTGCCATCTGATACAGAGATTTTTATCTTCATATTAATAGGCTTGGCTGCAAGACAAAGGCAAAGACATCAATGCTGACACAATTCAAAGACAAATCCTACAGTGTCTATCCTCCATTTGTGCTATGGTAAGACATGCAGCAGGCCCAAACTCCAGGCCAGATAAGGGTAGCTGAATGGTTTCAAATAAAATTTTGGATATATGTGATAAACTAGGAAGTGAATACACATTATAAATTCCTTTCAGAGGTGCAAATGTCAGACCAATTGGTCTCAAACATAATATCTGGCAGCCCTAAGCAAGGTGGAAAGGGAAGCCAGAGGGAGACTCACAGGTCTCTTCATCCTTTCCAAAGAGAAATGTTTACCTCCTCATCATAAGAACAATATATCCTTGTCCCCCGTTCACTAAGGGCCAAACAGGGAAAATGCTCCTACTGCTGCCATTACAGGGTCTCACCTGTGAACAGAAACCGAGCACTGCAAATTAGCTTTATGAGAACTGTGAAAAATGTATCAATACCACTGGGACTGGGCTGGGGAAAGTAGTGCTATACTCATCAATAACACTGGAGAACAAAATTTTTGTTGCATCCACAAAAACACTTGTTCTTACCTAATTCAAGTGTGCTGATCTCAAATCTGACATTAGTTTTTCTCTGTAAGCTACAGGTTTTTTTTGCAATTCAAGATTTTAGGTTTTTTTCTTGTAAAATTTTCAACATTTAGTTTAACATAATGAAGTAGAATGTCTTCTTGGGCATCATCTCTGTGAAAATATAATAATTTATATAATGCAGTAAATACACTAATACACTAAAAGATATGATTGCATCAGAATTTGTCTACAATTTTGAAATAGAACATATTAAAACACTTATTTTAGTCTGACCTGTGGTGGCGCAGTGGATAAAGCGTCGACCTGGAAATGCTGAGGTCGCTGGTTCGAAACCCTGGGCTTGCCTGGTCAAGGCACATATGGGAGTTGATGCTTCCAGCTCCTCCCCCCTGTCTCTCTCTCTCTCCTCTCTAAAATGAATAAATAAAATTTAAAAATTAAAAAAAAACACTTATTTTAATCATAAAATTTGCGCAAAACTTATTTAAATTCTATTCAGGCAAAAATTTACATTTGTAGCTCTTGCATTTGTGTACTTGTTGAGGACAATCTCGTTTGATGCTCCAGCAGTAGTCTGCTCATCACTAACAGCTCCAAGATTTTCAGGAAACTTATCAAGGTGACTGTTCAGGAAGTGAATCTTAATGCTCATGTTACATCCAAAGTCATGGAAAGCCAACAGCATCCTTTGAGCCAGAAGTTCATAGTTTTCTGCTTTTTTGTTGCCAAGGAAGTTCTTTGTAACTGTTGCAAAAGACTGCCATGTTGCTTTCTCCTCCTTATTCATCTTCCTGGAAAATTCTTCGTCATATACGAGGGTTAGAATTTGAGGTCCATCGAATACACCTGCTTTTATCTTCTCGAAAGACAAGGCAGGAAAAGTAGAAATAATATGTTGAAGCATTCACTTTCTCTATTCAAAGCCTGAACAAACTGCTTCATTAAGCTAAGTTTGATGTGAAGTGGGGGAAAAATGATCCTGTCTTGATTAACTACAGGTTCATTCACAATATTTTGCATCCCTACTTCCAGAGCTTCACATTTTGGCCATTCCTTCTGTGTCTAGTGTTTCTCCCAAGCTCAGCTGTCCCACAAACACAGAAAGCAAGGATACTTCATGAAACCTCTCTGTTGTCCTAGCAGGAAATTTACCATTTTAAGATCCACACAAATGATCCAGTTATGCTCCTCATACTTCAGAAAGTTGAGGACAATTTTTATGTCATTCTTACTAAGTCATTCAATTCAGGTTGGCTAAACTGCTGAGGGGCTAATGACTGCTTGGCATCAGAAGAAGACCCTTCAGATTCTACAACCATTTCCTCATGCATCTTATCAAAATACACTTGATCACCATGTTCACTTTCTTCGTCTTTAGAAGAAATAAAACCATTGAAAACTGGAACTGGGACTGTCTCAGAGTGTGGGATAGGTCGTATTGCTGAAGGAATATTAGGATATGCGTTCATATGCCATTTTTTCTTGCCAATGCCCTTTGTATGGATCAGACAGAAATAACAGTCACTGCTGTGATCCTTAGGTTCACGCCAAACCATGGAAATATCAAACGGCATTCCTTTGCATTTTCCTTTTGTCCAGTCATGAAGCATTTCCTCACAATTATGACACACAATATGAGGAGCCCAATTCTTGTCTTGATTGCCAAGGGGAACTTGAAAATAGGCAATATATGCACATGTCACAAATGATGAAATATTGCGCCTTTGACGTTGAAGTGTGTAACAGCCACATATATAACAGAAGAATCTTCAATGATTCTTCAATTGAATCATTGAAGAAACCATGATTCAATTTTAAAACAAAATAAGAGGCTGTTTTTATCAGATAATAATTTTTTACATTTAAAAACAACTACAATTATGTAAAAGTGATGTTTGTAAAACATTAATTGCCTTGTGGTTATGTTCAATCCAAGAGTCATTGCCCTTTAACTCTAATTTAAAAAACCAATGCATGCCATTAACTGTAACAAAAAGAAATTAAAATTGCATAAAAACTAGAGCATGCACCCAAAAACAGATTTCATATTTGAAATCAGCGATGCAGAAATATATAGAAACAGTTCTAAAACCTCATGCAACAGAAAATGAAAAAAAATTGTTCCCCAGTGAATTGCTATTTTATTAAGATAGTTATGTGTTGTGGGTTAAATTGTGTGCCCTTGCTCAATTCATATGTTGACGTCCTAACCCCTACTACCTCAGAATATGGCCTTATCTGGAGGTAAGGTCTCTATAGAGGTCATCAAGTTAAAGTGAAACCATTAGGGCGGGCCCTGATCCAATATGACTGGTATACTTATAAAAGGGAAAATTTGGACACAGAGGACAATGATGTGAAGCTACCCAAGGTGAAGATGACCACCTACAACACAAGAAGAGCTTTTTGAACAGAACTTTCCTTTGTAGCCATCAGAGTAACTGACCCTGTCGACATCAGCTATCGGAACTGTGAGACAATAAATTTCTATTGTCAAAGCCATCCAATTGAGGTACTTTCTCATGGCAGCCCTGGCAAACTAATACAATAAGAAATGTATATTTTGATGTACAGTTTAATACAATAATCCTGCCTCTCCTTACTTCACTGGCATTTTAGAACTTGTTATGACCCGATCACTCAAGTTATGCACTGCGCCATGGGTACCACCAAATCACCATCCTCTTTCTCAGTATCTGTGTATTACAAAAGGCTGTCACTTTACCAGGAGAGATTGCTCATGTCACCTTTGGCTGCCTTCATCCACCTCTATTTCCTTTCATCCAGATTCTTCCTTGGAAATTTGGGAGGCTTACCTTTCTTTTCCCAGTGCCAACACCCCCAACCCCTCCCCCCCAAGGCACACATTCAGTCTCCCTCCAAACACATGCTTGGCTAGTGATTCCTTTTGCCAAAACCAAATAACTCTTTTTCTCAGTTCTCTCTGAACCATCAATTCATGCCTTTCGGGGTGGGCCTTGCATAGCCCGTTCCACAGGAGATTTATTGCCCACTCTATCTTCCCTGTGCACGATTTAATCTGCTGTATTTTAATTGGGTAATAAAACTCTGTGTGCCACCCAGCAAAATTCCAGGGTAAGCAATCAGCAGGGACATTCTCTCAGCAGCCAATTTCTAATTATTTATTCAGGCCCAAAGCCTAATTTCACCCCTGAGTGCAGTGATTCTGAGCGGCTGCGCTCCCTCTTGGTGGAGAGGGAGGAGCCTGGTGGGCAACTTGGGATTCTTGTGAGCTCATGACATCCCTAGACAGCAGACGTCTGTCTCTGAGTCAGGCTGGCCTCAGCACCTGGGAGAAACCTCTCATCTGTTGTCACATTAGACGGGAGGCTTGCCCTGGGGACTTTGCTTTGTTAGCATTTCAAGTCCCCCACCACCACCACCACATTACGCAGAAATGAATTGCCACAATTATTAAGGGGTGCCCAACCCTGGAGGGAAAACAGGAACTAGACAATTCATGAAATCATGATGTCAGAACAACTGATAGCCATCTGGAAGCAAATTGACACTGAATAAATTCCATAGAAATAAAAACATTGAAGCAGAACACGCCACCCTAAAATATGACTGTCGGAGTTTAGGACATGCCACCTTCAAATATGCCACTCTGTTCTAAAATGACGTTTTGTTATAATGACTATGTTGAGCTGTGGGCACTTGAAAAACAGCACATGCAGGATGAGTCTTTCACTGAACTCCCTTTTTCCACCTAAAGACATATCCTCCAAAAAGAGTGCAATTGTCATACATTTCCTCTCCATCAGCCAGGGATGACTGACTCTAATCACAGCAGGGACTAGACATTGACACTGCACTCAGATAAACTGTGTTACAAGCTGTCATAACTCCCATTTATTCTTCTATGGGCTTGTTTGTCTTTCTGAAAAAATCATTGACTCTCCTCTAAAGAAGCCTCCATTTACCTTTCCTTATTAAGATGATATTTAATTCTGAATTTTAAGTTACTTCAGGGAGTTACTCATTTTTCCCTGGGTGGCTCCCACGTATATATGAGAGCTGATAAACTTGTTTATCTTTCTCTTGTTAAACTCTCTTTTATTATAAAAGTCAAGAATTCAGAAAGATAACAGGGAAATTATTTTTCTTCCTCTACAACATCAATATAAATATACATTTATTAAAGTATTAAACTAGAGCTTGGCCTGTGGTGGCACTGTGGATAGAGTGCCAACCTGGAATGCTGAGGTCACCGGTTCGAAACCTCAGGCTTGCCTGGTCAAAGCATGTACAATAAAGCAACCAGTGAACAACTAGAATGAAGCAACTACTCTTGTTCCCCCACCCCCTTTCTCTCTTTGTAAAATCAATAAATAAAATCTTAAAAACATATATTAGACTAGAACATGGAAGAATTTTTTTATAACCTCAAAATAGATTAAAGCTATCTAACAGAGTTAGAAATGTACAAGATCCAAAAACCTTAAAATATTTAAATATTTGACTATAGAAAAAACAAAATTTGTTTAAAATATATATTCCTTCCCAAAAAATTATAAACAAAATCAGAAAGTAAGTGACAGAATGGGAAAAATATTCACAACTGATATTGCCCTAATATATAGATGCACCCTACAAATAAGTAAGAAATTGTCAGCAACCCAAGAGAAAAAGTTGCAAATGTTTATGCAGAGAGTTTACTGAAGGAAAATAAGGAGTAGCTCTTAAAATGCCATTTATAAAAACTAATTTCTCCAGTGAAGAAATTAAAACTATAGTAAAATACCATTTTTTACTTATCTGACTAGCAAGAACTTAATCTCCTGCATTGTTGACAGGATTATAAAGTGGTTCAATTCACATGAAGAGCAATTTGGCAGTGTTTATCCAGATTACAAATATATACAGTATGCCCTTTGACCCTAGGAATTCATCCTAATACATGCTTGGGAAATAACACATTGTCCAAGGGTTATTCTGAGCATACAAGGATTGTTTATGAGGTATTGTCTGTATAAGCCAAAGATTGGAAGGCACCTAAATGTTTATCAAAAGGGAACAGATTTATTCAACTTGGGAAAATCCATACAAAGGAATACTCTTAAGCTGTAAAAAAGAGTCAATATGGGAAAATTGTGCAGAAAAACACAAATATATATACCATACTTGTGTATAAAGTAGGCTGTCATGTATGTTTTTAAAAAAGGAAGGAACGAATAAAATATGTCTATGCCTTACTTATGCATAAAAAATATCAGAAGAATAAACAAGAAAAAAAATAGTAGTTGTTAAGGAGGATGGAAACTGAATGAAGAAGGATGAGGTACAAAGCAATCTTTTTTATAACTTTCTTATATTTTGATGTTTGAAACATGTGAAAGTGTTACTTATTCAAAAAATGAAAATGAAATATACTCTGAGTGGAGGGTAACAGAGGAGAAAATACCTAGATTATGCATGCAGTGTGGTTTCCTAGCAACCAAACCACACCCAATCCTTCCTGGGGGTAGGAAGGGGAGCAGGCCTGGCTTCACACTCATACATTTCTGCCTTGGGCAGTGACTATACATACACCATTGTGTTTGTATGCGTGCAAATGTTCTTCTACTAAATGTAAGCATTTGTCAACCCTGTTTCATCATTTCTTTGTGTTTCAAAATATGTACACGGGTATGCTAAAGGAAGGGAAATGTCCTTGCCTCTTTTCACCCTGAGAAAGCCTGCCCACTGAACTTTTTCACTTCTTTTTTTTCCTCTTAAAACTTCTCCCTGGGTGATCACGCTAACCAGATTTAAAGTGGGACACGAGGTAAGATGGGCCCCTCTTGGATGACTCTGCCTGGGCACTGCTCTCTCCCCAGGAGGCCCCAGTCCCTTCAGTTCCCTATTAGCAAAGTAAATAGAGGCCAGATGGGGCTATTCCAAGGTACAGGTGCTCCTGCTTAGTGATTCAATACACAACAGATATTTAGTAAGGGAGGCAAGGTAGGTATCTTAATACCTACCTTGGTTAATACCATTTTGGTTTCAATTTTGGTCATTATTAAAAGGCAAGAGATGGGAAATTTGTTGGCAATGAAAAGAAGGTGGATGTTTAAGGGGGGAAAAAACCCCAGAGCATGAAGAGAGGATAATGAAGTCAGAATTTCCCTGGGGAATTCACTTCCACTGGCAAAATAAAATATTTAGAATGGTACATAGCACAAAGATTATCCAGAAACTAACGGGAAAGATTTGGTGTTCCAAAGGTGGAGTGCTCAAGGGCTAATATAAGATTCTATGAAGACTTATTGGAGAAAGACTCAAACTTCTTTCCTTGGGTAGAATCACAGGTCACGTATCTTTGGAAGCCTGGGATAAAACTTCTGCTTTAAAGCCACTTTTACAGCATGATTTGAGTGGAAGAAGCTATATCCAGGTACTGACTGGTTTGGGGAGGAGGAGCCAGGCCAAAGAGGAGTCCAAGGTGTCCTAGGAAAAGGGGGCAGGAGACAGAAACTAAGCCACTGCAAACATGACCCTGAACTCTTAGAAGAAGAGGTCTTGAATATAAAATCATACCACGGCTCCCAGCAATATGGGCATCATTCTCCCCAGCCCTCCCTGCTGTCCCACCTTTACTCTCTCTCCAGGTTCTAGCACTGTCATGTGGTTGACAACAAAACTACAATCATTTTCCACCTGGGACATAGGGCCTGATTCTTGGGAGGCAAAGGAAATAGATGAGAGGTATAAAATGCAAGAAGATGCCCAGTGGGGTTCTTTCCTGTCTGAGCAACCCAAGTCCTGTGGTCTTCATCAAAGCAGAGTACTGTAAAGATGGGAGGAGCCTGCTGTACAGCCCTGACTGTCCTTATGTGCCTCTGGGGTGGAATATGAGCTTTCACGGGGCTAAGGTTGCCTAATGAAGAAGATAGTTGTAAGTATCACACCATGGGGATCAGAATGCTGAACGGAACTTCAAAAGCAACTTTCACATGCTTTATTGAAAAGAAGTCAAAACAGCATAAGTCACCAGGAACAAGTAAGTCCTTGGAAACTTTCTGGTACCTTATTAATTTCTCATGTTTGCTTCTTCTATTATCTTTCCTAATAGGACTACTTTTAAAGCTAAAATGTCAAATGTCAAAATGTTTGCTTTGAGAGCAACAGTTTGTCACAGAATGGGGCAACCTGAGAGAGAAGGGAGCAGAGAGGAACTGCATGAGTAGGACAGGTTTAGAGAGGGCAGGAAGTTACCACGAGAAGGAGGGAGCAGCAACTTGAGATGTTAGGTGTCCAAGAATATTATTCACTAAGTAGTAGTTTCTTTAAAGCTTTTATTTTTATGCTCTTATGCATTTTTATTAGTTTATAGCCTACCTTTTTTCCATAAATTATTTAAGTAGCTTATACTATATAAAAAACATATGCAGTAAGATATAAATTCAGGATCAGGAAAATGTAAAAATTTTTCATTTAGCAATAATCATGCCTCAGATAAATCTCATTGGCTATGATACTACCACTGCGCAAGGCTGAAAATGTAAATTTTTAAGAGGTCATGACTAAAAGAAAATTAGAAGACATGCTCACATAAGGTCCTACTCAATTACTTAAGGAAAGACTGGGCTCTGTCTCAGTTTCCAGACATCTGAAAAGGAAGGAAAAATCAGATCAATTACTTGATTCTCACTGTCCATGAGAAGACAAACAAACAGTTGCTGAGATATAATTCTTGTGGTTGTTATCTCAGAAGAGTCATTCTCATAGAGTGGTGAAAGAGTGATATGGTAAACAATAGCATCTTACTGTTAGGCAAACAAGTGTATAAAAAGTGTGTTAGGCTTGCTTGCTTGTATTTTGCCTGATTGGTGCATGAGCACAGGGCAGCACCATGTATGTATAGTCTATGTAAGGCTGCGGGTGCTTGCCCTCAGGGCAGCAGATTGCAAATTGCAGATTTCCTGCCTGCCTTGGATGGCCACTGTTTGTTATTGTTTGCTGGGGAAGTGGACCTCCCCACCCCCATCCCCCAACTCTTTTTGGCTTGTAAGTCCAGAGAGAGAGAGAGAGAGAGAGAGAGAGAGAGAGAAGTGGTTTTTCCTGCCTGCTTGCTCATATGCTGCTGGGAGACTATAATAAACAGAATAGCCCAGCATTTACTGGCTCCACAGTTTCTTTACCATCTTCCTGAATTCAGCGTGAACCTGCATGGCCATGGTAGCCACTGACCATACATCTGACATAGTTGTCAGAATTCGGATCAGATTGGTATGGAGCTGTCAATACCCTGGAAGGATGAGGTAGAGGAGTGGTCGTTGCTCTCCAGTGTATGGTTCTCCATGGCTCTCCTTCTGGGGGGACCATGGGCTGGGTGTTTCTTGCAACCATGAAAGGAAACCAGAAGTTCTGTGCGAGAAGCTGCCTGAGGTTAAAAGCTCCAGAATGAGCTGCAGGCCAAGTGGCAACAATAGTTGGAGCTGGAAAGGTCACTGGAGAAAGAGCTGCAGGTCTGAGAACTGCTGGTTAGGCTGCAGGATGAGAACCACTGACAACATGAACCGGGGCAAGTGCTGAAGAAGGCAAGCAGGCCAGGTTCGAGAACTGCAGCATGAAATGCAGGCTGAGTACCAATGGCCCCTGGAACTGGAGCGATCACTGGAGAAGGAATTACTGGTTCACAAGTGGCTGTTTACCCTGGAAGCTGAATTTTGGCACTGGTAGTTGTTGAAGAAACAACTGCAGGTTCAAGAGCTTGAGTCTCAGCTTCAGGCTGAGAGCCAGTGGCCATAGGAGCTGAAACAGTTGCTGAAGGAGCAGCAGCATCCATTCCAGTGGAGTGGCTTTGAGTTGGTGGGAGCAGGTATTTCCAACTCCTCTTCTGAGGATGAGAAGGCTCAGATTTAAGCAGCCATCTGCAGACTCAGAGCCCAGCCAGTGGTTGTCCAGGAGGTAAAAACCCAGGCAGAGCTGATGGAGTTCAGGCAGAAACCCACTGAGCCCCTGGTAGGGTTGCTGTGGTTGTAGGACATAGGGGTGGATAGTATCATGCTCTCCAGAACAAAGATGAAGAGATTAGCCATCATTACCATGAACCCCTCCCTAAGGCAGCATCTTCAGAACTGCCATGACAACAGGGCTGAGGGGGAGGCCTGAGGCCCAATGTGAAATTGGCGATCCACTAGTCCCTTTCTAATGTGCAGCAGGTATTGACATTAGAAGATAATAAGTGCTTGCTTTTTTTTTTTACAGCAGCAGCAGCTACAGGAACTGTCAAGGCAGCACAGACCTTGAATGTGTTTGACACCAACAGGCCCTATAAGTTTGCTGAGGGGTTGGGATAGGGCTTATGCTAACAGACAGAGCACTTATGGAAAGGTGTTGAAGTAGAGCGATATGGCTAGTTACCTGTAATGGATCTTTACCTTGGTGATTTGCACAGATAGCTGGGTTGTCTATAGTGGACTGATCACTGAGCAGTGTAATGGGCTCTTCGACTGCAACCAGAGGGGGGCACTAGCTCCCTTGTTGGATGAACATGCCACTTTTGGACAGTATGAGAGACCCTGATGGGTGGAGCCAGCTCCAATGGAGGCCCTCCTGAACCAGGAAACTGCAGTCATCTAGCTACAGAGATGCACCAAGGACACTTTATGGTTTCCATGAACACAGCCCTGGACTATACAGGCCCTCCCACTTACTGTGGAATAGGGGGCTACAGATGAGCCTCCAGTTAGCACTTAGGGCAGAGTGCTCAGGGAGACATTGTGGAGGGCATCTTTGTAATTATTGTGATTGTATAAGTTGTGCTGTTGCTGTAGTCTGTTTGTTTATGTAATGTACCTCATTACTTGCACTGGGACCATCAGGAAGATACCTGTTGTGTAGATTGTGAAGCAAGCAATCCTAAAAGGGTGGAATGTTGGGCAAACAAGTATGTCACAAGTGTGTTAAGCTTGCTCGCCTTGTACTTTGCCTGATTGGCGCATGAGCATGGGGCAGCGCCATGTGTGTATAGTCTCTGTAAGGCTCTAGATGCTTGCCCTCAGGGTGGCTGATTGCAAATTGCCTGCCTGCTTGGGAGGGGCCATTGTTTGCTATTGTTTGCTGGAAGGGGCTCCCCACCACCACTGGCCTGTTTGTGGCTTCGGAGTCTGGAGAGAAAGGAGGAGGGAAGCAGGTTTCCCTGCCTGCTTGGTCCCCCACCATTGCGAGGCTCATAAATAGAATGGCCCACCATTTTCTGGTTTCACAGTTCCTTTTCCATCTGCTCGAATCCAATGTGAACCTGCATTTCCACAGCCACCAGCCTTACACTCACTAAGAGAAAAACCCACAAAGTTTCTCTTGTAGAATCTAAAAGGATGATTCCAAAGCAAATCTGACTGGTGTCGTTTCTG
The DNA here is from genome assembly GCF_036850995.1 of Saccopteryx leptura. NCBI lineage: Eukaryota > Metazoa > Chordata > Mammalia > Chiroptera > Emballonuridae > Saccopteryx > Saccopteryx leptura. The sequence continues at coordinate 56,001,369 of NC_089505.1, read as the reverse complement.
TGGGACTCCTCTCTGCCTCACCTAACCAGAGGGTAGCAAAAGCAGATTTGGAACTCAGGTCATGTAAAGTCAACTCCTGTTTGCTTTCCACCCCCTCTCACCTACCTCTTTTCTACTCTTCTATCAGTCTCAGTTTAAACTTTACTTCCTGAGGAATACCTTCTCTGACCTTGGCCTAGGCAAGGCTCCTGGATTTTTTCCTACCTTTCATCCATCACATTCTTTGGTTTTACTTATTTGATGTCTACCTTTACCAACAGACTAAAAGATCATGAGATCAGGAAACATCTATATGATCATCCCAGTAGATGCTGAAAAAGCATGTGACAAAATTCAGCATCCATTTATGATTTAATCTCTCAGCAAACTAGAATTGGAATTGAACTTCCTCAACCTGACAAAGGATATCTAAGAAAAACCTATAGCTAACTTCTTACTTAATGGTGAAAAACTAAATACTTTCCTCCAAAGATCAGGCAAGAATACTCATTCTCATCACTTATATTCAGCATTGTAATAGATTCTATCCAGGAAAATAATGCAACAAAAAAGAAAACAATTATATCTAGATTGGAAAGAAAAAACTAACACTACCTTTATTGTCAGATGACATGATTATCTATGTTGAAAATGCTAAAAGATTGATTTTCATATACCTATTAGTAAATACAGCAAAGATGGGAGATTCAAGTTTGATATATAAAAATCAACTGTATTTCTATATAATAGTAATAATTGAAAATGAAATTAATAATCAATAAAATAAAATGGCATAAAATGTATCATACTTATGGACACATTTAACTAAAATATGCAAGCTTTGTAAAATTAAAACTTCAAAACATTTCTGTGAAAAAAATAAAGATTTTTAATTTTTAAAATTTGAAGATCTAAATAAAGAGAACATCATTCTATGTTCATGGATTGGAAGATTCAATATTGTTAAGATGTCAGTTCTCCCCAAATTAGTCTATAGATCAAAGCAATCCCAAGTAAAATTTCAGAAAACCTTTTTGTAGAAATTGAGAGGCTAATTTTAAAACTCATTTAGAAATGCAAAGGACATGGAATAGCCAAACAATTTTGAAAAAGAAAAATAAAGTTGGAAAAGTTATACCACCTGATTTCAAGACTTACTGTAAAGTTACAATAATCAAGATGGTGTAATATTGCAGAAGGATAAACAAATAGATCAAAAGTCAGCAAATTTCTTCTGTTAAGGGCCAAATAGTAGGTATTTTTGGTTTTGTAGTCTGTTTCAACTCAGCCTTTATGAAACAGTCATAGACAATACTTAAAGCGATAAATGGGCTTGACTGAGTTCCAATAAAACTTTATTTACAAAACAAGTTTTGAGCCAGATTTGGCCCTTAGATCACAGTTTGTGACTCCTAATATAGACCAATGGAAAAAAGAGAAAGTCCAAAGATAGATCCACAGATCCACAGTCTATTGACTTCCAACAAAAGTACTAATATAATTAAAAGGAGAAAGGACTATTGTGACAAGGAATGTTTTAGAACAACTGGACAATCATATGAGAAAAAAGGAACCTGAACATTTTACTTCACACCTGTTAGGCCAGGGGCCATCACCATCATGGCCATGCAGGTTCCCATTGGATTCGGGAAGCTGGTAAAGGAACTGTAGAGCCAGAAAATGGTAGGCCATTCCATTTATTAAAGTCTCTTAACGGCAGATGAGCAAGCAGGCAGGGAAGACCACTTCCCTTTCTCTCAGGGTTCCCAAGCTCCTCAAACTCCGGACTTATTGGACTCATTCTCCGGTCTCATTCTCCAGACTCACTCAACTCACAAGCCCCCACCAGACTCAGCAAAACAGTCTGGGTGGAAATACCCCCTCTACAGCAAACAATCACCCCTCCCCATGGAGGCAGGCAATCCACAATTTGCAATCTGTTGTGCTGAGGGCAAACACCCACAGCCTTTCACAGACCACACACACATGATGCTGCCCCTCGCCAATGCAAAACACAAGTGAGCAAACCTAAACACACTTGTTTACTGTTGGAATCCGTGGGAGTCCGAAAAGACCAGAGTATCAGGCTTTATTGAAAGGAAGAAAGGAACCCTGCCGGACACTTCTCCAGGGCAGAAGTGCACTTGTTACAGATTATGAGACAAATTTTATAGGGTTTGGGAGAGCCTGAGGGGGTACTGAGTCAGAAGTTCTGGTATGTTCCCTTCTGTGGTTTTAGGATTTCAGCTTTCTGGAATGCTCCTCCTTGAGCAGTTGATCAGCTTTCTGGAACTCTTCTGCCTCAGGGGCGATTGTCCACTAAGTAAGGGTGAGGTCAGGCAGCCAGGTGGGACAACAAAAGGGCATTTGGAATTTCATATATCTATCATTTTCAACTCTGTGGTATGATAAAAAAGGAAAAGAGGTGGGGGAAGGAGAGGGTATGGGGTTCAGGAAGAAGGTCTGTCTCGGACTGGCCATCTTCTGGAGCTACTTCCTGCTGTTATTCCTATGGGGGCCTCCTTCGTGAACCCCGCCCCCAGGGGTAGTTGGAGTAGGGGTGTAAAAGCATTTGATTGTAGGTAATCCTGGAGATTTTTCTCATTCGAGCCTGCAGGAACTTGATAAAGAAAGGGGTAAGTATTAATATTAGGCACAAAATTAGGATTGGTCCTATAATTGGTGCTAGCATCGAGAACAGGGTTTTTTTCCACCATTGTTTGGAGTAGGGGTGTTTTCATAGAGTTCTAGATTTTTCTGTTTTGTGAGGGCAGGTTTCAGGGTTGGTGTGTAGGGTTAGGTAGATTTTTCCAATTTTCTGATTGGTGAAGGTCTGCATGCGGTTCTGTAAGAAACTAGTGAACAAACATAAGAGGCAGGGTCCAAAAATTGGAAAAATAAATAGGAGAGTGAGTGGGCCAATGAAAGGCAACAGTAAAGACACCCAGTTTGTGAGAAACCACTTATTCCATGTTCATGAATTCGCTGGGCTTCAGAGAGAGAGAGAGAGTAGGAATAAGACAGGAAAGTGGCCAGTCCCCCTGCCCCTAGACCCACTTCTCCCATCCAAATACTAACCAGGCCCGACCCTGCTTAGCTTCTGAGATCAGACGAGATCGGGCGCGTTCAGGGTGGTATGGCCATAGATGCTAGACCCACTTCTGTAGAGATTCCTAAAGCAACAAGAAGAAGGATTACCTGTACAGCTTGTTTGGTCTTTAGATTGACAAGTAGTGTACTAGAAACTGGAAGAAGCTCATGGGGTGGGATTGGGTTGATATTTGGGGTGAGATAGATTAGAGTACAGGTTTCTGTCCAATTAGTAGGGAGACACATATAGGTGTTATGCCGTTTTTCTACTTTAGCAGCAGTGGGAGTTGTCAGGATCACTGTGTGTGGACCTGTCCATGTGAAAGTCAGTCTTTGGGTGATGTAATGCTGGAAGCGCCTCTTGGACAGTCTTTGAACAGTTTGCTGAGTAACCTGTAAATCCTGCAAGGATTTAGGGAAAGGGTGGTTACATATTTACACTTTGCAGTTAGAGTTTAAGTCCTAGTGACCACTGCTTCTAGCTGGAATTAGCAGCAGGTCCCAGCCTACAATAGGCATGGGGCATTGAGACAAGAGGAATAAAGGAGATGCTATACATTAAATAAAGTAACAAAATCAGACTGTCAATACCCACAGTAGAGATCTTTGAGGAATAAATAAAATTCAAATATTCAGGCAAGGCATAATAGATGGCCCTTGTGTTCACAGGAAATGAGATCAGTTTATCTGCTACTTGGAAGAAATACCTTACACTCATGAACCATGTCCTTGGACCTTCAGTGGCAATTCCCAGCATGCTGGGCAAGGTCAGGTCACAGGTAGCTGGAGCAGGGCTAGAAGAGACTGAACCCTCCCTCCATGGAACAAGGGGGCAGTTTACCTTCTTGTGTCCCTCTTTCCACAGCAATGATGGGTTCCTTGATGGAGCCGGGAAGCCTGGCAGGCTTCAGTTCAATGACCTTTCTTTCCACTCTGGAGCAGGGCCCTGATGGAATTCTATGAAGCCCTTTAGGGCGCTGAAGCCTTTAAGAGCGTATGCCAAAAGCTGGTATTCTCTGACTTCTTTTGGCCTTATTTGCCTTTTCTGTTACTTCCTTAGCCATTATAGACCTTAAAAGCCATGCTCAGAAGATCTCACTGAGGGGCTTGACTAAGAGAGCAAAATTGGGAATCCAGTGTTTAAAGAAGCCTAATAGATTAAGGAAAAAAAGGATTTGATTTGTGGTGGTAGGTGATTGGAGGCTGTGGAGGGTCTGAGTTTGATTTAGGGTGAGACCTCAGGTGGTGGGGGTTAAGGCAATGCCTAGATAGACTATGGACTAAGAGTGAAGTTGAGCCTTAGTAGAGAAGACATGATATCACTTCATAGCGAGGAAGTTAAGAAGGATGGAGGTATGTCTCCTTGAGGCAGGCAGGGAGGGGCTGCAGAGGAGTAGTTTATCTACATATTGTAAGAGAGTACTAGTTTTGAAATTCCATGCTGTTAAATTCTGAGTTAGTGCTTGCCCAAACAGGTGTGGGCTATTTCTGAACCCCCGGAGTAAGTTACTGGACTGCATTAGTGTCGGGTAAAAGCAAACAGAAAGTAAAAGTCAGGGTGTAGAGAAATGGTAAAGAAGGCATTCTTGAGGTCTAGAACCCTGAAGTGAGTGGTGTTTGAGGGAATGTGTGACAGTAATGTGTAGAGATTAGGGACTACTGGATGGAGGGGAACTACCGCCTCATTGATTAGGTGTAAGGTTTGTATGAGGCAATAAGCCCCTGAAGATTTTCAAACAGGAAGGATGAGGGTATTGCAGGGAGAGTCCATGGGGATGAGTAAGCCTGGTTTAAGAGGCGGATAATTATTGGTTTAAGGCCTTAGAAACAGACACAGTTATATACTAAACAAAGATTTTACATAAAAATTATGAATTAAGGAATTTACTTGTTTCAATTCAAATTATACTAGAGATATTTTCTGACAAACAAAGAGACAAGACAGATTACTCACTCACACAGCTCAATAGACAACTCTGCTTTTTTAAGCTTTTTGAGATGGCAGGGAGTTGCCAGCATAGAGGGGAGGAAGAGAGAAAGCAGATGGATGAACAATGTGAACAGCTGGATTGAAAAGAAGAAGGGTCAGAATCTGCAGGAGGAGGAGGAAGAGGTTAAAGTGCTGGTGGTGGTGCCACAGGGTCAGAGGAGTTAAAAAGATTAGAGCCTGAGAGGAGAAGGAAGGGGTTTAAGAACACAGTGGAGAAGGGAGGGAGAGGCCCCTCGCCAGCAGGGGAGGAGAAAGAGAAAATGGTATTTGCAGGAGAATGAGAAAGAGGATTCAGCAAAAGAGGGGAGGGGGCTTTCTGGAAGGAAAAGACCCAAGTGGAAGAGATTTGCAGAGGGACCAGAGAGGGGTGCCCCCGGGGCTCAGGCAGGAGGGGAAGAGAGTTGGGAGTCTGCAGAGAAGGAAAGATTAGGAGCAGAAGTTTTAGGTGAGAATTCTCTGTCCAAAAACGGCCTGCATGTAGGACAAGCAGTACAGAAATTAAGGACAGGACAGAAGGGAGAAGAAAGGCCTGCATGTAAAGAATCTCAGATGCCCTCCCTGTCCAGTGGCAAAAGTTGTCAAGGTCTCATAGAATATAGTAGTCGAATGTCCCGTTTTCAGGCCTCTGGGAGTCGTTGTCTAGTTTATATTGTGGCCAAGCAGTATTACAAAAGAAAATGAGTAGAAGACAGCCCAATAGGGTTTGGTCAGAGGGCTTTGACTCCGAAGAGCCCGATGTGGAGATAAGTGATCTAGAGAGGGCGTCCCCACCTCCAATCACAATCTCAAAGAAGAAAGCTCTCCTGGGAATGTGGAGTCGTCCTGCTTAGGGGTCGTCACCACCTAAGAAGGAGCTCAAAGAGAATGTGGAGGGATTTGGCTAAGTGCTTAGACTTTTGGAATGTGCTGTCCCTGGGACAGAAAAATGGCAAACCCCTCAAAATGTGAGCTGACCAGAGAAAGCCGTCCGATGATGGATTAAGGATTTATGGGTCGAAGGGAGAAACTCCTCACCTTTCTAATCGGGCAGGGGTTCAGGACAGGGACAGATCACTGGCCAATCAACCTACAATTACACATCCAAACAGAATCAGGGAGTAAACCCAGGACAAGCTGCAGCTGCCCATTGCTTCCCTGGTTGTAAGTTTGGATGGCAAAGAGGGATCTTCCAGGCAGTTAGTACCCTGTCCGGGGTTTCGGCACCAAATGTTGGAATCCATGGGAGTCCAAAAAGACCTGAGTAACAGGCTTTATTGAAAGGAAGAAAGGAACCCTGCTGGGCACTTCTCCAGGGGAGAAGGGCACCGGTTACAGATTACGAGGTGAATTTTATAGGATTTCGGAGAGCCTGAGGGGGTACTGAGTCAGAAGTTCTGGTATGTCCCCTTTTACGGTTTTACGATTTCAGCTTTCTGGAATGCTCTTCCTTGGGCGGTTGATCAGCTTTCTGGAACTTTTCTGCCTCAGAAGTGATTGTCCAGTAAGTAAGGGTGAGGTCAGGCAGCCAGGTGGGACAACCAAAGGGCAGTTGGAACTTTTTATAACTCTCATTTACCCAACAATACCAGATACAAAAAAAAAAAATAACTAAAAATGAATTAAAAGCAAAATGCAAGAACTACAACTATAAAACATCTAGAAAGAAATAAGATAAAATCTTTGCGTTTTAAGGTTAGGCAGATTTCTGAGATATGACACCAAAGCACTACACATAAAAACAATGAACTTTAGCCTAACCAGCGGTGGCACAGTGGATAGAGCATTGGACTGGGATGTGGAGTACCCAGGGTTGAGACCCGAGGTTGCCAGCTTGAGCACAGGTTCATCTGGTTTGAGCAAAGCTTACCAGCTTGGACCCAAGGTCGCTGGCTTCAGCAAGGGGTTACTCAAGTCTGCTGAAGGCCCACAGTCAGGGCACATATGAGAAAACAATCAATGAACAACTAAGGTGTCACAACAAAAAACTGATGATTGATGCTTCTCATCTCTCTTCGTTCCTGTCTGTCTGTCCCTATTTATCCCTCTCTCTGATTCTCTCTCTGTCTCTGTAGAAAAAAAACAACAAAAAAGTGAACTTTATTAAAATGAATCTTTATACCCAACTTGGATAGAAAATGTTACTGAATATGCAATAAACTGTGACTGATCATGTAAACTCGCTCCAGGAAGTCAAGATAACCTGAGAGGCTAATACTTTTTCTGTATTTCAGTGTCCAAGTTTGCAAAAGGGATGCTGAGGAACATACCTGAGTGAAATCTTTATATCACATATAAGCCATGTGAAATAGAAGAGAACCCATCTGGGCAAAGTACAAAGACTTACCTGATTAGCCTCGAGAGGAATGGGTTATTGAAAAAACTCACAAGGCCAGGAACTGACATTGGAAATCCCATAATGCACAAAACTTCTATAGGAACCTTCTCCATATCTCTGCTTCTCTCTGAAATTATCTGATCTCTCTTACACTTCCTAGGGAAGCATTCTGATTGGTTCCCCTTATTTTTTCATGCCACATCACCGTTTGCTGGCGAGTGTATGGATTTACTTCCTGTCCTGATCCAAAGGATCACATGATATAAGGGGACTTACACTATCCAGGCAGAAGCCATCACAAGTTTCAATTACAGGGTTACAGATAAATGAAAGATCTGACCTGTACAGAACTGCCATTGTTCCTCCTAGTCAGGTCATGATGCTAATTTCATAGAGGAGTATTTTAGGAGGGAATGGAAGGTCCTGTGGCATCAACAGAGCATGTATTAAGTTCCTAAAATTATACTAACTTCAATACTTGCATAATATGACTGTGATGGTTAATATTAGGGGCTGCCCAGTCAAGATATTTTGTTAAACGTTATTCTGGGTGTGTCTGTGAAAGCACTTTGAGATTAGCATTTGAATCTCTGGACTGAGTAAAGCAGCCTCCCCAATGTGGGTGGGCCTCACCCAGTCCATTCAGGCCTGAATAGAACAAAAGGCTGAGTAAGAAAGAATTCATTCTGTCTACCTATCTTTGAGCTGGGATATCTGTCTCCACATGCCTTCAGACTGGGGCTGGAACTTTCACCACTGGCTCTCCTATTTCTCAGAACTTCAGTCTGGGACTGGCACTATATACCATTGCCGTTTCTGGGTCTCCAGCTACAGATCTTGGGACTTCTCAGCCTCCTTATTTGTCTGAACCAATTTCTTATAATAAACAGATACATACACATACATCCTATTGGTTTGATTGTTTCTCTGGAGAACTCTGACTAATGCAGTGACTCCAGTGTACAAAAATCAGTTCAACACAAAAAAGACCAAGTAGAAATTTCATTCCAGACTTTGTGATTTTCCATACAGAGCTATGAAACTAAGTTCTGCTGAGGTATCTTACACTCTTGTCTTCAGCAAGATGGTGAAGATGGAAACTGGCAATGTTTGAATGAACTGCACATTTATTCCATTTCTCTCGTCTGTCACAAATCCATTCCATCCAGTCCCCGCAGCATAAAACCTTCATGACAGTTAACTCTCCTCAGCCCAAAGAGAAGCTTGTGAGCCACATGGAAAATACAGCCCCATTTTCTTTTTCTTTTCTCTGTTTAATTACTCACTTCATTTAGTTTTATTTTTCTTTTTCTCAACTTTGTATTTGGATAAATTGGTCTAAGGTCTAATAATAAAAGAAGAATGTTTCTCTATCCCATTTATTAGCATGACGAATACTGCCATATGTGCTCTGATTTGCTAATACATTTGTTACAAACAGGCTCAGCTCTTTTCTCTCATTTAGCACCTAAGATGATTTCTCTTTCTGCCAAAACAATTCCTGTTGATTTTCTATTGAAGCTATTGCTGGGAGAAGGAGCTGCCAATGTCAAAAGGAACTTGGGAACTTGCTTGCTTAGAGTAAGTAGGTGGTCTGTGTTATTCCAAAGACACTCTTTTGCATTACACTCAGCTGTTACAAGTTGTACATTTTCACGTATTTTCCCAAGATGTCCCTTCTCATCATTCTGGACTCACTGCTGATTTCAGTCCATGGCATTGATCTTCAAATCTGAAAGTACTTTTGTATGGCCAATAGTCGCCGCCGCTGTAGTGGCCATTCACATGTAGGTTCTCAGTGAATTCGAGCAGATGGTAAAGAAACAGTGGAGCCAAAAAATGATGGGCCATTCCTTTATACTAGCCTCGCAACCAGCCAGCAAGTAAACACACAGCGGGAAATCACTTCCCTTTCCATTCAGGGCTCCCAAAGCCACTGACTCATCCAGTTTTTCCTAGAACCAAAGGCCCCCACCAGTCTCAGCCACCTCTGGTTCCCCATCTGCCAACATGGCTTCTTACTCTGCAAAACTGGCTTCTCTCTCCGTCCCTTCCATTTTGGCTGCTTCTTCTTCTTCTTCTTCTTCTTCTTCTTCTTCTTCTTCTTCTTCTTCTTCTTCTTCTTCTTCCTCCCCCCCTCCTTCTCCCCCCCTCCCCCAACTCCTCCTCCTCCTCCTCCTCCTCCTCCTCCTCCTCCTTCTTCTTCTTCTTCTTCTTCTTCTTCTTCTTTTTCTTCTTCTTCTTCTTCTTCCTTCTAAAAAACAACCTAGGCAGCCTGACCAGGTCATGGCACAGTGGATAGAGCATCAAACTGGGATGCAGAGGACCCAGGTTCAAGACCCCGAGGTCACCAGCTTGAGCGAGGGCTCATCTGGTTTGAGCAAAGCTCACCAGCTTGGACCCAAGGTTGCTGGCTTGAGCAAGGGGTCACTCGGTCTGCTGTAGCTCCATGGTCAAGGCACATATGAGAAAACAATCAATGAACAACTAAAGTGCCACAATGAAAAACTGATGATTGATGCTTCTCATCTCTCTGTGTTCCTGTCTGTCTGTCCCTATCTATTCCTCTCTCTGACTCTCACTCTGCCTATGTAAAAAAAAAATTTTTTTAAATAAGATTTTAAAAACTACCTGGGCCCACAAAGACCCCTCTTCCAGCACAAATTAGCATAACAATGGCCCTTCTCAAGCAGAAATGCAATCTGCAATCAACTGCCCTGCTCTGAGGGCAAGCACACATGTGGTTGCCCAGCACCATTTTTATTTTTATTTTTTTATTTTTTTGTATTTTTCTGAAGCTGGAAACGGGGAGAGACAGTCAGACAGACTCCCGCATGAGCCCGACCGGGATCCACCCGGCACGCCCACCAGGGGCGACGCTCTGCCCACCAGGGGGCGATGCTCTGCCCCTCCGGACGTCGCTCTTTTGCGACCAGAGCCACTCTAGCACCTGGGGCAGAGGCCAAGGAGCCATCCCCAGCGCCTGGGCCATCTTTGCTCCAATGGAGCCTCGGCTGCAGGAGGGGAAGAGTGAGACAGAGAGGAAGGAGAGGGGGAGGGGTGGAGAAGCAGATGGGCGCTTCACCTGTGTGCCCTGGCCGGGAATCGAACCCGGGACTTCCACACGCCAGGCTGACGCTCTACCACTGAGCCAACCGGCCAGGGCTGCCCAGCACCATTTTTAACAATAAAAGTGAGCAAACTCAAATTACACAAATTTTACAAACTTATTTGCCCAACAAACTCCCAGGGTTTTTCCTAATGGATCACTTTTCCTAATTGGAAACTATTAATAGTGTTTTTTTCCAGCTAAATTTTGATACCAAATGCAAGTAGTGTCAATGAGAGTGTGAAAATATATCTTTCCAAAGGCCTCATACATCACTTCATTCAGAGCATCACACCTGGCTCTTCCTGTATTGAAGGAGCAGGACCAGTGGGATACAGATAAATTAACAACCTGTTCTCTGCCCTAATGATGGTTTTAAGTATAAAAAAAGATATACTGAAAGGTAGTTTATTATTTCATGCATGTAATACTTAAATAAGAACAATAAAAGAAGTATACCAAACTAGACTATAAAAAAGAGCTTTAAAATATTAATAAAAAATATTAAATAATACTTGATCCAAAACAATAAAACTTAAGATATTTCCATATTGCTTCTTTTTGTTTTCTTTTTTTGCTTTTAGCAAGAGACAGAAGGAGGGACAGATAGACAGGAAAGGAGAGAGATGAGAAGCATCAATTTTTCATTGTGGCTCCTTAGTTGTTCATTGATTGCTTTTTCATATGTGCCTTGACCGGGGGACTTCAGCAGAGCAAGTGACCCCTTGCTCAAGCCAGCGACCTTGAGCTTCAAGCCAGCGACCTTTGGGCTCAAGTCAGCGACCATGGGGTCATGTCTGTGATCCCTCACTCAGGCCAGTGACTCCGCACTCAAGCCGGATGAGCCCCTGCTCAAGCTAGCGACCTCGAGGTTTCAAACCTGGGTCCTCTGCATCCCAGTCCAACACTCTATCCACTGCACTGACACCTGGTCAGGCCATATTCTTCTTGATTGCCATCTTCACTTGCAATTTTTTTCACCTATGGATGGAATGAACATTACTACAGGTGCTTAGAATAAGCTGTTACACAGATGAACGTTGAAAAGAGCAAGAAATGTAAATTTGTGATTTCCACATTGGTTGGCTGCCCAGGCTCCCATCTTAGAGAGAACCCTGATTTAAAAATGCCATTTTAACAACCAGTTCACTGAACCCACCAAAAAATTAGGTATAGGTTCTGCTGAACCAGTGCAAACTGGCTGAATCCCACCACTGGGCAGGACAGATTCAACTCTCATCCTGCAAGAATTAAAAGAAAGATTTGAGACTATGGGTGGTCTTTTAAAGTAGTCAATTATTTTCTTTCCATTCCTCTTTTTTTTTTCTTTTTTAAATGTCTGTTCATATCTACTTCAACTGTAGACTGGTTTTATTATAAAGAATTCTTTTTTATTTACATGCAAATATATATGCTTCTTATGCTGTACTTTGGAAATGGTAGTGTTTTTGTGTAAATTAAGACTCAGCTATGAGTAATACTTGGCTCTTCCCGACTAATGTGGTCTAGTGGATTTTGTGTCCTCACAGGAGTAAGAAACCATAAATTCTGTCACTCTAAACTACGTATTTTTCTGGCAAAGTCTAGACAACTAATGACATTTAATATGTTGTGGCTCACATGGGCACTTTAGGGATCACCACCAGCTTGTGAAATGCTTATAAAATTAAGATTTATCTAATGTGTCAGCTGCTTTCAATAGCCACTTATAACTCACTGTTTGCATTAGTTGTTAGTTCCTAAATATGATCCAGACAGAGTTGGTGGTAATTAACGAAAGCTGTTAGCCATTTTGTATTTCTCACGCAATTCTTTATCCCAAGGCGGTTTCTTTCCAGTAGGAAAAGCACAAGACACTTCCTAGGGATCACCCAGTCCAGTGTCCCCATTCTATACAGGTGCTACAGGGTTATAAAGGAAGCTTAATTTTGAAGAATCAAGTAAAAATGGTACAGTAAACATTTGTGCAGAACCTTTTACTGTTTTCTTTCAGCGATTCTCATAAAAATCTCTTGAAGTATGTAACACAGTTGCTATACTTGTCCTGTGTTAGTGAGGGCAAAGACCAAGCTGCTATAACCGAGACTAACAATACGGTGGCTTAAAGAGCAAAAAAATGTATTTCTCTTTCACATAGCAGTGTTGAGGTTGCTGGTACAGTTCTGCTCCATGCAGGCATTCAGGAATTCTGCATCCTTCCACTGTATAGCTCTGCCATTCCTTCTGACATTTTTATGGTCAAAGCTGGTGGCCAAAAATCCATCCCTGGAAGAAAGGGGAACATAGCACAGATGGAGTACACCCACTATTTTAAGCTCTAGGCCCAGAGTGATATACGTTCCTTTCACTTGTATTCCATTGGAAAAAACACAGTCACATGGTCACCTTGACTGCTTGGAGGCTGGGAAATGTAGGATAATGCGCCAACAAAGAGGGGGAGAATAGATTCTAATGAATGACTAACCATTTGCACCATACCATTGTCATTTCACAGATGAGGAAATTGAAACTTAGAGAGGTAGCTCATAATAGAGAAGTAAGTAATTTCATTTGCAAAGTACTATATAATTTCAAATGACAGTTATAACCAAAAAATGAGTATGGTTAATGTATGAGCCAGTGTTCTCCAGAGAAACAGACTGATATGATGTATATCTATGGAGAGAGAGATTAATATTAAGAAATTGAGCCTGATCCATGGTGGCTCAGTGGATAAAGCATCGACCTGGAATACTGAGGTCACCAGTTCAAAACCCTGGGCTTGCCTGGTGAAACCACATTTGGGAGTTGATGCTTCCTGCTCCTCTTACCCCTTCTCTCTCTTTCTCTCCTCCTCTAAAATAAATTTTTTTTAAAAAGAAAAGAAGTTGACCCACATGGTTACAGAGGCTGGCACAGTCCAAAAAATCTTCATAGTAGGCTGGCAGGCAGGAGATCCATCAAAGAGCCGCTATTGCAGTTCAGCTCCAAAGGCTGTCTGCTGGCAGACTTTCTTTTTTAAAAAATGTATTTATTGATTTTAGAGAGAAAGGAAAGGAGAGAGAGAAACATCGATTTGTTGTTCTACTTATCTATGCATTCACTGGTTGATTCTTGTATATATATGCCCTTTTATGCCCTGACTAGGAATTGAACCTGCAACCTTGGTATATCTGGACAACACTCTAACCAACTGAGCTACCTGGCCAGGGCTGGCAGAATGTCTTTTTTTGCTTAGGGGAGGTCAGTGTTTATTCTTTTAAGGCCTTCAACTGGTTGGATTAGGCCCACTCACATTATAGAGGGTAATCTGCTTTACTTAAAGTCTACCAACTTAAACATTAAGCTCATTGACCCTGGCTGGTTGGCTCAGTTGTTGATCATCGGCCCTGCTTGTGGATGCCCCCGGATCAATCTCAGTCAGGGCACACAGAAGAAGCAGCCATCTGCTTCTCCACCCCCTCCCCCTTCTCTCTCTCTCTCTCTCTCTCTCTCACACACACACACACACACACACTCTCTCTCTCTCTCTCTCTCTCTCTTTCTCTCTCCTCCTGAATTCATGGTTCAATTGGTTCAAGCACATTTGTGCCAAGCACTGTGGATGGCTGCCTGAAGTCACTGCCTCAGGCACTAAAAATAGCATGGTTGTGAACATGACCCCAGATGGGCAGAGCATTGGCCCCGGACAGGGGTTGCTGGGTAGATCCTGGTCAGGGCACATGCAGGAGTCTGTCTTTCCAGCTCCCCTCCTATCACTTGGAAAAAAAAGAAAAAGAATGTTAAGTTCATCAATAAAACACCCTCACAGAAACATTCAGAATAATGGTTGACCAGATATATGGGCCTAGTCAAGTTGACACATAAAATTAACCATCACATTTAACAACTTCATACCCTTCAAAAATCTCCCTTAGTCCCCTGACTATATGAAATGTACCTGGTATCTAATTGCAACTCTGCCAGTAATTTTAACATCTCTGATTACCAGCTTATTTCACAACATCAACAGAGGAAAGAGTATCATTATTCCCTTCACACTGAGAGCACAGCAGGAGATAAGAACCCATGTGACTATGTGAAGCTTTTAAAATATTTGAGTGCCACTAGTGCTTTATTTCCCACAGACCGCTCAGTCTTTTCCTCAGGAGACCTACAGACATAACTTTTAAAATAGGGAAAAGGAAAGATATGGGAATAGAAAAAGGAAAGAGGAAGGGGTGGGTTACTGAGCACTCATTTGCCATACCTGTCATCTTTCCAGTGCTCTCTGTACGCACCTTGCATTTCATCCAGCATCATTCTCATCAAAAATGTACTGTCTTGTACTGTAATAGATGCTATATCCAGCGAAGGCATGAGCACCAACTAAAGCAGCCTTCCAATTAGAGTGCTCGACAATATTAGCTCCCAAGTGTTTCATGGGCCAGACAAACAGGGATGATTTGAAAAGTCAATGTCAATAATTTTCAGTCATTTCTGAAAAAATGATTGCCCATCTCTACATTGCATAGTATTTTGGAAAGTGGTGCATTGTGGTATGCTCTGTTCTGCCACCAAAATGCTGAGCCCTGCACGCCCTCATATACTATTACTGTTTGGCTTGGTTTGAATATCTGCATGTCTTTGGGGTTGGGCCCTCCTCCTAACCTGCCCTGGCTCTCTGTGCATTCCATCCCAACAGTCCCTGGTTCTCCTTCCATCATGGTTACCTTCTTTTTGTAATTCTCAACTAATTTCTAAAGTGAATAAATCTCTACATTTTTTTTCCCCAAAGAACCTAACAACTTAGGATAAAATGTATGGTGCTCACATCACCCTTTTTCTTTATTTTTCTTTATTTATTATTTTTATTTCAGTGAGAGGAGGGGAGGCAGAGAGACAGACTACCTTATGTACCCCAACAGGGATCCACCCAGCAAGCCCACCAGGGAGCAATGCTCTGCTCATCTGGGGCCATTGCTCTGTTGCTCAGCAACCAAGCCATTTTTTTTTTAGCATGTGAGGTGAAGACCATGGAGCCATCCTCAGTGCCCGAGGCCAACCTCGTTCGAACCAATTGACCCATGGCTATGGGCAGGGAAGAGAGAGAGAAGGGAGAGGGAGAAGGGAGAAGGAGAAGGGTGGAGAAGCAGATGGTCACTTCTCCTGTGTGCCTTGGCCAGGAATTGAACTGGGGACATCCACACACTGCGCCAATGTTCTACCACTGAGCCAACCGGCCAGGGCCCACCCTTTTTCTTATCATTGTAGACTCTTAGAATTGGGATAAAGTGACAGAGTTTTTATCCTTCTTACGGTAGCCCTCAAGTGTCACATGTGTTTGACCAAGCCCAGAAAGAAGAAACTCACTGCTTCCCAAGGTAACCTCTGTCCCCCTTTATTCCTTGCTGACTACTGAAAGTGTCTTTGTTGTGTTCTGCTTGGATTAATTAGTTAGGAACAATATACAGTGTGTCCGTAAAGTCATGGTGCACTTTTGACCGGTCACAGGAAAGCAACAAAAGACCATAGAAATGTGAAATCTGCACCAAATAAAAGGAAAACTCTCTCAGTTTCATACCTATTCAGTGCAGTTTGATGTGGGCTCATGCACAGATTTTTTAGGGCTCCTTAGGTAGCTATCCCATATAGCCTCTACAGACTCGTCACTGACTGATGGCCTACCAGAACGGGGTTTCTCCACCAAACTGCCGATTTCCTTCAGCTGCTTATCCCACTGAGTAATGTTATTCCTATGTGGTGGTGCTTCATTATAAATGTGCTGATATTCACATTGCACTTTGGTCACGGATTTGAATTTAACAAGCCACAGAACACACTGAACTTTCCTCTGTACCGTCCACATCTCGACTGGCATGGCCGTGGGCTGCTCCACTGTATACATGGTGTTACGTCATCATCTGTGCATGCGCACATGCTGCCACATCATCCTACAGAAACTGGGAGGGTTTTCCTTTTATTTGGTGGAGATTTCACATTTCTATAGTCTTTTGTTGCTTTCCTGTGACCGGTCAAAAGTGCACCATGACTTTATGGACACACTGTAGAATGACAGTTTAGCCTTTTAGCTAATCTTTTGACACATGAAGTAGAAAATCTTTTCAAGATATACAAGATACAGATTTTATTATTAGCATATCCAAAATAATATAGTATCTATGAATCTGAAAAGGATAACAGTTATGTGTGTGTAAGGCTAAGTTATCTGGGTGATTACTACTGACTTTACATTTTTAATATTAATAATAGTGTCAAATAGTTTAAAAATCAAAAAGAATTAAAAGTGTACAGTGAAAATTCTCCTTTTTACTTCTGTCAGCGATTCATTCCATTTTTCCCCACCTCCCATTCAAGCAGGAAGCCACTGTTACTAGTGTCTTGTGTATCCTTCCAGATACTTTTTTATGCAAATAGATACAAATGTGTGCTCCGCCCATCTTTCATACAGTTGGAAGCACACAAGGCATGCTGTTCTTTTCTCCAATGACATATATCAAAGATCTGTTCACATCAAAACCTAGTGTTTTACTACTTTACAGCTGCACAATATTCCATGGTATGGAGAGGATTTAGCTGATCCAGTCTCCTATTGGTGAACATATAGGTCATTTCTTTTTGTTCTTTTTTTTACTCTTATAACTACAGCAATAACTAACATTGTATAGATATCATTTTGCATATACCCAGGTATATCTATAGGCAAAACTCTTTAAAATGAATTGCTGTGTTAAAAAAAAAAAAAAAGATGTGCCTTTCAAATTTTGACAAATATTGCCAAATTGCCCTCCATAGATGGTCTACAGCCATACCATCCTGAACGTACCCAATCTCATCTGATCTCAGAAGCCAAGCAGGGTCGAGCCTGGTTAGTACTTGGATAGAAACCCTCCATAGATGTAGCAATTTTATATCTACCAACAATATAAAGAGTGCCTTCACAACCCAATGTTTGATCACATATCTGAAAATTTGCCTATCTGATTGTGAAAAGTAGTATGCAAGTATAATTTAAATTTATGTATCTCTATTGTGAATGAGGTGGAACATTTCTTTAAAAATATTTAACAGCCCTTTGTATTTCCTTCTTCTGAGGCTTCTAGTCATAACATCTCCCCACTTTTCTATTGGGTGGTTGTTTGTTTTTCTTATTGATTTGTAGAAATCAATGTGTAAAAGAGAATAGTCCATTATCTCTGACATGAGTTACAAATATTTTTCCAGCTTATTTGTCTCATGACCTAGCTTATAGTAGTTTTTATGCAAAAATTTTAGTGTAATTGAATCTGTCATTTTTAAATACATTTATTTAATAGTTAGAAAGGTTTTCCCTATTTTAAGGTGCTAAAATTATTTTTCCATGTTTTTAATATTGTTATTCTTTATTTTTTTAACATTTAAATCTTTGATCTTTTTAAAGAAATATGAGGTAGAGGTCCTCATTTTCTTCAGATAGCTATCTTGTTGTCCCAAACACTTACTGATAACTAGATCTCTCTATTGAACTTTATTTAAACTATGAAAACATAGAACAGGGTCAGAGAATCTACAAACTGTGGGTTTTTTATAAACAAAAAGCACAGCCACACCCACTCATTTCTGTAGTGTCTATGGCTGTTTTTTTTGTTTTTTTTTAATTGTTTTTTGAGAGAGGAAACGGGAAAAAGAAAGGGGGGAGAGAGAGAGATAGAGAAGTATCAACTGGTTGTTCCACTTCGTCAGACCACTGATTGCTTTTCATATGTGCCCAGACCGGGGCGGAACCACTGACCTGGGGATGAACCCTGAGCCAGTGGGGACTCCCAGATCCAGTCCGCAAATGCTCCAGGACGACGCTTTGTCCACTGGCCAGGACTATCTAGGGCTGCTTTTGCACGACCGTTGTAGAGTAGTTGCAACAGAGACGGCACGGCCTGGGAAACCTAAAATATTTAACTTTCTGGCTCTTTCCAGAGAAAGCTTGCTAACTCTTGATATAGAAGAAAGAAAAGGAGAAGAGGAGAAGAAAGAAGAGAAGGAGCCAAGGAGGAAGAGAAGGAGGAGGAGGTGGATGAAAAAAGAAGAGAAGACATTCTGAAAATAAAATTAGTTTTGGAATAAATTGTGCAGAGACAAAAATATTCATTAGGAGAAAAATATTAAATTGAAATTGTGAGTTTATTTTCCTTGTTTACAGTCTTGGCAGAGGCTGAGAAGCTTTATTTTGGTTTCCAGCTGTGGTCCACTTCACAGAGACCCTCAAGTCTCTCATTGTTTTTTCTACCAGATGAGGCCAGAAGTCCCTACAAATGTTCCAGGTCTCGTGCTTACTCCCGTATTTAACGATGTGTGTGGAAGATCTCAGGGGACCCCTTAGAATGTGGAAAGCAGGGGTTCCTTTGGATTTTTTAACACATCCTTTTGGGATATTATGTGCTATGGCCTTTTGAATCTTTTTCTTATTGGACTGACAAGAAACCCTTCTAAATTAGCTTTTGTTATTAGTTTTTACATGTTATACAGGACTCAATGGATTATTTTTGCCAGAAACTGTATTGCTTCTTCCTTCTAAATATTAAACAAATGAATCTGCACTCCGGTGTGTCAGCGGATTACACTGGGATTTTACTGCTCTAGCTGTTTCCCCTTCTTTGCTCAGATACCCACTTTTCTACAAGTTCCGCCCTAATCTCTTAGGCCCTTTCCAGTCAGCCTAAGCATCCTTCACCCTCTGTGGGCTAGTTAGGACTGCCAGTTATTAAAAGGCAAAAATTATATTGACCTGCATGAAAAGAAAAAGTACAACAGAGAGCATAGAATAAAGTTTTTATTAACATTGACCTGGAACGCTGAGGTTGCCAGTTTGAAACCCCAGGCTTGCTTTGTCAAGGCACATATGGGAGTTGATGCTTCCTACTCCTTCCCCTTTCTCTCTCTCTCCTTCACCTCTGTAAAATAAATAAATAAATAAAATCTTTTAAAATGTTTTTTAATATAATAGCTATACTACAATGATAAACTCTAGCATGCTTCACATACATAAATTTACTTTATATTATCATTATTTCAGTCTTATGTCCAATTCTACACTTTGAAATTTAAGAAGCACATGGAGCCTGACCAGATGGTGGCACAGTGAATAGAGCATCAGATTGGGACGCAGAGGACCCAGGGTTGAAACCAGAAGGTCGCCGGCTTGAGTGTAGGCTCATCTAGCTTGAGTGCGAGGTCACTGGCTTGAGCGTGGAATCATAGACATGGCCCCATGGTCTCTGGCTTGAGCCCGAAGGTTACTGGCTTGAAGTCCAAGGTTGCAGGCTTGAGCTCAAGGTTTGAGAAAGGGGTCACTGGCTTAGCCGGAGCCCCCCAGTCAAGGCACATATGAGAAAGCTATCAATGAACAACTAAGGTGCCACAGCAAGGAATTGATGCTTCTCATCTCTCTCCATTCCTGTCTTCTGACCCTATCTGCCCCTCTCTCTGTCTCTCCCTCTGTCACACACACACAAAAAAAGCAAATGGAAAACTTAGAGTGCTCACACATTATTAGAATATTAGAAATAAGCATTATATGTGAAGAAAAATTCTATTTGTCAATATAATATATTCTTTATACATCATTCTATTTGAGCCTTAAAATAATCAATAGGTATGAATATATCCATTTCATGGATGAGAAAACTGAGTCAAATTATTTATTTCATTTTGTTTAAATTTATTTTTTAATTAATTTATTTCTTTGAAAGAGAGAAAGGGAGAGAGAGACAGAAACATTGATCTGTTTCTATATGCGCCCTGACCAAAAATCGAACCAGCATCCTCTGCATATCAAGACAATGCTAACCAGCTGAGCCGTCCTACCAAGGCAGATTTGTTTTTTCTGTTTTATATAGTTAAAACATTCACATTACTCAAAATTCAAAGGTACTCACAATGAACAACTCCCCTCCACCTCTTCCCCCAGCTAACCAGTTTCCCTTCCTCAAAGCAGTTGCTATTTCCTGTTTCTGTATATCATCTCGGAGGTATTTATGCAAACATACATAGTTATACTGTACATGGTTTTTTCTGTTTTACATAAATATCTTTTTTATTTTTTACAGGGACAGAGAGAGAGTCTAGAGGGATAGATAGGGACAGACAGACAGAAATGGAGAGAGATGAGAAGTATCAATCATTAGTTTTTCGTTGCGACACCTTAGTTGTTCATTGATTGCTTTCTCATATGTGCCTTGACCGCGGGCCTTCAGCAGACCGAGTATCCCTTGATCAAGTCAGCGACCTTGGGTCCAAACTGGTGAGCTTTGCTCAAACCAGATGAGCCCACGCTCAAGCTGGCAACCTCAGAGTCTCAAACCTGGGTCTTCTGCATCCCAGTCTGACGCTCTATCCATTGCAGCACCGCCTGGTCAGGCATAAATATCTTAATATATAGATTGTTCTGAACCTAGCTTTTTAAAAATTTAATGATCTATTCTGGACATCTTTTATATCAGTGCATAGTAAACCCTCTCTTTTTTATGATTTCCTAGTATTTAATTGCATAAATTTATTTATTTAAACAGTTTTATATTAATTAATTTTCACATTGTTTTCTTTTGTGTATGTGTGTGTGTATTCTCAGAGACAGAGAGAGGGACAGATAGATAGAAACAGGAGGAAGAGAGATGAGAAGCATCAATTCTTTGTTGCTGCTACTTAGTTGTTCATTGATTGCTTTCTCATATGTGCCTTGACTGAGGTGCTATAGCAGAGCGAGTGATCCCTTGCTCAAGCCAGTGACCTTGAGCTCAAGTCAGCAACCATGGGATCATGTCTATGATCCCACGCTCAAGCCAGCAACCCTGGGCTCAAGCTGGTGAGCCTGTACTCAAGCCAGATGAGTCTGCGCTCAAGCCGGTGACCTTCAGGTTTCGAACGTGGGTCCTCTGCATCCCAATCTAATGCTCTATCCACTGAGCTACCACCTGGTCAGGTTTCAGGGGTTTTTTAATTAGTTTTTTTAAATATTTTATTTATTGATTTTAGAGAGAGGAGAAAGAGAAAGAAAAGGAAGGAGGAGCAGAAAGCATCAACTAGTAGTAGTTGCTTCTTGTATGGTGCCTTGATCAGACAAGTCCAGAGTTTTGAAATGGTGACCTCAGTATTAGAGGTCGGCACTTTATCCACTGTGCCACCACAGGTCAGACTCCAATATGGTTTTTTGGGGGGTTTGTATTCATTTTAGAGGAGAGAGAGAGAAAGAGAGAAGCAGGAAGCTTCAACTCCCATATGTGCCTTGACCATGCAAGCTCAGGGTTTTGAACCAGCAACCTCAGCATTTCCAGGTCGACGCTTTATCCACTGCGCCACCACAGGTCAGGTCTCCAATATGTATTTAATGAGTAACCTTAAGCATGTGCTATTTATATGTGTGCAAATATATCTTGTTGTATTGTCGCGGTGACAATGAACTACTCGGAGACCAAATGTCATGCTCTGAGAACTTGAGGGGAGTCAATAGCCCAGGTCCGCAGACAAAAAGACTGAAGCCCCTCCCCAGCCTTACTCAGAAATGTATTAGCCAGTACAAATAACTCAAGGGAGCAGACAGCAGAAGTTTTCATGGGGTAAAGTGAAGGACAAGGAACCTGCTGACTTCTAATCTCTGTTCTGAGAGCCTAAACAATTTTCTGTTGCTGAATCTTATCCTGCTGTTTTGCTGTTTCCAACACTCACTGTTTCCTGTGTGGGTCAGAGAGGCCACTGGGCTCTCATCTGCTCAGGGCTTTCGCCCTCGGGTGCCTCACTATCTCTAATTGTCTTTTTTTTTTTTTTACAAGGACAGAGAGAGAGTCAGATAGAAGGATAGATAGGGACAGACAGACAGGACAGGAGAGAGATGAGAAGCATCAATTATCAGTTTTTCGTTGCAACACCTTAGTTGTTCATTGATTGCTTTCTCATATATGCCATGACCGCGGGCCTCCAGCAGACTGAGTAACCCCTTGCTCGAACCAGCGACCTTGGGTCCAAGCTAGTGAGCTTTTTGCTCAAGCCAGATGAGCCCGTGTTCAAGCTGGCAACCCCAGGGTCTCGAACCTGGGTCCTTCCACATCCCAGTCTGACGCTCTATCCACTGCACCACCGCTTGATCAGGCTTTAATTGTCATCTTAACTCTACATATTTTCTTAGCATATTCCCGTATTATATAACTTCTCTGTTGGAATTGTTGGGTGAGAAAATACATGCATTTAAAAAAATTGAGAAGTATTATAAAATGTTCCTCCATAATATTGGACAAAAATTTTGGGTGACATAGCCAAGAATGCAGAGCTAATATTTAATGGACTTAAAATTGGAACAAATGGTTCCTAACCAGAATATGAAGCTATGAAGAAAAGCACTTTTGGGGGACACTAACTCTATGTAAAATATAATTAATTAGGCCATTTGCAAGAGAAGAAAGGGAGGAATTACTGTTCTTGCCTACTCTATCCTCCTCCATTACTTTTTTGTACTTGATCCCTGAGCCCAAGGGCTCAGTGATGAACCAACCCCAGCAGGTCTAGATGTGTTTACCTCCTGTTAGCTGAGACCGTCAATCTCATAGACTACTGAGATGTAGGTTCCTCTGCCTGTACTAAAAAGTTGAAAAAGCTAAAGTGGTTAACCTTAAAGAGTAGAAAGCTGGGAT
This sequence comes from Saccopteryx leptura, assembly GCF_036850995.1. Lineage (NCBI taxonomy): Eukaryota > Metazoa > Chordata > Mammalia > Chiroptera > Emballonuridae > Saccopteryx > Saccopteryx leptura. The sequence goes on along the minus strand of NC_089505.1, from coordinate 55,978,252 downwards.
GAGAAGGGGAATGAACTGATAAAGGCCTTCAAATATACTGTTCTGGTGAGATGTACCTTCACTGAAAAGTTTTGCTGTGTGAGTCACTGTCCATGGTGCTGACAACATCCCTATAGACCAGTGGTTCTCAAACTTTTTGAAGTCGGGGCGCATTTAAAATCCTACAAATAATTGTAGGCGCACTATATACAAATTTCTGAGAATATACTTAATAATAATTAAGTAAAATATTAAAGAAAAAATATATAAAGTCCAAGCGTCCTTTTATGGTAATTAAATGAAATATGACAAAATTAAATTTATTCTGACATTAAAAAACATTTTTTGTTACATTTTTTGAGTTATGCTTTTTAGAATTTGTACAAAAGAGGGGTTAAAAATTAAAAAACAACAAAAATATTATCTTTTTATATATATATAGATACATTCTTAGTAAGATTTAGTAAATTTGGCAGGTCCCGGTGCAAATGTGTTAAGTTTTTTCATTCTTGTGTTTATGAGAAACATGAGCCTGATGTGTCCTAGCGATTTCTTCAATGTTTGGGCATATATTTGAAAGGTAAACTCTCATTTCCTCATCAATACATTGAAGAATTCCTCTCTTTTTATTCTTAATTGTGTTGAGTGCAGAAAACCCCCACCATACATATCATCTTAACTTCATACCAAACAAAGGATAGAAGAAACTTGCCTCCAGTCTTTCCAGGGAACATGGAGGGTAGTGTAAACAATCCAGCACCACAGCTTAACAGCCTTTTGCAACCTAATCAGGCAAGTGAGGTGAGGGGTTGGGCAGACTGTCTGTCAGTTTACAACCAATTCCCCACACCTCTGTCCCCCCAAAATCTAAATTCCAAAAACCCTGTTGGTTTTTTAGTCCCCAACAGGCACATATTTCTCTGGAATATCATAGGACGCACCTGGAAATCTTTTAGGGTGCACCAGTGCGCCCTGGCACACACTTTGAGAACCACTGCTATAGACTAAGGCATGATGGCTCTTCTTATTCTGAGGGCATTAAAAAAAATGCTATGTAAACCCTCCCAAGAAATGCTAAGGAGGAGAGAAAAGGAGAATTTGAGGGAAACAAGAGAAGTAAAAAGAACAAAAACTACTTACCCAGGGAGAACGTGAGGTTGGATAGAGAAGGAAAAAAGCCTGGTATGACTTAATATTGTTTACAAATCATCATAAATACTAAAAGATAATCCTGCTTCTTTTGTGATGAAGTGAAGTACATATACACATTGCTTTATGCATGTCATTATTGTGTGCATATATCTCCTGAGAATGTAAAAAAAAAAAAGTAATGTTATAGAAAGGACCATAGAAAGAGTTATCATGTGAAATTTCTTTTTTTTTTAATTTTATTTTATTTATCTATTTTAGAGAGGAGAGAGAGGGAGAGAGAGAGACAGAGAAGAGAGAGACAGGGGGAGGAGCTGGAAGCATCAACTCCCATATGTGCCTTGACCAGGCAAGCCCAGGGTTTCAAACTGGCGACCTCAGCATTTCCAGGTCGATGCTTTATCCATTGCACCACCACAGGTCAGGCATGTGAAATTTCTTGAGTGGACAATTTTAGAAGTAAAAATGGGATTGTCATCTGCCTGAGTTGACTTAACTAAATCCTGCCAATGACTGAGAATATACTAGATAACCTCCCAAGACCCTCACCATATTTGAAGTTATGACTTCAATGAAAACATTCATCCTCCTCTTGCTCTTTATCTCTCTTTGAGCTTCAGGGCAGCCTGGATTGAAACTAAAGCAACATTACTGTCTATAATGATTATTTTTGTCTTATCTAAAGTCAGTTGCCTTTAAGTTGTTGTGAAATGTTAATAACTTTCTCAGCCTGTCAGTTTTCTCTCTAGCAGAGCAGCATAGAAGTATAATATGGAACATAAGTTCAATAAATTCCATTCATTCTTCAATGCTGCTCTGGAAATAAACAACCCTCTATTCACACGATGAAGCCTGAAAAATATTTATGTTTTGGTGCAAAAAGAAAAAAAAATTGGATTTATGTAAAGTTTCAGTATAAAAATACCAAGTTTTATACATTTCTATACTTGATTTGTTTTTATTTTTAAATGCTAGATTTTCAAACTGGAGAAAATACATAATATTGGAGATTAAGGCAGAGAGTCCAAAAAATGCTAGAGCATATTTTCTAATATGTTAATGGCCTCACTGGCAATGCAGTTGGATTTGTGTGCTTGGCTGTGATTATAATCATTGCTGCTGTGGGGACTCACAATTTTTGAATTCTCTGGATTTGAGTAGCTCTTAGCTATGAATAAAAGCAACTTCTAGATGTCAGGTCATGGAGAGAGTTTCCAGGGTCTCCTACCACAGTATCTATCTCCACAAGGAGTGAGATTTTTCCCACAGCTCACTGGAAAAGTAACCCGTTCTCTTCAAAGTTTATCTGATTCTGCCTGTGGGCATTCACTCTTCTAATCTACCTTATATTCTAAGCTTAGAGACTGTCTTCAAGTTCTACATCAAATTTTTCTATTCCAAAGCTGTGACTCTGCTCCAATCTAAATCCATTTGAGAAAACAAAACATTTAAGAGAAAGAGTATTGTTGATTTTCAACATTTTCTTTTCCTACATACAGCTAATACAATGACCATCTCTCATCACGCTGAGGTTGTTATCTGCCAAGGTGTGGGTGGCAGGTGGAGGAGCATGTCCCTTCTGCTCCACCCAGAGAAATTTATCAAATGGGGCCTTGGGCTGGTGGTGAACTTTATAAAGCTGCTTGACTTTCTTTGTCCTCTTGGCTAGATAGCCTCCATGTTCACTTAAGCAAGCTCCAGAAAACAACTAAAGGAATATGAATACATGATCATGGTAGGGGGAAGGGATTCAAAGGGACTGTGCTAAATTAAGAAATGTAGATGATTATATTTGGTAGTTATAAAACTATAACCACTTAGAGAAACATTGAACCAAGGATGTTCTATGGAAGTTTTCTTGAAATGAAAGTATAAATTAAATATTATTTAGTGTTAGTTTTTCTTTTTAAAGCTTTTTAAAAATAAAATTTAAGCTTGACCAGTGGCAGCACAGTAGATACAGCATCAACCTGAGATGCTGAGGTCCCAAGTTCAAAACCCTGAGGTTGCTGGCTTGAGTGTGGGATCATTGACGTGATCCCATGGTTGCTGGCTTGAAGCTTAAGGTCACTGGCTCAGGGGCTGCTGGCTTGAGCAAGGTGTCACAAGATTGGCTGGAGCCCCAGGTCAAGACACGTATGCAAAGCAATCAGTGAACAACTAAAAGTGCCACAACTATGAGTTGATGCTTCTTCTTCTCATCTCTCTTTCTTCTGGTCTCTGTCTCTCTCTCACTAAAAAGTAAAATAAAATAAAATAAAATTTAAAGATAGAAACAGTTTAAAGAATAAGAATAAAATGAACATTCTTGTACTCCAAATGCACCTCAGAAGCTTCCTGAAAACTCTCTTCAATAGCATGCCCTGGTCTCATAGGGTTACCATAACTGCATTTTGTAACAATAATTCTCCCACTGTTCTTAATAGTTTAATCATTATTGTCTAGTTTTGCCTGGTTATAAATTTTGGCTCTGGCATTTTTTTTTCACCTTAATCTCATGTTCAAGAGATTAATCTCTATTGTCATGTGCAACCATAGTTTCATTATTTCCACTGCTGTATTCTAACATAGGCTAAAACATATATTCAATTCTTTTTCTTCCAATGTGTGGTAGCTATTTTTAGTTATTTTATATTTCACATCAAATTTAGAATCAGTTGTCAAGTTCCTCAAAAAACAACAACAACAAAAAAAAAACAACACTAGCCTGACCAGGCGGTGGCACAGTGGATAGAGTGTCAGACTGGGATGTGGAGGACCCAGGTTCGAGACCCCAAGGTTGCCAGCTTGAACGTGGGGTCATCTGGTTTGAGCAAAACTCACCAGCTTGGACCCAAGGTTGCTGACTTGAGCAAGGGGTTACTCAGTCTGCTGAAGGCCCGTGGTCAAGGCACATATGAGAAAGCAATCAATGAACAACTAAGGTGTCGTAACGAAAAACTGATGATTGATGCTTCTCATCTCTCTCTTCATTCCTGTCTGTCTGTCCTTATCTATCCCTCTCTCTGATTCTCTCTCTGTCTCTGTAAAAAAAAAAACACAAAAACTATAGGTATTTTGATCTGAATGGCACTGAATCTACAGATCAATTTGTATGAATTGACATCTTGACATCTTTGCACTATTGAACAGTTTTATCTGCAAACATAATGTATCTTCCTTCCTTTTATTTAGGTTTTACTATCTTTCAGGAAAATTTTATGATATGGTACATAAAGACTTTAGTGATTGGATTTATTCCCTACCTTTTATTTGTAATTGTTATGTTAAAAGCCTTTTCGTCTGCATTTTCTGTTGCTGGCGATAATAACAACTGTAATAATAATGTTGATAATGATAACAGCTGGTATGTATTGCATGTTGTCTAGTGCCAGATGCAGGTCCACATGAACTATACCTACACTCCATGCTCTATGACCCTGCGATATTAAACAACACGCCCAGCATTATACAGTTACTCCTGGTGAAGTCCGGACTGAAGAAGGACAGTCTGGCTCCAGAGCACATGCACTAAACCACAAGCTCTGTTCTTTCATGCGTTCTTGTATTAGTTTCCTGAGCCTGCTATAACAAATCGCCACACACTAGGTGGCTTTAAAAAAATTTATTCTCTCATAGCGTAGAAAGCTAGAAATACAAACTCCAGTATGGTGAGCTCCTTCTGGGGATTCTAAAGGAGGAGTCTTCCTCACCTCTTCCAGCTTCTGGTGGCTCTCCCAGCATTCCTGGGCTTGTGGCTACCTCACTCCAATCTCTGCCTCCATCTTCACATCATCTTCTCTTTGGTATGTCCAATATCACCCTGCTTTCTTCTTATCATTGGATTTATTGACCACTTGGATAGCCTAAAGGGTAAATTGTCCTCTCAAAAATCTTGACTTAATCACATGTTTTACCATATAATATAATATTTAATCTTTTACTATATAAAATAATAAATATTTACAGGTTCTGAATATAGGGACATGGACTTATCTTTTGGGAGTCATCATTCAGTTCAGAACAATCCTGTAGGAAATCAACTGACTCTCCTGTTATGTATAAATCCAGCAATCTGGCCGTGTTTTTTGATCAGTTCTAATAAGTATCTGTCAGTTCTTCCATAAACAATCACATCTACTCATCTGCTTTTTTATTTTATTTTTTAATGTTCCATATTGTGTAGTACATGCTACTCTTCAATCATGATCACAGGGCAATGTACTGGGGGGAAGGGGGATTGGACTATCTCTCTCAAGTTGTTTCTCAAATGACAAGGCATTATATCTCCAGAAGATGTGAGCTGACAAAGAGCTCAGACAAGAATTAGAGGATGGCCTCCCCCCACCCCCCAGCCCCCTGCCACTCTCATGCCCTCCTGGGCTTGACCTCCTGGATAGATTATCAGTTCTATCTTCAACCACAGTTTCTTTGCAGGAATCTTCTTTAGCCATTTATCTATGAACCAGGTGGACACGTAAGCTAAATTAGAAAGCATAATCTATAAATCTATGAAACTCTGCCGATGTAAACTGATCAAAATGCACTGGCGAGCAACAAGAGAACACTATCACCCACCCTCTCCGTCGGGACCCTCCTGATATGGGCGCACTTTCCTGAGGACACCTCATGACAAGGGGCACCATTGCTGCAACTCCACAAGAATGTGAGTGCCTGAAATCAAACTGAATGTTGAATATCAGCAAGGCATCATTCCTTTATATTTTTAGATAAAAATAAACATAAATAAATATTCAATATCTCTTCCACCCTCTGAAGAATTATCTGTGCCCTGCTCCCACCATGCTCCAGTTAGCTGAATGGAGCTAAGGACAAAGACATGCCATGGAAAAGGAGAATGTAGAGAAACTTAAAGGGAGAAGGGGCTGAAGGGGCCAACAAAGACTCGCTCACATGTAATAATATAGAGAGTCGCTCTCTGTTGCAGAAAATCCTTGGCCAAACCAAACCTAAATAAATAGGCCTCACATCAACACACATGTAACATAACACCAACTGTATCAGCCACAGAAAAAAAAATGCATAAACCTATTTATTTACTCAGGTTCCCTACACAGAATCACATCACCACTGAATTTTTATTACATGCTGAAAAATAGAATATTTAATAGTGAAAGAACACTAGTAACCAAAAATTACACACAACAAAAGCACTTAGTTAAAATCCCACCAGATGATAACTGCATTTGAAAGCCTGAACTATGAATTGATCATTTTAGGAACACATGCTCTGCTGATTGAGGTTCTCACGGGCTTTCTGCTCCACCAGTGAGAGGGTGCAGTCTGGAGGCTGACACGGCCCCTCTGTGGGAGCCACGATACCCACTGCAGGATGGTTTGCTCACTTTTCAGGTCTCACGACAACACCTAAGTAAAAATCTTGGACATGCTAAAGAGTTGGTGTTTTGGTTTTAAATTGGGGAGATTTCTCTCTAATGCATGACCCTGAAAGCACCTCTAAGGAGGTCTTGGAGAACTGTCCTTGGGACATCAGGGAATGTTTTAGACTTTTGAATTGATTTTTTTTTAAAGAGAGAAAGAGGGAGTGGGGAAGGAAGAGAGAGAGAGAAAAGCATCAACTTGTTGTTTCACTTAGTGCACCCATTGATTGCTTCTCGTTATGTGCCCTGACCAGAGTTTGAACCGGTGACTTTGGGATCAAGATGGCAACCCTGGGATCAATCCAGTGACCCCAGGATTGACCAGTGACCTCAGGATTGAACCAGCAACACCAGGATTGAATCAGTGACTCAGGGTTGAACCAGTGACTTTGGCACTTCAAGATGACGCTCTGTCCACTGCACCACTGGCCAGGGCTATTTTACACTTTAGGACTTAGTAGTTTATTATATACTACTATCACTTGGGGCCGGAGCACATATGAATTGAGAATACCTGAAATGCTACTGTTTTAGGGTCCATTTTGGCCCTGGAGACTTGTTTGTTGTCTTGTCCTGTATCAAAACAGTGCATCTGAATTACATATTGCTTTAATCTGAACTTGGTAAGAGTAAGATCTGGTAGAATACATTTCTATGATATTTGAATGTAAGATAAACACCCAGGAATGGTAAAGTGTAGGGAAATAGATATACAAACTCTAAATGGGAAACTGAGAGGGTCTTCATAGCAAACTCTCCTACACAAAATTCTCTTTAGTGGCTCTTTTTGGCTAATGGATTCATCATATGGCTTATACCTAGTGCAAGCTGCCATTTCTTAGTAGACCAGATAGACTTCCGATAGAAGACTGAGGTCAGGGAGGGGAGATGGCAAGGGTGGAGGAGGGAAGTAGTTCTCGTAGCAGGGCTGCAATGACAGAGTCTCACCAAACCAGAGGAGACCACATAGAAAGCCAACAACATTTGTATTATCCATGTTAGCTTGTGGCCTCCTCTTTAATGTGATTGATGGGTTAGGCTCTGGGTCCCTTCCTTCTCACTCTCTTCTCTCCGCCTGCTTCCTCTTGTTCACCCCTAGATGTAACCTCAGGAGAAGTGCCTTCCTGGTTCTGAGCATCTGAGTGAGAAATGAACATGACTGGGAATTGATTGGTCTTGTGTTACATCCTAAGGCCTATAAGGTATTTCTAGAGACAGACTCTACTTTACCAGGTGTGGCTTTTGAGTGATTTGGTTACGCTTCCAGAGATTTGAAAAAGACTCACTAAAACCAGGAAATGTGTGTTATTTAGTAGACTGATTAAAATGCATATAATTTGTTGAACTTTGTTGGAAATTGAGCCAGCACTAAAAGTTAATTGCTAGATGTTTGAATATTCAATATAGATGCTGCTTAACAATACAAATACTTGGCTCCCTAAATATGTTTGATTTGTTGGGATATACCTACTGGACTCCAAACAGCCGAGAACAATATACCGTATTCCCCCATGTATAAAACTCACACGTTTTTTAAAAATTTGGGGTCTAAAAACTGGGTACATTTTATATAGTGGTTGTAGATTTTTTTCATTTACTGCTTCTTCATGCTTGTTTTTGTGCTCATTGTTGAAGACAGTGATTCATCATCAGACACAGATGAGAACAGCTAATGGATGGGAGTTTTGGCAGTGATGAGTTGTATGAATTTTATGATGAATAAAACTTGAGTTCAATAACTTTATGTAATACATTTTTTTTCAAATTTCAGGCACCAAAATTAAGGTGTGTCTTATACATGGAAGCATCTTATACATAGGGAAATATAGTAATGTATATTGTAAATCAAAATCAACACTGGAAGCCATAATAGATATAATTAATGAAACTTCAGGTCAAAATTTCTTTTGGTATCTAATTGAACAGGAAGCAGGGATCTTAGATTCCAGTTGTTATTTTTCAAAGACTTATTATAAACTCACAAGAGGCCACTTTCTGCCATAAAAAAGGCATTGACTTAGTGTTAGATTAGATATCAAATTCTGCTCTGTGACATACTAACTGTGTGACTGGGCAAGTTACTCAACTTCTCTGAACCTGCCTTTTCCTCAGCTGTAGAATCTGTTGGTAAGAAGATTAAGTAGATAAAGTAAGTAAGATGCTTAATGACTTCTTTTAATAGGTACTTGTTATGAACTAAATATTTGTGTCCTCAAAATTTATATATTGAATCCCTATTCCCTGATGTGATGGTATTTGGAGATGAAAGCCTTTGGTAGGTAATGAGAGTGAAGCCCTCAGGAATGGGATTAGTGTCTGTTGGTGGAGGTCATCAAGAGAACATGACCACCAGTTGACCCTCAAGCTGGACCTAGGGCCTAATCTGAGACTCCTTCCTCTTCTTCTGTCATTAGAATATTCACTCTGCCTACGGTTTCCACAGTGGGAGCTGTTCCAAGGGCATAGCCTTGAGAAAGTAAAGTATTATTGAGAACACATGGATAGTGTACATGACTGAATGCAGCCAAGGCCTATATATAAACTTTTTAAGACTTGGCAAGTGAGGGTGAAGAACTACTCCCTGTGGCCACCTAGGACAAGCCTCATAAGTAAGTTCCCCTGCTTGTTAAAGCTTCCATCGATGCCCCCCCCCCATATGTGCCCTGACCATGGGGCTCCAGCCAAACCAATGAAACCCTTAGCTCAAGCCAGTGACCTCCAGGCCCAAGCTAGTGATCCTATGCTCAAGCCAGGGACCTTGCGGTTTTGAACCTGGGTCCTCCGCATCCCAGGCTGATGCTCTATAGCACTGTGCCACTGCCTGGTCGGGCAATAAAGTTAAAATCTTAAAAAAAAAGAAACTTTCTTATATGTTAAAAATAACTATGTAAAATATAACAAAAAAGATATTATTTACAATAGAAAAAAATATTTAAACACTTAGAAGTAAGCAAAATAAGTAATATGTAAGTTAAATAAGAAAACTGTAAAACACCAAAGAAATACATATAAAGGAAAATGTAAATAAATGAAGAGTATTGCCTTGCTCACAGTGTGTACCCCACATCTGATTTTGTCACCCTTGCTGACATTGTCACTTGTCTCTGCCCACCCCAACCCCTCCTCTGCCCCCAACATCCAAGGCACGGTTTCCGGAACAGCTACTGATTCCCTGTCTCTGGGTTCCCTGCCTCGCTGTGTGTAGGCTTGTTGGGACTGCCACCCACAGTGTCCTGCCCTCCTCCAGCCAAGGGGTAAACAAGCTACCCAAGCGAGGATCGTTGATTTTCCTTCAGAACCTGACATTTGAGCAAAATGCCTCCAAGATGGGAAGCTGGCGGAGCTGAGGGCTGGGGGCAGAGCGGCGCTCGGCTGTTCCTGGGTCCCCGTGTCTGCCCTGGCTCTTCCCGCCCTCCAGCCTAGTCCTTGGCTCCCCTTCCCCCTGTGAGCCACCTGAATCCTGCCACAAATGCTTTTACTTCATCTTTATCGTTCAGTCAACCAAAGTCTGTTTTGAATTTTTTTCAAAAAACTGTAACTGAGTCAAACAGAAAGACATGATAGAGATGCCAATTACTTCTAAATTAATCTATAAGTCAATACAATACAAATCAAAACAAAAAAGTTTTAAAGTTCATCCTGTAAAGTGGTACTCACATTGGCTGCACATTAGAATCATCTGGGGAGCTTTTAAAAATTCTGTTTCCAGGCTGCCACCCAGAGCAATTAAGCTGGGGCCTCTGGGAGTGGGGTGAGGCCATTAGCGTTTATTAAGGGGGCTGGAGTGGCTGTGATGTGCAGCTAACGCTGGGAATTACATCTCTAGAATAAACATATAAGACCAGGAAGAAATTTCTAGGGGGAAAAAGAAAAACAAGCATGTTTGTCCCATCAGCAACTGAAACACATTATGAAGCTATAGTAATTAAAACATTGTTGTGCTAGCACAAGAACTAACAACAAATCAATGGAACAAAATAGTCCTCCAAAAAAGAATCAAGTATGTATGTACAATTTAAAATAGAATAGCCTGACCAAGCAGTGGCACAATGGATAGAGCTTCGGACTGGGACGCGGAGGACCCAGGTTCGAAACCCAGAGGTTGCCAGCTTGAGCGCGGGTTCATCTGGTTTGAGCAAAGCTCACCAGCTTGGACTCAAAGTCGCTGGCTTGAGCAAGGGGTCACTCGGTCTGCTGTAGCCCCCTGGTCAAGGCACATATGAGAAAGCAAAGCAATCGATGAGAAACTAAGCTGTCGCAACAAAGAATTGATGCTTCTCATCTCTCTCCCTTCCGGTCTATCTGTCTCTATCTCTCTCTATCACAAAAGAAAAAAAATAGAATAAAGGTGGCATTTAAAATCAGTGGAGGAAAGATGGATTACTCCATAATGTGTGAGAACTAGCTAACCATTAAGATGTAAAGCCATTAAAATAAATTCTAGATGAACTAAAGGTTAAAATGTGAAAATGAAAACTAATCTATTGCTTTTGACTGTGTAGCATATGTTAATTCTTCTCTCAGTAACAGAACCTTGGTTTTCCTTGGGAAACTACTCATCTTCAATTTTCAATTCATTTGATTAGGAGTTGAAGTAAAAAGAATGAAAAGATATTAACTTTTGCTAGAAACTAAAGCATATAATAAAAACAATGAGCTATCACTTACTGATCATCATATTGACAAAATAAATTTTTTATTTGTAATATCTGATTTTAGTGTGTGGGGATTAGGAGCTTTCAGAGTATAAATTGCAGGAAACATTGCTAACATATATTCTTTTAATTCAATGATACAACTTTTGGTAATATATCACAGAGCTGTATATAAAAAGATAATATTGATCACAACTTTGTTTCCACAGAGAAAAACTAAAAAGCCAAATGTCTTTCAAGAGGATAATATACCTGTACATGTGATGATATTAAAGATTTCCATTACTGTTTACATTCATTACAATGGTGGTTATTAAAAAGAAATAGAGAGCCCTGGCCGGTTGGCTCAGCGGTAGAGCGTCAGCCTAGCGTGCGGAGGACCCGGGTTCGATTCCCGGCCAGGGCACACAGGAGAAGCGCCCATTTGCTTCTCCACCCCTCCGCCGCGCTTTCCTCTCTGTCTCTCTCTTCCCCTCCCGCAGCCAAGGCTCCATTGGAGCAAAGATGGCCCGGGCGCTGGGGATGGCTCTGTGGCCTCTGCCTCAGGCGCTAGAGTGGCTCTGGTCGCAACATGGCGACCCCCAGGATGGGCAGAGCATCGCCCCCTGGTGGGCAGAGCATCGCCCCTGGTGGGCGTGCCGGGTGGATCCCGGTCGGGCGCATGCGGGAGTCTGTCTGACTGTCTCTCCCCGTTTCCAGCTTCAGAAAAATGAAAAAAAAAAAAAAAAAAAAGAAATAGAGAGACACAGAACAAATGTTGGCAGCAATGTGGAAAAATTGGAACTTTTGTATACTGTTGGTAGAAATGTAAAAATGATGCAGCCACTAAGGAAAACCATATAGCTATTCCTCAAAAAATTAAACATAAAATTACCACATGATCTAGCATGTCCACTTCCCCTTTGGGTGTAAACACAAAAGAAGTGAAAGCAGAAACTTGAACAGATATTTGTACACCATGTTTATAGCAGCATTATCTGCAGCGGTTGAAAGACAGAGGCGACCTAGTGTCCGTTGATAGATAAGCAAAATGTGGTATATACACACAATGGAATATTATTCAGCCTTTCAAAGGAAGGCTGTTCTGACACATGCACAACCCGGATAAACCTGGAGAACATTTTGTTAAACGAAATAAGCCAGTCACAAAAGGACAATACTGTATAATTCCACTTATTTGAGGTACCTAGAATAGTCAAAGTCATAGAAACAAAAGTAGAATGGTAGTTTAGTTACCAGGGGCTTGAGGGCTGAGGAATGGGGAGTTATTGTTTAATGGGTAGAGTTTTGGTTTTGCAAGATAAAAAAATCTAGCCCTGGCCGATTGGCTCAGTGGTAGAGCGTCGGCCTGGCGTGCAGAAGTCCCGGGTTCGATTACCGGCCAGGGCACACAGGAGAAGTGCCCATCTGCTTCTCCACCCCTCCCCCTCTCCTTCCTCTCTGTCTCTCTCTTCCCCTCCTGCAGCCGAGGCTCCATTGGAGCAAAGATGCCCTGGGCGCTGGGGATGGCTCCTCGGCCTCTGCCCCAGCCGCTAGAGTGGCTCTGGTCCCGGTAGAGCGACGCCCCAGAGGGGCAGAGCGTCGCCCCCTGGTGGGCGTGCCGGGTGGATTCCGGTCGGGCGCATGCGGGAGTCTGTCTGTCTCTCCCCGTTTCTAGCTTCAGAAAAATACAAAAAAATACAAAAAAATAAAAATAAAAAAAAGATTAAAAAAATCTGAAGATCGATGATGGTGGTGGTTGCAGAACAGTATCCACATACTAAGTGTCACAGAACTGTGAGCTTAAAAATGACCAAGATGGCACATTTTATATTATACATATTTCAATATGATGAAAAATATTTTCTGAGAAATAAGAGAAGTCTTTATTTATTTTGATTTCCTCCGGATTTGTCTTTATCTCTGTTGTCTAGAAAATTTGCTCTTATGATAACTCTGAAACACAAATTTTGAGGCTATGCAGCAAAGGTTCCTAGACATTATTCTTTCTAGTTGCTTTTATAATTTGTGATTACCAATAATTTTTATTTGTACTCATTGTTTATAAAGAAGGAAAAGTCTTTTTTTAAAAGAGCAGAGCCCTTAACAGCATCAACAAGGATCCTTACACAGGGTCAATTGTGGGAAACACAACTGTGGGAAATCGGGTGCTATGACATCATATCTTCAGTTACAAGTCACTTCTTTGTGGGATAATTTTCCATATTGGAATTTTGTTTCACATTTCCTCAGCGGTTCCATTTCACTCCCAGAAGCTAGCTGCCCATAAAGAATCTAGTGGCCTAATCATGCATGCCAGGGACCCAAATCTGAGAGGATCCACTTGGCTAGCCAAGAACCCTTAACTAGAGGCGATCTGATTTCTTTCTCAGGCATGGAACAAAACGGTGAAAATATTTTCACTCAAAATAGAAACTGCAATCTAAAAGAAATCTTGTTTTTTGTTTTGTATTTAAGAACACAGGCAGAAATATGGAGTGTGACTTTGAATTGCCTTACACTGGGTTTAAGAAAGGAACTACAGCATATAGAAAACAACATTGTAACTGGCACTAGACCATATGACAAATACTTCATTTACAAACTATATGTAGTGCGGCTACTTAGTGCAGAACATGATCAGGATAGAAAAGAAATGAGGCTAACTTCTTGTCAGAAAATCAAAACACTAAACCATCTGAAAGCAGATAAATACCTTTCCTTAATGTCCATTTAAATATGTGCTAGGGTTTATAGACACAAAAGCGCCATTGTGAACACAGGATAGGACTTTATGTAATCTGATTCCAGGAACTAGCTGACTTTGATAAAGATCCCTATTTGCAAACAAACCCAGCAAAGTTGTTCAAAAGCAATACCAAATGAACAGAAAGATTTATCGTACTGAAACCAGTTATGACTCTGCTCTCTGACCACTTGTGCTCCTGTGCCAACATAAAGTCACTCTTCTTAGGGACTTCCCATCATCTGTTTCTGAGGATTATTTAGAGTACTTTTTGTGATTTGAGGCCAAAGGTACGTAAAAGTGTTGCTGTTTAACTCTAAGTGGTGAGAGATTTCTTGAATGAATTAAAGGGGCATGACACATTACTATTTCTGAGATTTTTACAATTATTTTCAAATATGACACTGAAGTACCTTATCAGGAAAATACTATCAAAGGTCTGCCTATTCTCATTCCTTCAGGTAATTCTAAATTATTTATTCTAGTCATTCCACTGTCCATACGCATGTATTTAGAACTGAAGTAACACACTGACTCTAATAAATGCCAGTCCTTGCTAAGAAATCTCAAGTCCATCCAACAGCAAGCAGCTCAGAGAGGGCAATGCCATTAAGTCAGTTGACTAAAATAACCAGTTCTTGCTATCTAGTTCAGCTGAAAAGAAGCATACCTTCATGACCCAGCAACTCCATGACTAAGTATAAACCTTGAAAAATACATACACAATGAGACATGTCCATTGCAACACTGTTTGTAGTAACATAATTGGAAAAACTCTAAAAGTCCACCAGCAGGAAATTAGATGCATAAATTCTGATGTATGGTAATTATAGAATACTCATAGACATTAAATAAACAATTACTATATATACTAATTTAGCTCTTGAAAACATAATTTGAGTGGATAAAAGCAAGTTGCAGACTATTTCATTTAGTATAATACTATTTATATAAATTTTAAAGTCATATAAACAAAACAGTACAAATTTAGAAATTATAGAAAGAAGAGATTGGATAAATCAAGACTATATATATTTACACAATGAAAGAAACCATTATTTTTTAAATGATAGTGTAAAACTCTACTGATTGACAATGAAAAGGTCAATGATATTTTTCTACATGAAGAAGCAATATTTATACAATGATCTGATTTTTATTTTCTTTCCTTTTTTTTTTTTGTTACAGAGACAGAGAGAGGGGCAGATAGGGACAGACAGACAGGAAAGGAGAGAGATGAGAAGCATCAATTCTTCATTGCAGCTCCTTAGTTTCTCATTGATTGCTTTCTCATATGTGCCTTGATGAGGAGGGGGCTACAGCAGAGCAAGTGACCCCTTGCTCAAACCAGATGAGCCCACGCTCAAGCCTGCAACCAGGATTTTGAACCTGGGTTCTCCACGTTCCAGTCCGACCCTCTATCCACTGCACTACCTCCTGGTCAAGATGATTTTTATTTTCTTTATAAAAGTGTATATGCATAAAATATGTCAACTTTTTCTGAATTGTAAAGTAATTGGTAAGCTTTATTTTCTTCTTTATACTTTTTTGCATTTCTCTGAAAAATTTTTTGTAATTAGTAGTGTTACTTTTATAATCAGAAAAAATCTTTACTACAAAAAAGAAAAAAATCATAATGTAGCAGATTTCTATTTCCAAAGATAGCTGCACCAATATATATCTCATCCTCCACACTTTTGTTACAGTATGATATTGACACTGCTCCACAGAAATGTCAAGCATCCATTCCCGCCCCTTGAACACGGGCCAGCCTTTTTACTTTGCTTCTAATGAGCAGAACACAAAATAACTGCATTACTTCTAAAGGTAGTTCTTAAAAGATGACACGGCTTCTACCTGGTTTGTTCTCTCTTCCTCTTTCTCCCATTCACCCTTGGAACCCAGCCACACTGTCATGGATTAGCCCAGGCCACATGGAGATGTTTCATGGAGACGTTCTGGCCAACAGCCAAGCAAAGGCCTCAGCTGAGAGTCAGCATCAACTACCAGACTTGGGAGTGAACTAGCCTTTGAACAATTCCACCCCAGCCTTGGAGTCTTCAGGCCACTGCCCCAGACACTTCTGTGCCTTCCCGAGAATCGATGAGCATAATAAATGGTTGTTTTGTGCCACTGTATTTTCAGGTAATTTGCTATGCAGTCTTAGAAATTGGAACACATACAACAAGCAATATAACATATTGTTTAAGGCTATGTATGTGGTCAGAGTAAATCAATCAACAAAATTTGTCAGTTCTTACTATCCAGTATTGCTGAAATGAGCATATTCCATGACCCAGAAAATTCATGTCTTGGTATAAACCCTGAAAAATGAATGCACAATAGGATATGTACGAGGATGTTATTATAACACTATTTATAGTAGGATAATTGGGGGGAAAAAAACAAAAGTTCATCAGCATGGAATTAGATACATAAATTATGCTGTAATTGATTAATAGAAAACACATGTAAGTCAAAATAAATAAATTATTGTATCTACTAAATTATCATGGATTGGGTACATACAAAATTCTTTATAATAATTGCTTCTAGGAGAATGAGACCAGAGTGAAGACCCCAGGGGACTTCAATGGTATGTGATATTTTTAAGGTCAAACGTAAAAAGAAATAAAATTTTTCTAAAATTCTAAATATTCATTTAAAGCAAATGTGACAAAATGCTAATATTTATTCTGATTACGAAAACCCAGTGGTTATCATTGTCCATGTACTTTTCTGTATACACTTCTCCCCACCACACCAAAAATAAATCTAACTTTTAAATTTTAAGGGTTTGTTGTTTACTCTCTCTATTGGAAACAACAAAACCATTTATTAAAAATCTCTTTACATAAAACTAATCATTTAAGAATCCAACTTAAAATCCTTGACAATTTCTCTTGAGAATTTGAAGGGTTTGTTTGTTTTAAGGAAGTTACTGAAGAAGTCAGGTATAACCTGCCTGGCCTGTGGTGGCACAGTGGATAGAGCGTCAACCTGGAATGCTGAGGTCACCAGTTCGAAACCCTGGGCTTGCCTGGTCAAGACACATGCGACAAGTAATCAATGAACAATTAAAGTAAAGCAACTATGAGTTGATACTTCTCAAGCCGTCCACCGTCTGTAAAATCAAAATATAAAATCTTTAAAAAAAAAAGTCAGGTATAAAGCATTGCAATAATTATTAATATTTGTGAAGACCTTTCAGGATGATAATAATAATAAAGCCAATTAAGTTTAAGGCAACTAACTTTTAAGTTAATTAAGCTAAAACTCCTCCATGATAAACTGAAAACCTGCTTCTCAAGTCCATATTCAATCTGACAAGCTGGTGAGTTTTAGGACAGCTATTTACTGTAGACCAGGTTTTGTGTATTTCACATTGGGGAGAAATTTGCTAAGAATTCCATTAGGTCATTTGTCACATTTTTGGTCTAATTCTGGTCAGGAACCAGCCATGAGATACTCTAAATCCCAGTGGCTCAATACAGGGTACTGAAACTTATTGAGAGCCTGTCCCCAAATATGACCTCCATTTAGGACCAATAGAGACATCCTACAATCAATGAGGGACCAGATATGATATTGTGAAAGGGTAAACTAGGATGTCTTGAAGAACCGCCTACTTTTTGTCTTTAACTTTGATCTCTGGGATGAGCCAAATGCAGACTTTCTGTAATAGGCAAGGCCCTGAAAACAGATGGCACACCTGAAAGGTCTAACTGAGTGAACTGAATTAAAGAATTACTTGCAAACATGTCGGCAGGGTTAAGGGAACTAGCAAAGGCAGGTGAAGTACACAGTCCAGCACCAGTGAAAAGCCCTGACCTCCCTCAGCCTCCATGATGTTACTGGAGTAGAGAGAGAACCCGTGGTGGGATTCAGTCGGTTCGCACTAGCTTGGCAGAACTGATACCTAATTTCTTGTTGAGTTCGGCAAACCAGTTGTATAAATGGTACTTGTAATCAAGGTTATCTCTAAGGTGAGTGCCTGGGTAGCAGCTCAACGTGGAAATCATAAATTTACATTCCTTACTCTTTTTTAACGTTCATCTGTGCAACAGTGTATTCTAAGTGCTCGTAGTAATGTTCATTCTGTCCATAGGGGGAAAAAATTTTGTACATAATATGTTCAGAGAAGAGAAGTTGCTTGTTTCTAACATATCAAACACAATGACTGTTAATATAACCGGCCGGAATGGGGTCCTACTCCTACAGTGAAGAGATGGTTAAAGATAAATCACACAGCCGATGATGCTCAGATAAAAGTGAAGAAAATTGCAATTAAGAAACAATATGGAAATACCTTAAATAACAGTTCTATTGTTTTTTTGTCAGGTACTAATTAATATTTTTTCATTAATATCTTAAAACTCTTTCTTATAATCTAGTTTTGTATACTTCTTTTATTGTTCTTACTTAAGTATTAAATGCATAAAATAATAAACTACCTTTTAGTATATGGTTTTTTTATACTTAAAATGGTCATTAAGGCAGAGAACCAGTTGTTAAGTTATTTGAATCCCCCCACTGGAGAGAACTGTGCCATGGTTGAGGGTCCCCCCTCCATGGGAACTGCACACGCAGAGGGAGGCAACCATTACCAGACTGAAGCCAGTTGCTGAGGCAGTAAATACTTCAGTCCTCTTCTCCCAGCTGCCAATCTGCCAGTGCCTCCCATGAACTGACCCAACCAATAGTCAGAGGTCAAGGGCACAGGGGCAGGGGAAAAGCAGTCTATCCAGGGCAGTATGATAGGACACAGAGCAGGCAAAGAAAGGCAGAGAGTGAACCTTAGGGCCAAACAGAAGACTAATCATCACATTTGCCCCTCAGAGAAAACAGATGGACAAAAACTACAAGTGGCAGAGAAAATGGGTGAAGATCAAATATTCTTTTTTTTTTAGTTTTTTTTTTTAATTTATTTATTCATTTTAGAGAGGAGAGAGAGAAGAGGAGAGGATCAGGGAGCCTCAACTCCCATATGTGCCTTGACCGGGCAGGCCCAGGGTTTTGAACAGGTGACCTCAGCATTCCAGGTTGACACTTTATCCACTACACCACCACAGGTCAGGCCAAAAATCAAATATTCTAAAACCCAAACTCCTTGTTCTGTAGAAAACCAGTTTCTGTCTAGGAATACCTGGTTATTTAGAAAAACATTTGAAATAATTTTTAGAAGTGTACTATAAGTTAAATTAATGTTGGTTGTTCTATTGATCATAATTTTATTGATTATTCTATATGGTAGATAGATACATAGATAGGTAGCTATAGATAATAGCTAAGTACATAGAGATACAGACAGAACATATAGAGAATATAGAATTTACTTTATATAAAAAGAATATATAGGATTACATATTATATATGTTTAATATATGTATATATAAAGAGAATGTCATATATGTTTATATATATATATATTTCTATAGACAAAAATATTAATGGCTATAGATAAGTGACTGGTAACTTCTGCCTCACAAACCATCCAAGCTAAAATTACTGCATGATGTGAATGGAGATTGATATGACCTTTCTGTCAGATGGTGGGGCAATGTATTACCAAAAGCCTTAAAAATGCACACACTAAAAATTAAACTGATACTATCCAATGTAAACATTCTTATAGGCTGTTCAGGGTTGGTATACATTGGAACAGCTTCTTTGGATGTCAATTTGGCAGTACCTACTAAATTTTTCCATGAACAGACACTTTGACTTAGTAATTTCACTCTTAGAGTATTGAATTTCTGTGTATAAAGTACAGGTATAAAAAGAATGCTTACTGGCCCGGGCCTCTTGGCTCAGTGGTAGAGCATCAGCCTGGCATGTGGAAGTCCTGGGTTTGATTCCTGGTCAGGGCACATAGAAGAAGTGCCCATCTGTTTCTCCACCCCTTCCCCTTCTCTCTCTCTCTTTCTCTCCCTTCTTCTTCTTCTTCTTCTTCTTCTTCTTCTTCTTCTTCTTCTTCTTCTTCTTCTTCTTCTTCTTCTTCTTCTTCTTCTCCTTCTTCTTCTTCTTCCCCCGCAGCCATGGCTCAGTTTGAGCAAGTTGGCCCCCCTTCTCTCTCTCTCTTTCTCTCTTCTTCTTCTTCTTCTTCTTCTTCTTCTTCTTCTTCTTCTTCTTCTTCTTCTTCTTCTTCTTCTTCTTCCTCCTCCTCCTCCTCCTCCTCCTCCTCCTCCTCCTCCTCCTCCTCTTCTTCTTCTTCTTCTTCTTCTTCTTCTTCTTCTTCTTCTTCTTCTTCTTCCCCCTCAGCCATGGCTCAGTTTGAGCAAGTTGGCCCTAGGCACTGAGGATTGCTCCATGACCTCACCTCATGCACTAAAATAGCTCGCAACAGCAGTGGCTTTAGATGGGCAAAGCGTTGTCTGGTAGAGGAGTTGCTGAGTGGATACTGGTTGGAGCATATGCAGGAGTCTCACTCTGCTTCCTCACCTCTCACTTAATAAAAAATAAAAAAAGGATGCTTGTTGTATCATTGATTATAATAGCACTAAATATGTGTGTATGCACTTATGTGTGTACATGTGTGTATATATACATATATATAGAGAGAAATGCATTCAAACCTGACCAGGCAATAAAGCAGTTGATAGAGCTTCAGCCTGTGCTACTGAAGACCCAGGTTCAAAACCCCAAGGTCACCAACTTGAGCATGGGATCATAGACATGACCCCATGTTTACTGGTTTGAACCCAAAGGTCACTGGCTTGGAGCCCAAGGTCTCTGGAAGGTGGCTGACTTGAGCAAGGGGTCACTGGCTCAGCTAGAGCTCCCCTACCCCATCAAAACACATATGAGAAAGCAATCAATGAGCAAAAAAAAGGAAAGAGAAGAGAAAAGGAAAGGATAAAAAAGAAATACATTGGGAAACCAATTCAATATCTATCAGTAAGAGGACAGTTGAAACCCTGATCTTCTTTGAGGGTCTCCCAATTCCAATACCACCATCTCTTCACCTGTGCACCCAGAAAACTTGGGCGACAGCATGCAGCCCTCAGTGTCTAGAAGAGAAAACAGCTAGCGTAGAGTAAGTGTTCAATCAATACTTGATGAATAAATATTTTTAAGACTCCTTATCCCTCACCCAGGATATCCAATCCATTATCAAGATGTGTTCATTTTATTTCCTAAATGTCTCTTAAATTAAAGTGATCAATCGTCCTCCTTTAGGGAGGACAGTCCTTCTTTTGTAAGTCTCGTCCTCTCTTGAAAAGTGTGCTCCTACATGTGCTCCTTTTTGATATTGGAAGACTAATCTGTAAATGTCCGTATTCGATTGATGCAGAGTTGATTCATTGTGTGTGATGTGATCTATTTGTATCTAAATGAGTACTTTTTCTTACAATTACTATTAAAAATTAATAGGCATGTAAGCATAATTATAATATAAAATATTACAAATGTTTTTATTGTGCATTTATTATATTATAGTGTATTATTGTTGCAGTGAATAAAATGTTTCTTTTCTTTACAATATTGTTTTCTTCCATTTATTTTTGTCCTCCTTTTCATTGTAAAAAAGTTGGTCACCTTACTTAAATCCATCCACTTCCTCGTCTTCCACTGCTAAAAGTGGAGTCTGTTTATTTCTCCCCCATATTATAAAATGGCCTCCTACTGGGTGTCTCTTCCTCTATTCTGACCACCTTGCAACTAACTCATCTTCCTAAAATAGAGGTCTCATCATGTCATCCCATCCCAGCCCTCCTGACTTCCCATTCGTGTTAGTTGACCGGGGCTGCCTTAACAGATACCACAGACTGCCTGCCTTAGAGGTTAAGCTTCCCACAGCTCTGGAGGCTAGCTTTCCAAAACCAAGTCGCTGTCAGGGTTGATTTCTCCTGCAATCCTTCCCCTTGGCTTGCAGACGGCCACCTTCCTCACCTGTTTTTTTCTTCTGTGAATGTCTGTGTCCTAATCACCTCATATAAAGACACCAGTAACGTTGAATTAAGGCCTACCCATATAATGTTATTTTATCTTAATTATCTCTTTATAGTCCCTGTCTCCAAACACAATCACATTTTAAGGTATTAGAAGTTAAGATTTCAACATATGAATGGGGCAGTGGGGTGCATGATACTATGTTCTTAGGATAAAACCAGAACCGTGTCCATCACTGTACAGGAGCTCTTTACTTTCTCCCCTCACGTTCACTCTCCACCCCGCTTCCCCGCCGACTGTTTCCCTGGAGGCTGACCTGTATGAACAGCACCGGGGTTCCCATGCTCTGGCTTCCAAGAGGGTTTGGCAAGTGGGAGGTACCAGCAGATCTGGAAGGTGGAAGGAAAGTGAGGTTGAGGTCCTTTTCCCAGCTTCCTCTCTGCCAAGTCACTTCAGGTCGACTGCGTCCCTCTACTAAAAGCCACAGCTTCCATCAGACAGCCCTCCCCACACAGTGCCTGTCGGAATTCAAGTCAAGTCTTGGCTAAGCTTTGGTTGTTAAGAGGTCTCGGCTGGTTCAAGCTCCAAGATTATGTTTATCCCTGTTGGTCTTTATTAAACCCTGCCCACAGCTTTGTAAATAGTCTCTTCATTAAACTGCCCTCCAATTACCCAACTGAATGTGTCATCTGCTTCCTGCCACGCCACTCATACAACAAGTTGCAGAGTCCTTCATGGACTGGCCCTTGCAGAGCTCTCCACTTTTAGTTCTGGCCGGGTGCTCAGTGGGTCAGAGCCTAACCCCCCAAGGTTGCAGGTTAGATCCCCAATCAGGGCACATAACAAAAATCAACCAATGAATGCATAAGTAAATGTAACAACAAATCAATGTTTTCTTTCTGTTTCTTTCTTCCTCTCTCTTTCTCTAAAGTCAATAATTTTTTTTTAAATTTTTTTACAACCACTCTAGCCTTCTGTCAGATTTTCAGAGGGGCCTGTTGATTTGAAATATATATTTTTTATATTATTTAGAAAATTAAATTTAATGGAGTGACATTGATCAATAAGAGTACATATAGGTTCCAGTGATTTAAAATATTTACAAGCATACATTCTTGTTATTTTAAAACTATGTAAAATTACATAAAAATTTATATAACATTTTGTCTTAAGTCCAGTTCTCAGGGAAGCAGGTGCTAAGAGATGTGTGTGCAGGAAGCGTATTGGCGATGCCCTGGGGGTCAGCATCTGTGAGGGGGCCAAGGTAGCAGGGCTGAGAAGAAGCAGCAGCTGGGTTGGGACAGGGCCTCACCTGGTCCCTCGGAGCTGGGGCAAGACAGCCCTTCAGAGTTGACTGGGATTGAGGCAAGCAGGCTGGGCCTTTGGACCTACACGTGGACAGTCATAAGAAGTGTGCTGGCACTTGACGGGGCTATAACCCAAGGTGGTTCTGAATCAGTTGCAAGCTGTCAGGTGTCAACACCCCAGGAAGTGGGGAAATGAGTCCCCTGGGTCCTCAGCAATCAACACCCCAGGAAATGGGGAAATGAGCCCCTGGGTCCTTAAGGGAACATCTAGGTAACATAAACATCTACCAAATAATCCTACTCCTAAGAAGTTATTTAAAAAAGAAGTGCAGATAAAGGTAAAGAGCTAGGTACAACGATGTTTATAATTGGGAGAACATTAGGTGCCATCTAAATATCCAATCATAGGAAATTGGTTAAATTAAGTATAGTACATTAGGAGACTGTAATATCGTGTAGCTATTTAAAAACCATGTTGCAGAAATGAATAATTACATGATATATTATTAAATGAAAAAGCAGATTACAGAACAACTTTGTCAAATATATATGTTTGCATGCATAAGTATGCATATAAATGCATACGGGGGAAATGACGAAGAATATACATCAAAATACAAATTATCTTTGCAGCTAATAGGATTATAGGTGACTTGTCATTTCTATTTTGCACTTCTTTTTTTCATATTTTTAACAATGAACATATATTGCTTACATAATAGGAAACAATAAGCGTGGGGTTTAAAAATTACTATGGTTGCGATGACATGGAACAGTAATTTTTAATTTGTCTTGCCTGGAATTTTGTGCTTAATTAAAATTTACGTGTAAGCCCCCGAAGTGGAACAGATCTCCATGGCAATGCTCTACCTGGAGGGGGGAGGACGGAGAAGAGAGGAAGTGGCTGGGGAGGGCAGCCTGCCCAGGCCTCTCTCACTGTCTCCCCCACCCCTGCCATGCTTCTGGTCAGCCCTGAGTGCATTCTTTATTTTTATGACATCATGTCAACTTTATTGCATGTTTAAGTGTAAAACGTATGCATTTGTTCGTGAACAGCACATGGTAAAGCCAAAGTCCATGATCCTGTCAGAGAAAATAACTCCAGACTGTCACAGAGGCAATGACAGTGCAATGGCTAAGAGCAAGGAGCCACAGGACACGGGCTTAGATATCAGCCTGCCAAGCAGTGACCTTGAGTGAGCTACTGAACCTTTTTTTTTTTTTTTTTTTTTTTTTAGTGAGAGAGAGACAGACAGACAAACAGACAAGGACAGACAGATAGGAAGGGAGAGATATGAGAAGCATCAACTCAGACTTGTGGCAACTTAGCTGTTCACTGATTGCTCTCTCATACGTGCCTTGACGGGATGGGGGTGGGGGGGGCGGTTACAGCCAAGTCAGTGACTCCTTGCTCAAGCCAGTGACCTTGGGCTCTAGCCAGAGACATTGGGCTTTAAGCCAGTGACCATAGGGTCATGCCTATGATTCTATGCTCAAGCTGGCAACCCTGCGCTCAAGCTGATGGGCCTGCGCTCAAGCCTGATGAGCCAGTCCACATGTCAGAAACCTCAGGGTTTTGAACCTGAGTCCTCAGCATCCCAGGTCTACCTTCTATCCACTGCGCCACTGCCTGGTCAGGCCAGACCATCTTTCTGTTTTGGTTTATTATCTATAAAAAGGCGCTGATGATGCTTGTAGCACTGACCACATATAAATGTTTTGAATATTAAATGAGAAAATATATGTAAAAGTATCTAGAGCAGTCGCTGTACAGGGTGTTTGCCTTGATGTTCTGCTCATACTGAAAAGCTCAGTTACAAAAAGTAATACTCGCAGAGGATGCTGTCCATGTATTCCTCTAAATATTCCGGTTTTCTCCTATAAATATTCAAGATCAGAGCTGCATATTTGGTTAACATTATTTTAGCTGCTAGTAAAATACTTCTGCTAAATTATGCTTTGCTGCATCCGTTGTCTTGATGAAAATGATAAGAAATAGACATAAAAAACTTGCTATTACAATCATTGAAGAAATGGTGCCAAGGACATGACCATATTCACCTGGAAACCCCATCTTAAGGACTTATAATTCCCCAGACCTCAATACTTCTGGTTTTGTCACATGTTTTAAATGCACAGGCAATATAGCTTCTGTTTTTAACCATGGCCCCTCTTTCCATTGGCCATATAGCTCCTCAGGACCCTCTACAAGCATTCTTGAATCTTCTCCATGAATTCATGGGTGGTTGTTTTTTTACCCTTGTTTACACTGTACCTCAAATTCCTCATCTATCAGTAACCTGGTATATAATATGTATTTCTCTAAGCTAAGTAATCTTTTTTATAAAACTGGAATGAGACATAGTATAAATAAGTAAATAGGCAAGCAATGAGTAAATGCAAAACCAAATGCATACTGATGAACATAGTATTCATGAGGAGGCCACAAAGGGAAACTGTTTCAACAAGGGTTGTGTCACTGGTTATATTTCACAAACCCCATCAAACAGTTTGAGGTCGTTGCAGTCTCACTTAAGATGAACAGCAACTACCAATTAAACTGTTCTAAAATATCAGTAAAAGAAACCCTTTCCAAATCTTCATCAAATGCAGTAGGATGCAAAATAACAACCAAATAGCAGAACAAATGAATATGATGAGTGTGCCCAATACCTTCTAAAGTAATAACAATGAAATTGCATTATTTTTTGTAGGCTCAGCATGGAACACTGAGCCCAATTTTTCATGGATGGGAAGACAAGCTCACCAAAACTCACAGAAAAAAAAATATACAACATTCTGAATCATGATTTTTTTTTTAAATTTGGATACTCTTAGTATTTAAAACTGAAAAGTATCTCCAACAAATCCAATTCTTCAGAAGCCCAGAGATGCTCACAGAAGTCATGTATCAAGTTTCCAGAACCAGGATCTGGATCTAGATCTGCTGATGACAGCATCGCAGGCACCAGACCCAGCCAACTCTAGCATGAATTCATGTGTTCTTTCTGAGTTGGGTAGAAATCCAAGCGATGGACGAGAAGAAGGTGATCTCACTCATCTCTAATCACCACCCTGATGTAAGCACCTTTGACAGGCACGGGATTTGGAGCCAAGGGCCAGGACTGTGTCTGCCTCTGCAGCCCCTGCCAGCCAGTTAGTTTAAGAGAGCAGAGCTCTGCGAACCTGCTCCCAAGCCTGTGCTTCTCAGCTTGGCTGTACTTTAGAATCTGGGGATTTTTTCAAAACTACCGAGGAGCCTTGGCTGAATTGCTCAGCGGATGGAATGTCGTTCCTACACACCAAAGTCATGGGTTCGATCCCTGGTCCGAGCACATTGGAGAGGCAACCAGTTGAGTGCACACTTAAGTGGAACAACTAGCCAATGCTTCTTTCTTCCTTTCTCTCAAATTAATAAAAAAATGTAAAAACTACTGATGACTGAGCTCCACCGAGACCAATTAAATCAGAATCTTCTCAGTAGGTAGAGGTAGCAGACATCACTATGTTTATTTTATTTATTTTTATTTAGTGAGAGAAGCTGAGACAAACTCATGCATTTACCTGGACCAAAATTCACCTGGCACCCACTAGGGGGCAATGCTCTGCCCATCTAGTGCGTTGCTCCTTCTGAGCTCTTAGCGCCTGACGCAGCAAAGGCCAGGGAGCCATCCTCAGCGCCCTGGGGCCAACTTTACTCCAATGGAGCCATGGTGGCAGGAGAGGAGAGAAGAGAGAGGGACAGAAGGGAGAGTGAGAGGGATGAAGAAGCAGATGGGCACTTCTCCTGTGTGCCCTGACCAGGAATCAAACCTAGGACATCCACATGCTGGCCAACGCTCTACCATTGAGCCAACCGGCCAGGGACAACATCACTATTTTTTTTTTTTCTTTCATTTTTCTGAAGCTGGAAACAGGGAGAGACAGACAGACTCCCGCATGTGCCCGACCGGGATCCACCCGGCACGCCCACCAGGGGCGACGCTCTGCCCACCAGGGGGCGATGCTCTGCCCATCCTGGACGTCGCCATGTTGCGACCAGAGCCACTCTAGCGCCTGAGGCAGAGGCCACAGAGCCATCCCCAGCGCCCGGGCCATCCTTGCTCCAATGGAGCCTTGGCTGCAGGAGGGGAAGAGAGAGACAGAGAGGAAAGCGCGGCGGAGGGGTGGAGAAGCAAATGGGCGCTTCTCCTGTGTGCCCTGGCCGGGAATCGAACCCGGGTCCTCCGCACGCTAGGCCGACGCTCTACCACTGAGCCAACCGGCCAGGGCCAACATCACTATTTTTAACAAGCTTTCCAAGTGATTCTAATAGGCAGTCAGAGTTGAGAAGCACTGCTATGGATAGATAAGCAGATTGCCTATCTGATGGAAACAGAGCAGGCTGGAGAAACCCATCCATTTAAAAACAGGCCTAGGGCCTGACCAGGAGGTGGCGCAGTGGATAGAGCGTTGGACTGGGATGCGAAAGGACCCAGATTCGAGACCCCGAGGTCGCCAGCTTGAGTGCAGACTCATCTGGTTTGAGCAAAGCTCACCAGCTTGGACCCAAGGTCGCTGGCTCAAGCAAGGGGTTACTCGGTCTGCTGAAGGCCCACGGTCAAGGCACATATGAGAAAGCAATCAATGAACAACTAACGTGTTGCAACATGCAATGAAAAACTAATCATTGATGCTTCTCATCTCTCTCCATTCCTGTCTGTCTGTCCCTGTCTATCCCTCTCTCTGACTCACTCTCTGTCTCTGTAAAAAATAAATAAATAAATAAATAAAAAAAAATAAAAACAGGCCTAGGTCCTGGCTGGTTTGCTCAGTGGTAGAGCATCTGCCTGGCGTGCAGGAGTCCCGGGCTTGATTCCCGGCCAGGGCACACAGGAGAAGCGCCCATCTGCTTCTCCACCCCTCCCCCTCTCCTTCCTCTCTGTCTCTCTCTTCCCCTCCCGCAGCCGAGGCTCCATTCGAGCAAAGTTGGCCCCGGGCACTGAGGATGGCTCTATGGCCTTGCCTCAGGAGCTAGAATGGCTCTGGTTGCAACAGAGCGGCATCCCAGATGGGCAGAGCATCGCCCCCTGGTGGGCATGCCGGGTAGATCCCGGTCAGGCGCATGCGGGAGTCTGACTGCCTCCCTGTTTCCAGCTTCAGAAAAATACAAAAACAAAACTAAACTAAACTAAAAACAGGCCTAACCACCTCTCACACTTCCCCCAACTTCCCCCATGACCTAATACAGAATCAAAGATCCGCCCTTCCCACCTCGGGTTACTCCGGTACTAGAGTGTTGCTGCTGGCTCTTCTATTTACTCAACATTGACTGAGCATCTTCTCACAGTAGCACATTGGGAACTTAGGGATGAATACAGCACAGTTCCTGACTCAAGGAGCTCATAGACAGGTCAACATAATGTTCATATATTAATAGAAAAGAATGCTGACCAATGTTTATCAATTACTAGCAATGTGCCAGACTTTGTTCTAAAACTTTGTGTATGAATTCATTTAATTCTCTCAATACCCTTATGAGATAGGTACTATTACCATCAAGCCCATTTACAGGCAAGACTCCTGGG
Source organism: Saccopteryx leptura (assembly GCF_036850995.1). Classification (NCBI taxonomy): domain Eukaryota; kingdom Metazoa; phylum Chordata; class Mammalia; order Chiroptera; family Emballonuridae; genus Saccopteryx; species Saccopteryx leptura. Next base: position 55,949,596 of record NC_089505.1, on the reverse strand, counting down.
GCAAGACTAAGCTAGTCATAGCTGAGCTGAGAGTCAGACTGAGGCAGCCTGGCTCTAGCATCCACACGTTTAACCACTGCACTGAGTTGGATGAGTGGGTGCGCTCAAAGCCATGGAGGCATGACAAGACGTTGTGCATTCAGAGAATGATGAGCAATTCCGTATGGCTGAAAACGGGGCTGAAAGGCTGGACTGGAATCAGACTATGAAAAGCTCTATGGACTGCCCTGGCCAGATAGCTCGGTTGGTTGGAGCATCATCCCAAAGCACAGAGGTTGCCGGTTCCATCCCTGGTCAGGGCACGTACAGGAGCAGTTTGATGTTCCTGTCTCTATCTCTCCCCTCCTCTCTGGCTGAAATCAATAAATAAAAAAAATTAAAAAAAAAAACCTCTATGGACCATGAATGAGGGTTTCTATTTTATCTTCTATAGGCAAAGAGTAGCCAGCCAAACGTTTAAAGTGAGGAACAAATAATATGATCTCCATTTTAGAGAATAACCGCAGGGTGGAAAGACTAAGGGCAGAAAAGCAGAACTTGAACGGATGATGCAAGTCAGAGGAAGGCAGAGCAGGATGCCGAGACATTTCTGACTTACAAGTGACAGATTTTGTGGCTGACTGGAGATGTGCAGAGAAGAGGAAGGCGGCTCCCAGGTTTGATATGAGAGAGACTTGGCAGGTCGGTGCTCTGAAAGGAGAAGCAGGTAATGTGCAGGGAAGGTAACGAGCTCTGTTTTAGACATGTTAGGTTCCCTGAGCCTTAGCGTCTGCCAGTTGTTAAGAACCTGACAGTTAAACCACTTCAGACCCTTTGGGTTTACAGAGATAATCCTTTGCAAAATCATATATATGGAAACTTTCTAAAGTGTATTACGAATGCATTGATTTTAAAAATTTAGGTGTAATTTAAAGAGAAACTAAGAAGCAAACCATGATAATGATTTGGTTATTTCAAAAAGTGCCATCCTACCAAAGTTAGGAAAGAATACTCTCTTTATACTAAGGAAGGGATCCAAAAATAATCACACCAACCCCAAATGTGGTCTATGAAAAATGAAATGCATATACTTCTTAACTACCTAAATATATGAATTCTATTTTAAGGACCATGGTGGCACTGGGTGTGTGTGTTTAGAATATGTTTAGTTCTAAGTAGATTTTTCTCATCTTAACTTTATGGCATAGTGCTTCAACTATCTACTTGTTTCTAAACTGTTTGCTTTTATCTATGAAGGCTAAAGTTAGTTCAAGGGATAGCCACAAAATGGCTACTCATTACTGAATGTAGCCATAAATTATATGACTAGTATTTAAGTGTGAATATTTAAAGTATAACCCAAAATAGAATGTTGAATATTTTCTGATAAATAAAATAGCCCAAGATTATTTGAAATCATGTTCAGCCTGACCTGTGCTGGTACAGTGGATGAAAAGTGTCCACCTGGTCTGACCAGGCGGTGGTACAGTGGATAGAGCATCGAACTAGGATATGGAGGACCCAGGTTCAAAACCTGAGGTTGCTGGTTTGAGCGTGGGATCATAGACATGGATCCAAGGTCTTGAAGCCCAAGGTTGCTGGTTTGAGCCCAAGGTCCTGGCTTGAGAAAGGGGCCACTCGCTCTGCTGTAGCCACCACCCCCTCCCACCCTCCCCACCCCCACATAGTCAAGGCACATAGGAGAAAGCAATCAATGAACAACTAAGTAGACTAAGAGGCCGCAACAAAGAATTGATGCTTCTCATTTCTCTCCCTTCCTGCCTTTCTGTCCCTATCTGTCCCTCTCTCTGTTTCTCTCTCTGTCTCTGTCACACACACACAAAAAAGTGTCCACCTGGAATTCTGAGTTTGCCAGTTCGAAACCCTGGGCTTGCCTGGTCAAGGCACATATGGGAGTTGATGCTTCCTCTCCTGCTCCCATTCTCTCTCTCTCCTCTCTAAAAAATGAATAAATAAAAATATTAAAACCATGTTCAAAGAATAGTTGAAAAAGTAATTATGTTTCTTCCTCCATGAACATTGATGATTACTTTTTTTAAAAATGCACCCACATTTTTAATTGCTTTTCTATAAATTTATATTAGACCAAGGATTGCTGTGATGGTCAGTTTTAGGATCCCAGAGCAAAGCCCTGCCAGCCAGTGCAGATAGCAACTCTTCTTTAAGAAATAGGGTTTGGCTTGTTACTGAGTTTTAGTAAAGACTAAATGCTTACCCACAGACCACCATGCAATCTGAATGCCCAAAATGCCCACCAACCCATAACGTTAGGGAAGGAAC